>NC_091828.1:7690000-7990000 GCF_038994185.2 Dermacentor albipictus | reverse complement strand
TGATAATAAAACCATATTATGGTCGGATAGACCCTCAGTAACTTCACAGCAGACAAGAGAAGACATCAAGCCTGGCGATACAAAAACCAAATCAAGAATTGAGGACGTCGTTCCGCATACCCGTGTGTAATCCGTTACAACCTGAGTTAGCTCGTAACAAAACGCAAGCTCTAGTAGTTGTTCACAACTGACGACTTCTACCTGTCCAGGGGATTGGGATAGCCAATCAATCCCTGGTAAGTTAAAGTCACCTAGGATCAGAATATTATCACCTTGGTGCAGATTCGCATCCATAAAGGTCCTGAGTTGAAACAACGCATCTATGGGGCAACCGGGGGGACGGTACACACCACCTATGAAAACTGTACGACAGCCTAAGTTAGTTTTAATCCATACAGTTTCAATATCACTCTCAACTGGCAGAATCGTGAATGAAATGTGGCTTTTAATCATAATGGCAACACCACCACCCCTTCTCCCTCGATCTTTTTTATTACTATGTACCCGGAAGGTGTTACTTCTGCATCGCATATGTCCGTGTGTAACCATGTTTCTGTTATGACCAGGATGTCTGGGTCATGTTCCAAAACAGCACATTCCAAAGCGTCCGCCTTATTCACCAGGCTTCTGGCATTTAAATTTATTATTTTAAAAGCAGAGGATTCCGGGTGACGAGTTCATGCCGTAGTTTTATCGGGAGAGGCGTGCCACTTGCTCCGCTCGTTTGTTACATCATTCCAAGTGTACATAGTTTTATCAACTCGGAGCTTGTAAAAAAATAATTTAACCTTGGCACCCTTAATTCTTTCTTCTTCCGATGATTTCCAAAGTTTCTTGCGGATTTCAACGACTCGCTTGGAAAAGTCTTCATTAATGCTAAATTGCGTACCTCGGAATTTCCTCCAGTTGCTCAGAATTCTAACTTTATCCCTGAAGTCCGTAACTGTAAGAATAATCGGACGTATTTGACCAGGGATTTTCTTTCCTAACCTATGTATTCGTTCGATCGAGTTTAGTTTTTGTTTTAGTATACCTCCAATGATTTCCTCGTTCACCTTTTTCATCAAAATTTCATCTGTTTCGGAGTCTTCCTCCTCTACTCCTCTTATGATAAGATTATTTCGCCTAGCGCGGTTATCCAAGTCCTCAGTTTGTCTTCTCAAGGCAGCCACGTGCACACCTAGTGTCTCAACGCAACTTTCCACTTTGGTAAGCCTGTTCTCAATTTGATCCATGTTCTGTAACTTCATTTCGATATCGACAAGTTTACTTTGAATTTGCGTTATGTTCAATTCCGATGATACTTGTTTTTGCTGAATTTCGTTAATTTTTGACAAAATTTCTTTTTGGTTCTGAAGCATTTCTTTAACCATATTCTCCATCGGAGGTCCAGGGTTTTCTTCTACATCTCCGGAAAGCATAAGTAACAGGCTTGCCATTGAAAACACATCATTCAAACAATCCAGCACTATTTGTGGACACGGCAACACAATAAGGCATAAGGAATTGCTAGAAAAGTCTGTTTGTCGACCACCAACCTGCACGAAGAGCGGCACATTAGGTGTTATCGTCACGACAGGGTTGCCGTGTCCACTGAAGAATGCAGGCGCTGGTGGCCCTTTTAAACCCAACGGCGAGGCGATCCACTTATCCGTGAGTGACGTCATCGTAGCTTTGCGCGGTCCTCCGTGGGCATCATGTGCATGTGCAGCAGCTGAGATTGTTGGGGGCGTAGAAAAGGTACCGAAAGCGTTGTCGAAACGAACCGTCACAGGAGTTCCCAGTTCAGCGCCACGCCAGCAGCAACCGTCACTTGTCGAAATCGTTGTTCCCGAGGCCGAAGCGAGAACCAGGCATCCAGCGGCAATCTGCACGAAGAGCGGCACATTAGGTGTCATCGTCACGACAGGGTTGCCGTGTCCACGGCAACCCTGTCGGCCCTGCTCCGTTCCTGTTTTCCAAAACAGTGCACGACGTACTCTCTTACCCAATATTTCCCGCGTGTTTGTGACATGGAACAGGACTATAATGTAGTCCGCGAAGAAATTTCGGGCGGACAGTGAAAAAATTTAGCAACTACGTGTTCTAACATTTCAGCGTAGGTTGCACTTTCTGAGGTAAGGCGGGATTTAATTTCTTTTTTTCTTATGGCACCCGTAAGGGCTAGCCAGTGGCCTTGACAAATGTGTTATCGTCTATTCTTGCCTTTTCGCAGTGTACTTGTTTTTGCTGTGGCTCCGAGAAAGAAAGCAAGCTCACTCAGCGACGTTAGCTCTTAGGTACGATCAAACGTTTAGTTTATTGAAGTGACCGCAAAGTCCGAATTTCTTCTATTAAGTAATATTTTATTTGGTGTCATGCTGGCATAGTAAGCCGCCGCATATGAGGGCACATGGTATCTTTTATTGCGTTTGTTCCTTCGCAGCTGCGGCTCTAATGTTTTAGCGTGTTACCTTCGGGAAATGATTTTGCCTGGCTACTGACTAAGTCGCTTGACTTCAAAAAATATTTAGCGGGAACACTGACTGCGTCGCTTTGTATACTATCTGCGCATTTCAAAAGCACAGCGCGGAACGTGCTACAAATCGAGCCACGAAGATATGTTGTATCACGCTTGTGGCCACGAAGGACTGTCTGCTCGCCTAACTTCCTGTCTCTGACAAATAATCAGTAAATCTATGAATGATTCACTGCAATAATCAGAAGCCATGGTTAAAATTTGCATAAATTGAACTGCAGAAACACATTTGGTAAAAAAATAATAAAGGCAGCATATCTCATTGTTTCAAGTAACTAACCCTATACAGGTAATCTAATGTTTCCACCACTTTAACTATTCAGGAATATTTTCTATCGTGTGCCATTGTACTTGACACTGGTATAAAAATAGCTGAGGTGTCATTTGTTTGCGAGTGGGAAACTCGCGACCAGGCCCAAAAGGAACTGACGGAGGCAGCGCGGGAGGGATGCAATTGCAACATGTGCCCTAAAGTGAATAGCAAGATCAGCTTAGCAGAGTTACAAAAGCGGCAGTCATGAGAGAATGTGGCAATGTGCATATGTGTTTTTGACATAACGTTATAACTATCCGCATGGATTAAAAATGTTTCAACCATAATTGCACAAACGGTATGATAATATTGTCATGAATAGGTGAAAAGCATAAGAACAACCAACAAAACGACGAATTACACTTGTAGCTGAGCCAACCGTGATCAACCAAATACTTTTTTTTCGTTGTCTTTAACGACTGTTGTTCCTTTAAAATGAAACAATTATAATTCTGAAAATGCTGCCTTTCGTATGCTTACCTGTACTTAAAGAAGAAAACCACAGAGAGAGAGAGAAAACCACAGACGCCTCAATTATTCTGAGGTTCCCACATCCTATAGCTTGGTGCATATTGGCAGTAAGGAAGCTTGTTAGTGCAATGTTGCAAACATGCTTCTACATATTTTAAGGAAACAGCGACCACAAACATGGAGTTGTGTGTTCGTTGTGTGTGTGTGGAATGTTTCGGTGGGCATGTGTGTTGCGTACGTGTTGTGTGCATTGGGAAGGGGAGTGTGTACATCTAGTCACATGATGAGTGATGTTTGTTTGCTACTGCTTGCTAATATTCGGCAGTCACCTGAAACAAAATAGTTGTCTGGCTGGAATAAACATTATTTGTAAGTGGCCTCTCCCACGGGACTCACATACGCACACATTGCAGGGCTTTGCTGAGCATTCTTTAAAAAATAGTATTCTGCCAAAGCGCTGCATGGGGCTCTGTACAGTCCTGCTACTGCTCTGAAAGAGGAATCAAGTTCCAGACCCCAAGCAAGCAGTACAGCCTTGCACCAAAAGTTGTCTCCATAATTAGGTGTCTTTACGATTGAGTTTTGCATCAAAAGTCTTCATCAACGTAATGCCGAAACTAATTTGTGTTTGTTTTTTCTTCAGCATCGTTATGGCTCGATATATTGCCCTGTAGTATAAAGTTCGCTGTTTCCGTTTTGCTTTCATGCAGCTTATTTAACCATCAGTTTTTTTTTTTGCTATGAAATAGAACACTTATCTATTTTCCTATGCTAAAAAATGCAGCTTGGCTCTTCTTTTTACCATAGTTATAATACTGTCACCTGCTCTTTGTCGCGCATGTCTCCATCAAATATCTGGTTTCTAAATTTATTGAAAACAAGAAAGACCCGCCACGGTGGATAAGCGGCTCCAGTGTTGCGCTGGTAAGCACAGCCAGATTTGGATGGGTGCGAAATACAAGAAAGCCTCTGTCCCGTGCATTAGGGGCGCGTTAAAGATCCCCTGGTGATCAAAATTATTCCAGAGTCCCCCGTACGCCGTTTCTCATAATAAATTTTGGGTTATAGCAGATAAGCACCCAGAATGGATTCATAGAAAGAAGAAAGCGCTCGCGGGAAATTAGCTTGAACAATTTTCTGTTGCGAACAGCTGTGCTACTATGCCAGTCAGCAACGATGACTAAACCAATATCTGACTTTCCGCAATAGCTCATTGCACATCAAAAAAAGCATACGATTGTTTATGCATTTTAAAAATATGCACGTCTCTTCAATTTGCACTTCACAGTATCTGGACACTTGGACATAATGCACACTTACCATAATGCCTCATAGACACTGCACACGCATCTTGATGCTATTGTGTGTCACAAATTTGTGCATGAATGCATGCCGTGACTAATTCAACACAAATTTACTCACAGGATCGCGGGAGTTTTGTAAGTTACCCACCATTACCTATTAAATGTAATGATGTGCACATTTACTTACTTAACTTGCCATGCTTTGAAAGGGCATGTGCTTTATTTATTGAAACTGCAATCCCAGGAACGCATTCTCACGGGGTGGGCATACATATTTTCACAGGGTGGGCGTACTTTTTCCTGTTCTTCCCTCTATACTTACGCGTGTGATCCATGGCAAGTGCACGCTTATCTATAGCCTGAGAAATTGACTTTTAAGCTGTTATAACAGTTGGAGGAAAAGCGATACTGCTTGTTTTGTGGATCAAGGGCGCATTAGCAGTACTATTAATATACCTGCCTTGATATTTATCTGCCCAGTGATGTTTTCATTTAAAAAAAACAAAAATGTATTTTCTTCTATAATGTCCTAAATTACAAATTCTTTCTTACAGCAACTGAGAGAAAAGTGTTGCCCATATTTGACAGCAGCGCAAGAAAACTCAGTAAATGAAAGAAAAAAACGCAGACACAAACGAGCGCTACGTGTGGCCTGTGTCTTTTTACGCTGCAGTTGAACATCTTCAGCATAGAGCACACAGCCTTATTTTGGTTTTGAGACGAGCTGCATATTTACATGATATTTGTTGTTTTGTAATGATTATGTGAGGGGCGATAGAAAACTCAAACGAGAGAGAAGTTCACACGAAAAATGGAGACGAGAAGTGATAAACAGTGATCGAAGAAGGAATGCCGGTTGCACTCAACATTCCCGTTCAAAGCCTTGGCTTAAGCTACAGTCCTGGTTCATCCATTCTTCATCAGGATAGAAAATGGTCTTTACATGTCGCACTTCTGTACAGTCGAACAACAAAAAAGTGAAGTAACATGAAAAAATGTCACCAGAAACAGAACTTTTTCGGTGCCTGAAAATGGCCAATTGTTCTACACATACACTTTCTGTAAACTAAAACAGAAAGTATTATTAAGACAGCGGAAAATTTTTAAACACTATACACAACTTTACCTGTAATACAAGACAGATAACTCTCTTTAAATACAAATTTAGCCTTAATGTCAAAGCAGAAACAACTTGTTAAATAACAGAAAATATTTCGTAGTTCCGCCAGAAAGCGAAACACCCATTGCGATAGCACATTCGTAGATAGCTGTACGAAGTAAAGACAGTATGTTATCAGCCGTATAAAGTTGTTAAAATTCCCTTAATCATTAAATTAACACAGACAATGTGAAATCATGATTCACCAGGAACGTAGAAAGAAATAGACACACGGAGACAGCATGTCTTTGTGTATCTGCTTCTTTCTACATTCTTGGTCAGTCACGTTTACAGATTCTATCATGGATTCAAACCAGCTAACCCGTCAACGTGCTTTAACTAAATTAACCAGCACGGTGTCACGCTCGCAACGTTAAACATAAACACACATCTCTCGATGACAGCAGAACTGTGTATGAAAAAGATGTAAAAAGATGTTAGCAATCGCGGCAGCAGCCGTGAGCAAATTGACCTCCGTGCAACTGTCTCATCGGCACGTACAAAACGCCGAATGCACAGCGCATATGAAGGTATCGGCGCTAGGCGCACTCGCTGATCGCTTTGAAGATGAGGCCCGCGTGGGCGTGCACTTAAGCCACGTCGCAGACCGCTTTCAAGACAGACGAGCGCCGGCAAAGCGTCCCTAAGACGTCCGCCAAAGGAGTTCACTACGCCGTCCGCAATTCGCGTGGTCAACGCCGTTGAAGACGCCGCGGTTGTGTCAACTCTCTACGGAGCTGCGGGCGAAGAGGACATTGAGGGACCGTAGCAGCGGCAGGTGAGAAACGGCGCTCCTCCCTCGCCTCACCCCTCTGCCTTGCGCGCCACAGGAGAGGGCACGTATTCGGCCGCGTTGCTTGGTCGCGCACACGAGATTGAACCGCATTCAACGGCTCACCCCCACACGCTTTCGCTCATACGCAACCTAACGGCGACGGCGACAGCAGAAATGCGTCTGGAGTGTCCATATATAATTGCTATCGAAAAAAGGAAAAACATACAGAACATTGTTTTGCTAACATTTCATAGCAAGCCAGCTGCCAGAAATTTTCAGCTTCTTTTTAAAGAAATATTTTTTACAGCGTAGCTCTCTGAGACACACGGGTCGTCTCGCGACATCTGTGAGGCGTGTCGAGGTTTAGATGTGGTCTGTGGAGAACATAACGTTGGACTTGGCAGCGGTAGCGGCAGCGAAGTTTACGGGACTCAAACGCTGCACACCTTTTCACGCAGGGCTGCTGGAATTTTAACGCGATAGCGTTAAGGAGCTCGTGTCGCAGAAAAGCGGGTGTCATCGGCGTCGGTGTCGGCGTCCGCAGCGTTGACCGTGAGCGATAAATCACGGCAGGCGCTTGATAAATAAAAAGCAACTTCCAAGATTGCCTCGGTGGGAATCGAACCAGGGTCTCCGGAGTGTGAGACGGAGACGCTACCACTCAGCCAGGAGTTCGATGCTTCCAAGTGGTACAAACGCGCCTCTAGTGAATGCGGTGTTGCCTTCGAAACGAGCCGTGGAAAGTTATACTGCGGTGTATATCGGTAATTATGAACATGTAACGTACAGAAGTCGCAATTACACGACTAGCGAAGTGCGTTTTCACTGCATTTCTTCTGCGCTTTCCGCACACGCAGAGCCATCTTGCGGCAAACACAGAAGACCCCCTCCTCTCAATGTACGGCGCTGCCCCGACAGGAGGCGCGCCGCGCGTGCATTGGGACCGCTGCCAGGCGCGTCGCGGTCCCGACCCCCTCTCCCCTGACGACGCTTCGCCGTGCTCCCAGTCGCAGAATCAAGAGCCGTTCCTTTCTTTAGATTACTATCTATCTCTCTGCCCGTGCCGATCACGACGTTTGGCTGGCGTAGATTGTTTCCCCTCTGAGACACCGAGTTCTTTGGTTCGTTCCGTTCGCTCAGGCGCACGTTTCGTTGCCGCGCCGAACGCTGCGTTGCTCGACGCTCACCGCGTCATAGGTGGGCGCTAAGACCGATGCTTGGGCGCATCGTAAGTGATCGCTGTGCCGTAGCGCATTGTCTTGTACCCCTTGGCGGGTCGACGGGAACGCTGTCGCGTCCCACTCTTGAAGGCGAAGCTTAAGCGTCCTCCAATTTTTTTCGTTTCCGGCTTGGTGTGGCGGTTCCGATGCCCTGATATCAGTCAAGCAATCTTCATCTGCATCGAGCAAGGCCACCGTACGTCAGCCCTCGTGTTATTGTGACGCTGCCTGGATCACCGCCTCGCATTTGTTCAACCCCACAACCTGAGTCTACAATGTGACTGAACAATGTCTCCGTCCTTCACTTGGCAGCTGTAGCGGCAGCGAAGTTCTAGGGACTCAAACGCTGCACGCAGGTTTGCGCCCAATTCCTGCATGTTTTCTAGATTTCTTGCCTTCTTGCTGCTGCGGTTGCTGCCACAAGTGTGTTACTGCCTATTTCTGTTGTTGAAGCATGGCGAAAGGGATCAGATCACTTTTCGATGAATTGAAGCGTGAAATCCGGGCCGAGTTCAAAGACTTCAGAGACACAATTGAGCGGGATATTCTAAAAGAACTGAGGGAAATTATGGCCACCTTGGTTCCCATAAATGCTGATTGTGAAGAAATAAAGGCTACCAACAAGGGACTTAAGGCGGCGAATGCTAGAGGCACCGTGCGCTGATCTTGTTCAACAGGTGAAAAATCACGAGAGCAGAATGCTACACCTTGAACAATACTCCCACAACGCAAATGTAGAGCTCAAAGGCATCCTGTACAACGACACCGAAAACCTCGCTGCAACAGTAATCAAAATTGGCGAAAAAATAGGTGTTGCGCTTGTTGCGGCTGATATCGAGTCTGTGCACAGAGTCCCAACTGCCAACGATCCAAGAAAAAAGAATGTGGTAGTCCAGTTCGTGCGGAGGCACAAACGTGATTGCTTTCTCGAGAAAGCGCGTGCTGCTCGGCTGAAGTGTTCTGACCTGGGTTTGGACTCGCAGGCACCATTCTTTGTTAACGAACATTTGTGCCCAGAGCTGAATCGTCTGCTAGGCCAGGCTACTGCATGTAAGCGCGAGACCGGTTGGAAATGCGTTTGGGTACAAAATGGCAAGATTTTCGCCCGGCGGATGGACAACGCACCAAAAATAAAAATTTTGTGCAGTGAGGACGTTGATATAATGCGCAACCCATTTTGAAGGCTGCAAGATCAGACCACTGTTCTGAGCATTGAGAGAACTGTTAGGGGTGGTACTACGCCACATCTGATCAGGCCGGTCAAATGTGTGAAGGGAACACATAGCTGTTGATTTTCTGATAGTCTAGCGGGAGTAAAGGCAATACGCCCATGCGTTGCTCGCCATGCATTTGATCTCTTCGCGGTAGTTGCTGTCTACGTTTCTTATTTCTTTATGTTCTATGTTCTAACTTTCGAACTACCATTCTTTAGTTGGCCTGTTGTCTTTTGTCTGCACGTTTTGTGTGTCTACTTTTATCGTGACATGCGTCAGGATAGATCATGGTTTCATTTTCTGTCACAACGGATGCAACCAGTTGTAAAAGCCATATCCTTCGTTTGTCTGTTCCCAACATCGCATTATGTTACTCATAAATACAGGTATTTATTGCAGCGTCATGTATACATAATATAACGTCTAAATCAAACCGTATGTAATAATATGCGGACCCATACAAATCATCAATGAGTGTATCCTGCATCAGTCCGACCACTTTGATGTCCGATATTGTGAAAAGATTAAAATCGCCTTTAACTTTTATGCATTTGAATATGCAGTCAGCATGTCGAAAATATGACGACTTTGGATGCTTTTACACGAATTTGCGTTTTCTTTCTCAGTTATAATGCTGACTGAGACATGGTATAATGATCATGACACTATACATTTGGAGGGATACAGGGCTGTTTATTTGAATAGGAAATCAAAAAGCGGTGGCGGTGTTTGCATGTTTGTAAACTTGTGTATTAGCTACGACTACCTAGAGGGTCTTTCATGGTCCACACGTGATACTGAAATTTTTTGTTTAAAATGCGACAAATTTCTGTTTGCTGTGGTGTACTGACCACCTGATGGTAATTTGAGCGAGTTTTTCAAGTGTATAGATGCTTTTTTTCGTATGTTAATGCAAATCAATACACTTTAATTTTAGGAGGTGACCTAAACATCGATATGTTGGTTAAATCTGCTAAACAAAGTGAATTATCTGCAATCCTCGATTCTCATTTTTTGTCTTATATAAGCACTGCCCCTACACGTATAACTGCAAACCGCGAAACACTTATAGACCTTTTCATTACCAACCTATCACTTGATGACCTATTTTCTTTTACCATTAATGTGACCCTCAGTGACAATTTGCTCATATATTTAGTCACTGACACATCTCGTGCGGCAGAAGACATCACTGCGAAAAAAAATATATCAGGATATCAACACGGTTGCACTGTCTCAGTCTCGAGATGAACTCGTCATGATTGATTGGAACGAGGTTCTTGCGTGCTCGTCGGCTGATGCCGCATATGAGCGTTTCATTGAAATTTTTTCCTCTCTCTATGAACGATGCTTCCCTTACAAAGAAATAACGAAGCCGAAACGTGCACGTAAACCTTGGATGACAATAAGTCACTTCAAAATGATACGTGCAATAAACAAGCTGACCAGGCGTTCTTGAAAAATCGTGATTTAGATGCACTAAAAATGTTTAAAACTTACAAAAAGAATCTTGCCAAAGTATTAAGGCAAGCCAAACGTAATTATTACTTTACTATCTTCGATGGCATCACAGACAGCAAGCAAATGCGGAAAACCCTAAACGCAATTATATTTTCACGTCAACAAGCGCCCCGCGTGAACGATATTAAAATTGACAAACATGTATTTAAGGGAAAAGCGTCGGCCAATAAATTTAATGACAACTTTAGTTCTTTATCGGGCAGTAGTCACGATGGGAATGCGTTCAGTTATTTACCCACGCCAATAACGCCCTCGATATTTATTTGCCCCACAGAACAATCTGAGGTAACTAACGTTTTTATGAAACTTAAAAAAAGTAATAGCGAAGACATTGATGGCATAAAAATGGAACCGATTAGTTTTTTAATCGATTTGTTAGTACCTTATTTGCCCCATATATATAATCTTGTGTTAAACACAGGTCTGTTCCCTCAGCGTATGAAAAAGGCCAAGGTCGCGGTACTTTGCAAAAGTGGCGACAAAAACGAAATGAGTAATTTCAAACAAATATCGGTATTGCAAGTATTTTGAAAGGCTCTGGAAAAATTATTTTCACTAGATTTTCAAAATTTTTAGACATGCATTCTGCGATTACAGCGGCAGAATACGGTTTCAGGTGAGGTGTATCGATAGAGACAGCACTTCTACACCAGAAAGAGGTCATACTAGGCAACATTGAAGCAAGAAAGCTCACACTAGGTGTATTCCTAGATTTTACAAAAGCGTTTGATAGGATCGATCACCAAACATTGTTAGAAAAATTGCCCTATTATGGCATCAGAGGCGTTACACTTGAATTAATAAGGAGGTATCTTAGCGATCGGTACCAGTGTGTGTCAATAAATAAGAAAATATCCATGCCCCAAAAAATCAAACGTGGTGTACCGCAGGGAAGTATATTAGGTCCTCTCTTATATAACCTTTTTATTTTGATATTGTAAACATAGATCGATCAATACCATACGTTACCTATGCAGGTGACACGAGCTTATTTTTTACAGGAGCAAACTTAGATGAGTTGAGTCAAGCAGCTAATGAAACTTTACACAAATCGTCCGAATGGTCTTGACGTAGTTCGTTATAAATCAACAGCTTTCAAACCAAGGCCGTTCTTTTCCGCGCGAAAGGAACGGCTTGTAAGTACTCGCATCAACTGGTACAAAATAATCTTGAAATTGAACTTTCAGAGACTGTCAAAACATTAAGTATTATCTTTTAGCAACATATTCTGTGTGATTCTCACACTGAAGAATTATGTATTAAGCTAAGAAAAGCCCTCGGTATGCTATGGAGGTGTCAGTCGTTTCCGCCGGTCTCAAGAAACATTATATTTTTAATGCCCATTTTAGTTCCCACCTACGCTACTGCCAGGTGGTATGGGCATCTGGAACTCAAACATAAAAAAATTATATATGCACTTCAAAAGTGTGCTTTGCGGGCTGTCGCAGATTTAGGCTATAGAGATCATACATCTCATATATTTATGAAATTTAAGGTATTAAAATTCAGTGTTGCCTATGAACTTCAATTGTTGTTGTTAAGGTCTGAAATTCACAGAAATAGCCTAAACTTAAGAGGTTTAGCACAATTACAGCAGAACATTTCATTGCGTCCCATCAGAAATTCGGAACACTGGCCCATTCGCCGAACACGAACGAATTACGGTCTCCAAATGTTAAAATTCACCATTCCACAAGTACTCTATACGTTCAAGCTAACAGAAGATCACTTGCATGTACTTTCAGGCAGGGAGCTATTCAACATGTTTACATAATCCGCTTTAAGCATAGAAAAATTCTGTCGAAATAGAGCACTCCTTTCTGTTTACAGTATGTCTTACTGTTATGTTACCTTGCAATAATTCTTGTCGTTTGCTTTGGTTTTTTGAGCGTGAATGATTGATGTACTTTTAGGGACCCAAGGACCATAAAATTATGTCTACTTGACAATTATTGCACACGTTTTATTTATTTTTTTTTCTATCATATGTTAAGACTGTATGCAGTTTGCTGTGCTGTGGTTCTGCTGCCTTGTACGGATGGGAGGTGGGGCTAGAAAAGCTGCATCAGCGTAGCTTTTCTCCCACTTTCCACGCCACAACTGTTCTGTGTAAAACGCACTGAACTGTTGGTGGTGAAAATAAACTTCAACTTCAACTTCATATTGCTTGGAGGCAACGTTACATAGCTTCAAATTATGACAAGTACGTAATTTAGGTTGGTTCCGCCATGATTTATGAAGATTAAACCAAGAAATATTGTTGATCAAAACGCTTAGGCTGCTTTCCATCTGAAGGAAATGGGTCTAAGAATTCGACGCACTCTCTACAGATTTCACTTTTAGATGATCTCACTTGAACTACAGCATCGAACCTCGGGGAAATGCACATAATACTACATGAACAATATTTTTTTACTGAAGCGACCGCTGATAATTATCCAGTATCCAGTTACTCTACCAACGAAACGTCGTTTTATGCATTCAAGCGCAAAAGAAACTGTAACGCCGAAACATTTAATAATAGTAATTATTATTATTATTATTTCCTATCAAGAAGGATGCAGGAGGCTGCAGGTAAAAGCTGCACAAACAAACGGCAGCTTGATAGAGGCCCGCAGCCCCCTCTATCAGGCGGCAGTACAAAAGGCTACAGGAGGGAACTCCGAAAACATTCATAGGCACCGAAATGGACGCAAGGAAGGAACACAAAAATCATCTAATGAGAAAGACTAAATACCTTACACATAGCGTTGTTTTAGTTACATTTAAAATGTCATTGGTACTTTTGTTGTGATTATTCGGGAGAGTGGGCAGGGTGAAGGACAGTTTTTGTGTAGAGTAGTTAGCCCGAGGGGTTATAACATTAAATTTTTGTTTGTGACGGTTACTCTGTACGAAAATGTTCTCTTAAGTAATAGTAATAATCGGTCGCGAAGAAACGTTGTATTTTAATGTACTACGCGTTTGAAGGCTAGTGATAGCCATGTAGGTCGTTCCAATTATTTGTCCTAGCACAACAAACGAAGGATTGCCTCCTCCGGCTTAATTACGCCTCCCAAGATGGCCACTTCACCCTCTTTCTCTGCACAGTGTTCCGCGCCGCAACACAGCGCCTACTCCTCCTTCTGATTTTCTGTCAAGGATATCGAAAGAATTCCCCCCCCTCCCCCCGGCTCAATTATGCCACCCAAGCTAGCCAGTTCAGCCTCCTTCTTTGCAATGTCTTGTGCATACTAATACCACGCCTGATACTCTTTCTGAGTTTCTTCTGATAAAATTGGAAGGATTTCCTTCTCCGGCTTAATTACGCCTCCCAAGATGCCAACTTCACCCGCTTTCTCTGCAGTGTGTACCGCACCGCAACAAAGCACCTACTGCTCTTTATGATTCTCTGTCAAGGATATCCAAAAGATTTCCCCCTGCGGCTTAATTAGGACACCCGAGCAAGCTAGTTTAGCCTCCTTCTCTGCAATGTGTTGCGCATAGTATTACCGCACCTGATACTCTTTCTGGTTTTCATGTGATAAAATTGGACGGATTCGTACTCCGCACTAATTACGCCTCCCAAGATAGCTACTTCACCCTCTTTATCTCCACTAGAATCCGCGTCACAACACAGCGCATGCTGCTCTTACTGGTTATCTGTCAAAGATATCGAAAACATTTCCCCCTCCAGCCTAATTACGCCATCCGAGCTAGCTAGTTTAGCCTCGTTTTCTGCAATGTGTTGCGCACAGTATTATCACGCCTGACACTCTTTCTGGCTTTCTTCTGATAAAATTGGAAGGATTTCCTCCTCCGGCCTAATGACGCCTTCCAGGATAGATACTTCACCCTCTTTCTCTGCACTTTGTTCCGCGTCAGAACACAGCGCCTGATCCTCTTTCTGATTTTTTGTCAAGGATATTGAAAGGATTTCCCCCTCCGGCTTAATTAGGCAAACCGAGCTAGGTGGTTTAGCCTCCTTCTCTGCAATGTGTTGCGAATAGTAATACCAGGTATGCCTGATACTCTTTCTTATTTTCTTCTGATAAAACTGGAAGGATTTCATTCTCCAGCCTAACTACGTGTCCCAAGATGGCTACACCACCCTCTTTCTCTGCAATGTGTTCCGTGCCCCAACAAAGCGCCTGCTTATCTTTCTGATTTTCAGTCAACGATATCGAAAAATTTCCCGTTCCGGCTTTTTAACGTCACCCGAGCTAGCTAGTTTAGCCTCCTTTTCTGCAATGTTTTCTGCATGGTAATACAGCGCCTGATACTCTTTTTGATTTTCGTCTGATATGATTGTAAGTATTCACTCCTACGTCCTAATTACGTGTCCCAAGATAGCTACTTCACCCTATTTCTCTGCAATGTTTTCCGCGCCGTACCACAGCGCCTGCTGCTCTTCCTGATTTTCTCTCAAGGATACAGAAAAGATATCCCCCTCCAGCTTAATTACGCCACCCGAGCTAGCTAGTTTAGCCTCCTTGTCTGCAATGTTTTGCGTATAATAATACCGTGCCTGATACTCTTTCTGATTTTACACTGTTAAAATGGGACGGATTTCATCCTACAACCAAATTATGCCTCCAAAGATAGCTTCTTCAACCTCTTTCTCTGTAATGTGTTCCGCGCCGCAACACAGCACTTGCTCATCTCTCTGCTTTTCGGTCAACGGTATTGAAAATATTTCCCCTTCCGGCTTAATTACGTCACCCCAGCTAGCTTGTTTAGCTTCCTTCTCTGAAATGTGTTGCGCATAATAATACCGCGCCTTTACCTGTTTCTGATTTTCTTCTGATAAAATTTGAAAGACTTCCTCCTACGGCCTATTTACGTGTCCTAAGATAGCTACTTCACCCTCTGTCTCTGCAATGCGTTCCGCGCCGCAACACAGCGCCTGCTCCTCTTTCAGATTTTCTGTCTAGGATATCGAAAGGATTTCCCCCTCCGGCCTAATTGCGCCACCCGAGCTAGCTTGTTTAGCCTCTTTCTCTGCAATGTGTCGCGCATAGTAATACCGCGCCTGATACTCTTTCTGATTTTCTTCTGATAAAATTTCAAGGATTTCTTCCTTCGGCCAAATTACCATTCCCAAGATAGCTACTTCACCCTCTTTATCTGCAATGTGTTCTGTGCCGCAACACAGCGCCTGCTCATGTTTCTGATTTTCTCTCAAGGATATCGAAAAGATTTCCCCTTCCGGCTAAATAACGTCACCCGAGCTGGCTAGTTTAGCCTACTTTTCTGCAATGTGTTGCGCACAGTAATACCGCGCCTGATGCTCTTTCTTATTTTCTTCCGATAAAACTTGAAGGATTTCCTCCTACGGCCTAATTACGCGTCCCCAAAAAGGCTACTTCCCCCTCTTTCCCTTCAATGTGTTCCGCGCCGCAACACAGCGCCTGCTCCTATTTCTGATTTTCTCTCAAGGATATCGAAAAGATTTCACCCTCCGGCTTAATTACGCCACCCGAGCTAGCTTGTTTAGCCTCCGTCTCTGAAATGTGCAGCGCATAGTAACACCGCGCCTCATACTCTTTCAGATTTCCTTGTCTTAAAATTGGAAGGATTTCTTCCTACGGCCTAATTACGTGTCTCAAGATATAGCTGCTTCACCCTCTTTCTTTGCATTGTAATCCGCGCCGCAACACAGCGCCTGCTCCTCCTCCTGATTTCTGTCAAGGATATCGAAAGGATTTCCCCCTCCGGCCTAATTACGCCAATGAGCTAGCTAGTTTAGCCTCCTTCTCTGCAGTGTGTTGCGCATAGTTTTACCGCGCCTGATACTCTGTCTGATCTCCTTCTGATAAAATTGGAAGGATTTCCTCCTCCGGCCTAATTACGCCTCTCAAGATAGCTACTTCACCCTCTTTCTCTGCAATGTGTTCCGCGCCGCAACACAGCGCCTGCTCATCTTTCTGATTTTCCGTTGACGATATCGAAAATATTTCCCCTTCCGGCTTAATTACGTCACCCGAGCTGGCTAGTTTATCCTCCTTCTCTGCAATGTCTTGCGCATAGTAATACTTCGCCTGAGAGTCGTTCTGATTTTCTTCTGATAAATTTGAAAGGATTTCCTCCTACGCCCTAATTACGTGTCCCAAGATACCTACTTCACCCTGTTTCTCTGCAATGCGTACCGCGCCGCAACACAGCGCCTGCTCCTCTTTCGGATTTTCTGTCAAGCATGTCGAAAGGATTTCCCCTTCCGGCTTAATTACGTCACCCGAGATAGCTAGCTTAGCCTCTTTCTCTGCAATGTGTTGCGCACAGTAATACCGCGCCTGATAGTTGTGGTATCCGTAACTTCTGGTTTCGGTTTTGGGTCATCGCATCAGGGCGCCACTCAGCGCCAAGCGCTGTAAGTGCCTCCTGTAAGTTGCCTCCTCAGAAATAAAGATTGATTCCTTGTCTGGTCCCCGACTGGAGCAGTCCGGCTCTTATCTTGCGGCGCTGCGCGCCCCGGCCGTTTAGGCCTCATGCCGTAACCCTTCCGTCCGGCCGCCCCGTCGAAGCTACACCAAACAGGCGACGAGGTAAACCGCTCACTTTACTTTTACGGCCCCTTGCCTTTCTACTCCTGCTGCTCCCCTCCTTCCGGCATGCAAGACGCTACGTCCACTTCGGCGTCGTCCACCGCAACTCCCCCACCTTTGTTCTCCGTGCCCAGCATGGCGTTCGCACCACCCATGTAGCCTTTCCTTGCATTACCCGGTACTCCTTCGGTACCGTGGCTCACATAAAAACGTTCTTTTAGCACTTTTCTTCAGGCTACCGGATGCGAAGCATTACAAGTCGAGAGGAATAAGGCCATTTTACTGAGCAACTGAGGCTCCGAGGGGCAGCGTCTCTACTATGACCTCGCGTTGCAAACGGACCAGACGGCCGCTACGTTCGAAGACATTCTTCGCATCTTCGACCAGCACTACGAAGAAAGCTCAAATCCCATGGTGCACCGCATTATCTTCCGGGACAGGAAGCAACTACCCGGGGAAACCTTCCAGGATTTCGTCACCGTGCTACAAAGGCTAGCGCCTGCTTGTGCGTTCGGCGCTTGGCACGACGAGTCTCTTCGCGACCAAATTCTCCAAGGCGTCGAGTCAAAAAGAGTTCGAGAACGGCTACTGTACGAAGGATCGTCCCTCACGCTCAAGAAAGCCGAGGAAATCGGACGAAGCGTGGAGCAAGTTGAGATAGAACTTGAAGTCTTCAGCAACTCGTCTATTCAGCGCGTCTTGACGCAACGCCAAGATGGCATCGCCAGCCATCTCCTTCCTCGCCCGGGCGCGCAAGATGGCGGTCACCACCCCCTTCTCCCTCGACCCGGCGTCTTCAAGATGGCGATCAACGGCGTGGCGGGCAGTCGCATCGAGCGGCTGGCCAACGTGACGTCCGGCCCGAACTCTGCGAAGCCACGGGAGACCTCGCACCCCATTGTTACCGATGTGGTTGACCTCGCCACATTGCATTCGATCCAGCCTGTCCGGCAAAGCACGTTACCTGTCGTGCGTGCGGAAGAGTGGGACATTAGGCTTCGGTTTGCCGTTCGAGGAACCGAACGCAGCGACAGTCTCCTGCTCGAACGCAGCTTGTTTCCGTTACCACTGATACAGAATCAGCCTCTACAGTCCCGCTTGTGCTTACCATTCAAGCACCGAATTTCCGTCCGGCAACAATTCGCGCCGGCGTTCTCATTGCGAATACTACACTCAAGTTGCTCGTGGACACAGGAGCTACAGTGTCGCTGATGAACAGCTCCCTATACGAAGAACATTTCAAGGTTTTTCCTTTATCTCCTCCGAGTCTTCGACTCAAGAATTATTCGCAGCAAGAAATTCTGCATTCAGGACGTTTCTCCGTGCTCGTCAAGTATCGCAACAATGCTGCAGTAGTGACATTTCGCGTCACGAACCAAGGCACTTCTCTTCTGGGCCTAGATGCCATTCAAGCTTTGGGCATTGGCATTCAAGTGTCTTCGCTCACATATCAAGTATCAGGACTTCCAGCTGAGCCAAGCGTTCAGCCTCCCTCTCTTCCGCACAACGCTCCAACAGAGTTCACCCATCTGTTCTCGGGACAATTGGGACATGTTAAATGCTTCGTCCACGACGTTCGTCTCCGACCTTCAGTGCAGCCAGTCTCAGCGAAACTGCGTCCTCTACCTCAGGTTCTCCGGGAGCAAGTCTCCACCGAGCTGCAACGCCTGCAATCAGCTGATGTCATCGAACGAGTCACTGCGTCCGAGTGGATTTCTCCGCTCGTCGTCCTTCGAAAGAAGGACAATTCCATTCGACTTTGCGTCGATCTTCGAGTCCCCAACAAGGCTATCATCATTGACGCCTTTCCACTACCGAGGGCTGACGAATTGTTGCATCGACTCGCTGGTGCTACTGTCTTTAGTAAGTTGGACTGGCAGTCCGCGTATCACCAGGTTTTATTATCTGAGAAACGCCGTGAGCTTACAACTTTTATAACTCATGACGGTCTTTTCCGCTTCAAGCGTGTGTGTTTCGGTTTGGCATCTGGGCCATCCGCTTTCCAACAGATCATGTCATCTGTTTTGAAGGACTGCCCAGGCACCTTGTGCTACCTTGATGATGTGCTTGTATGGGGTCACACTCAACGTGACCACGACAGAAATTTGCAAACAGTCCTGTATAGGATAAGTAATGCAGGCATGCAGCTTAACCACAAGTGCGTATTCAGTGTCTCAGAATTAACTTTCCAAGGACATAAAATTTCCGTAAACGGAATTTCCCCGATGGATAGTAAAATTCAGGCGATCGTGGAGGCACCACAGCCTAAGGACAAAAAGGCTCTACATTCATTTCTGGGCCTCACGGGATATTATGCTAAATTTATCCCGCAGTATGCCGACGTATTGGAACCGCTAAGGAAACTCCTAAGGCAAGGACAAGCCTTTGTATGCGATCGGGATACTGAATGCAGCTTTCAGGCTATTAAAGACGTACTTGCATCACGCCCGGTGGTACGCATGTTTCAACCGCATCTGCCTATTGTTGTGACGGTTGATGCTTCTGACATTGGCATAGGAGCTGTCCTACAGCAAAAATGCGGAAATGAGCTCTTTACAGTAGCTTTTGCTTCTCGTACGTTATCTTCCGCGGAGCGACGTTACTCTGTAGGCGAACGGGAAGCATTGGCATGTCTGTTTGCGTGTGAACACTGGCATGTTTACTTGTGGGATCGACAGTTCACTTTACGAACTGATCACCAAGCTCTAGTCGCATTGCTATCTTCAAAGGGTCCTGGACAGCGACCGTTAAAAATTTGAAGGTGGAATGCAAGATTGCTGTATTACAATTTCGCCATTCAGTACTGTAAAGGTGACCAAAATGTCATTGCGGACGCATTGTCACGCCTACCTGTCCCTCCCGAATGTGAACCAGCACTAGATGAGGAAATAGTGTCTTTAGTTTCATCTTGTACTACAAAGGAGGAATTCCAAGCAGCCACACAGGCAGATCCAGTGTGCCAAGCATTAAAAGACAAAATAGTAAAAGGATGGAGAACTGCGGCGGACCTTCCGCCAGAGTTACAGGCGTATGCTGCTGTACAGTCCGAATTGTCCTACATGGATAATCTGCTTCTCCGAGGTGAATGTATCGTTCCTCCTGCTTCCTTGCGTCAGACACTCCTGTCTATTGCTCATGAAGGTCACTTAGGCATTACTAAAACCAAGCTCAGATGGAGAGGCATCTACTGGTGGCCTCAAATGGATAGGCAAGTTTTGGAACTTGCGGGAAACTGCTTTGTGTGCAAACAAGCAGATAAATCTGCCAAACCATCTTTTGCGTCATTACAACCTGTCGAATGGCCATTAAACCCATGGGAAAATTAGCCATAGATATAATAGGCCCTCTTTACCGTGCTCCACAGTATGCTCGTTTTGCTTTGGTCATGCTTACCTATCATTCCAAATGGCCCGAAGTTGCTTTTATTCCTTCCGTCACATCGGAAGCCATCATGCACAATCTCATGTCCATATTCAGCAAGGAAGGATTTCCTGATGCTATAGTGTCCGATAATGGGCCACAGTTTGTTTCTGCACAGTTCGAAAACATCCTGAAGGAAAGAGACATTAAGCATTTCTTGTCCTCTCTTTACTACCCACAGGCCAATGGCCAGGTAGAAAGATTTAACCGTGTCCTTAAAGAATTCATACAGATTGCTATTTTGGAACAGCGAGCCCTCAGACTTGCGGTATTAGAATACTTGGCAATTCACAGGTTTACTCCACATATGACTACCGGTGTGTCTCCAGCTATGATGCTACATAGTCGACAACCACGTTAGCATTCTTAAGGGGGGGGGGGGGGCACTATGGATTGTTAACTGCTTTTACGCACAATGCCAATCCACGACAGCCACAGAGACTGTCTAGACTCAGGCTCAGGGTGAATGAGCCACCCATCAGTGCTGTCCCAGGGGGCACACAGAAAGTTGTTAATGTATACTTATGTACTTTGTGAATTTTCGATGTCTTATCTGTGTGTGCAAGGCTGCATCTCATCGTCCTTCCAAGACGGGTACTGGAACTGCAGATCTGGACTGCAATAACTCATATTCAGTGTTCATGTGCGTTTTTTTAAATAGGGAAGGAAGAGATCATTTTATATTGTATAAAGATGTATCACTAATCATGTGTGTTACAGTACTAACAAGTGTTCTTTGACTCGTTACTTACTTTTGTTGCGACGAGAGCGAGTAGATCAGTTTTTCCTTTCAAGGGAGAGGTGATGTGGTATCCGTAACTTCTGGTTTCGGTTTTGGGTCTTCACATCAGGGCGCCACTCAGCGCCAAATGCTGTAAGTGCCTCCTGTAAGTTGCCTCCTCAGAAATAACGAGTGATTCCTTGTCTCGTCCGCGACTGGAGCAGTCCGGCTCTAATCTTGCGGCGCTGGGCGCCCCGGCCGTTTAGGCCTCATGCCGTAACCCTTCCGTCCGGCCGCCCCGTCGAAGATACAACAATACTCTCTCAGATTTTCTTCTTATAATATTTGAAGGATTTCCTCCTACGGCCTAATTACGCATCCCCAAAAAGGCTACTTCTCCCCTCTTTCCCTTCAATGTGTTCCGCGCCGCAACACAGCCCCTGCTCCTCTTCCTGACTTTCTCTCAAGGATATCGAAAAGATTTCCACCTCCGGCTTAATTAAGCCACCCGAGCTACCTTGTTTAGCTTCCTTCTCTTCAATGTGTTGCGCATAGTAATACCGCGCCAGATACTGTTTCTGATTTTCTTCTGATAAAATTGAAAGGATTTCCACCTACGACCTAATTACGTGTTCCAACATACCTACTTCACCCTGTTTCTCTGCAAGGTGTGCCGCGCCGCAACACAGCGCCTGCTCCTCTTTCAGATTTTCTGTCTAGGATATCGAAAGGATTTCCCCCTCCGGCTTAATTGCGCCGCATGCGCTAGCTACTTTAGCCTCCGTCTCTGCATTGTGTTGCGCATAGTAATACCGCGCCTGATACTCTTTATGATTTTCTTCTGATAAAATTGGAACGATTTCCTCCTCCGGCCTAATTGCGCATCCCAAGATAGCTACTTCACCCTACTTGTCTGCAATGTGTTACGCGCCCCAAAACAGCACCTGCACCTGTTTCTGATTTTCTCGCAAGGATATCGAAAAGATTTTCACTCCGGCCTAATTACGCCACATGAGCTAGCTAGTTTAGCCTCCTTCTCTGCAATGTTTTGCGCATAGTAATACAGCGCCTGTTACTATTTCTGATTTTCTTCTGATAAAATTGAAAGGATTTCCTCTTACGGCTTAATTACGTGCCCCAAGATAGCTACTTCACCCTGTATCTCTGCAAAGTGTTCCGCGCCGCAACACAGCGCCTGCTCCTCTTTCAGAATTTCTGTCTAGGATATCGAAACGATTTCCCCCTCCGGCTTAATTACGCCACCTGGGAGAGCTAGTTTAGCCTCCTTCTCTGCAATGTTTTGCGCATAGTAATACCGCGCCTGATACTTTTTCTGATTTTCTAATGAAATTGAAAGGATTACCTCCTAAGGCCTAATTACGTGTCCCAAGATAGCTACTCCACGCTGATTTTTTGCAATGGGTTGGGCGCCGCAAGGCTGTGCCTGCTCCTCTTTCTGATTTTCTGTCAAGGATGTCGAATAGATTTCCCCCTCCGGCTTGATTACGCCACCCAAACTAGCTTGTTTAGCCTTCTTCTCTGCAATGTTTTGCGCATAGTGTCAGGATTGGAGGCTCAATCCCATCACTCGTGATCCGTTGTGAAGATTGGAGTCCGGCATGATTTCGAAGGTCGGTGACCCATGCCGTCGTCCAACTTATCCACGCTGTGGACGTAGATGAAGGGAAGAGCTGCTTCTCATCGAGAACGAGGAATATGGGTTTATTTACAGTATTTAAATCAGTCTAACATGACTGCTTGAGAAAAAGAGTGTCAGTCCAACATGACTGCACGAGAGAAGTGTGTCAGTCTAACATGACTGCTCAAGAGAAGTGTCAGTCCAACATTACTTCACCAGAGAAGTGTGTCAGTCTAACATGACTGCTCAAAAAAAGTGTCAGTCCAACATGAATGCACGAGAGAAGTGTGTCGAGCATTCGCACCACAGGAGTTTTTAAACACTCGGTCCTCCCGCGATACAAGGTGACACGAACGTTCCTTTACTCATTGTCAACTTGCCGCCGCCCCGCAGAACAGTTTACGCACACATCGGCACACACATTCCGATGTCCGGTCCCGACATCAGAGGGGGCGCCGTTCCGCAGAACAGTTTACGCACACATAGGCACACACATTCCGATGTTCGGCACCGACGTCAGAGGGGACGGTGTTCTGCAGAACAGTTTACGCACACATAGGCACACACATTCCGATGTCCGGCGCCGACGTCAGAGGGGGCGCCATTCCGCAGGACAGTTTACGCACACATAGGCACACACATTCCGATGTTCGGCACCGACGTCAGAGGGGGCGCCATTCCGCAGGACAGTTCACGCACACATAGGCACACACATTCCGATGTCCGGCGCCGACGTCAGAGGGGGCGCCATTCCGCAGAACAGTTTACGCACACATAGGCACACACATTCCGATGTTCGGCACCGATGTCAGAAGGGGCGGTGTTCTGCAGAAAAGTTTATGCACACATAGTCACACACATTCCGATATCCAGTGCCGACGTCAGAGGGGGCGCCATTCCGCAGGACAGTTCACGCACACATAGGCACACACATTCCGATATCCGGTGCCGACGTCAGAGGGGGCGCCATTCCGCAGGACAGTTCACGCACACATAGGCACACACATTCCGATGTCCGGCGCCGACGTCAGAGGGGGCGCCATTCCGCAGAACAGTTTACGCACACATAGGCACACACATTCCGATGTTCGGCACCGATGTCAGAGGGGGCGGCGTTCTGCAGAACAGTTTACGCACACATAGGCACACACATTCCGATATCCGGTGCCGACGTCAGAGGGGGCGCCATTCCGCAGGACAGTTCACGCACACATAGGCACACACATTCCGATCTCCGGCGCCGACGTCAGAGGGGGCGCCATTCCGCAGAACAGTTTACGCACACATAGGCACACACATTCCGATGTTCGGCACCGATGTCAGAGGGGGCGGTGTTCTGCAGAACAGTTTACGCACACATAGGCACACACATCCCGACGTCCGGCACCGACATCAGAGGGGTGCCGTTCCGGGAAGCTCGGAGCCATGGTGGGTAGCTCGTTGTCTTGCGTCCCGGTCACAGGTGGGAAGCAACAAAAAACGGCTTTCCCGCGGCCGCCCACTCACTCGTAGCAGATCAGGTCCGCGCTGGAGAGCTCGGTCACAATTGTTCGCCCGCCGAACTCGTTCCGTCACAACGGCGATGGGGCTGAAGGATGAGGTGGCGGTGTCAGCACAAAGCCCGCTTCATCGAACGCATCTTAGCTGAATCGACGGAGAGTGGGGGATGCGTGTCTTGTTCCCCGGTCGTAACAGGGTGGCAATCTTGCCTTGCAGCTCGCCATTCTTAACAGCGCCCCCATGGCCCGAAAAATCTCGACTGTCTAGCGCTGACTACCGCTAGGCACGAAGAGAACGGCTGGCGGTCAGGGGGGGATTGATGTCTTGGCTCGCAGCGACCACTTGTGTATTGATGTCACCACCCCCAAATATCCAACAAGTGTAGGCAAATGCAAAATGAAACCCACAACACGGCTCTGCGCCGAAATGACGTGCCTTGGCTCTCACTTTACACCCGCTAGGCTTCAAAAAAAAAAACACACACAACGTAATTGCAGAAACAAAAAAAAATGCCGCATTTCGCTATGCCAATTTCTGACGCAAGTTGCTGCTGACAAGTTCAGCAATGATGAACCCAATCGTGCTAAATGAGAGGGGATCTTCTTCGCTTAATAAATTTAACAATTGTAACCCTAAAATTTAGGCGGGACCCTCAAACGCAGGATTCAAATTTGCCTGCTCAAATCATCCGAATGCTATGCAACTTTCCCTTCTTATATGTAACGGAGAAATTGTACTCTTGGAGAGTGAGGCTCCAGCGGAGCAAGCACCCATTTTTGTCTGACATTTGATTGAGCCACGTCAGAGGACAGTGGTTGGTCTCGAAGATGAACTTCGCTCCGTACAAGTAACACGACAACTTCTGGGCGGCCCAAACTAAACAAGCACATTCCTTCTCCGAAGCGCTGTAGGCTTCCTCCCTTACATTTAGTTTACGGCTGGCATAGAGGATAGGATGCTCCTCGTTATCGTCACCGACCTGACTAAGTACCACGCCCATACCTCTGTCGCTTGCGTCGCATTGAACTATGAATTCCTTTGTGTAGTCTGGCGCTCGAAGCACAGGACGAGAAAACAATAGCGTTTTCAAACTTTGGAAAGCGTTCTTCAGCCCGAAGCTGAGTGCGAGAGGGCGAAAAGTGCCTACAGGTGAGATGACTGCGGCATAGCGGCTGGCACTTTCTGAAAGGGGAACTTGCCAGTACCCCTGCACGAGATCTATAGTTGAAATGTATTTAGCAGCGCTAACTTTTCCAATTCATTCCTCAATGTTGGGTATTGGGTACAGCTGATCCCTAGTGATGGCATTTACCTTCCTGTAGTCAACGCACGGTCGAGGGTCCTTGTTAGGGGTTTCTACGAGTATTAGCGGTGACGTGTAGTCACTCTCAGCGAGCTCAATGACTCCAAACTCTAGCACGCGCTGTATCTCTGCCTCCATAATTTCTCTCTGTCTTGGAGACACCCTGTAAGTCTTTGATCTCACTGGTTCCGTTGATGTCAGCTCAATTTCATGCGTTATTAGTTCGGTTCTACCCGACCGATCGCTGAATCTGTCGAGATATTCCCCTAACACCTGTTTTAGCTCATCTAGCTGCTCGGGTCTTAGAGCGTGCGAGCTTACCGAGTGTTCTACTACTTCTTCTGGGCCTATTTCAGGGTTTGAGGTCGCCCTATGCTCTTTAAACTTGGTACCAGTGCCATCCTGCTCTTTGGTGGTACAGTTAATGACTCCGCTCTGCTCTATATACGGCTTCATCAAATTGCAGTGATATATCCTCACCTCTTTCCTGCGACCGGGCATTTTCAGAGCATAATTAGTATCTGAAAGGTTATGCAACACTTTAACGGGCCCAACCCAGTGAACTTCAAGCTTGTTGTTTCTTGAAGGTTTGAGGATCATTACCTGGTCTCCGGCGTTTAATGTACGAAGCCTCGCATTCTTGTCGTAATAGAATTTGGCGTTCTTTTAAACTATTGCCATGTTCTTTCCGACTAGTTCTTGGGTTGCGCTTGGTCGTTCCAGTAAATTTAGCACGTATTCAACCACTGTTGGACTCTCCCCTCTTTCGTCCCACATCTCTCTTAACATTCTCAGTGGAGAACGGTGTGTTCTCCCATACACTAGTTCTGCTGGTGAGAACCCTGTCGCTTCATGTGGAACCGTTCGCAAAGCAAACAAAGTTGCCGGCAGACAGTTCTCCAAGTCCTCCTTGTGCTCGTAACAGAGCGCACGCCAAACTCGCTTAAGCACCGAATGCCACTTCTCTACACTGTTTGACTGAGGGTGATCGACAGAACTGTGTATTAACTGTACCCCGCACTTCTGCAAGAATGTGGAAGTCAGTGCGCTCGTGAAAACTGACCCTTGATCTGCCTGAATTTCGGCTGGAAACGAAACTTGCGCAAACACTGTCAAAAGCGCGTCTGCTACTTCGATGGAGCTGAGCTCATTCAAAGGGATTGCTTCGGGAAACTTGGTAGCCGAACACAGCATGGTAAACAAGTACCTGTAGCCAGATTTTGCTTTTGGAAGAGGCCCTACCGTGTCTAATACAAGACGTCTGAAAGGCTCTGTGGAGCTTTCCATGTCTCTCCTGGTTTACCAGAACGCTGGCAGGCGTCGCATGATCATACAAAGTTTTCTACGTCTTTGAAAGAGCCAGGCCAGTAGTATTCCATAAGCAATCTTTCCTTTGATTTGTTTATGTCTAGGTGGCAGGACCCCCCATTTCCATGACAGAGACTCAAAAGGTCCTCCCTATACTTAGTAGATCCGACTAACTGATCTAAAATCCTACCCTTTCGATCTCTGTAGTGCCGATACAACAATCCTCCTCTCTCATGTATCGTCACGTTGCGCCTAGCAATGCCTTCTTTAGCTGTGTCATGTAATTTAGCTAAGCTCTCAACATTCTTTTGCTCGGCGGCCAGTGACACTCTATCCACAGGTAAGAGCTGATCAAAGTTCTTTGAGGCCAATGATAATAACGACCCTGTCTCGCTTGTGAGTGCGTCAGCTTGCTCTTCCTGCAGGCTAGAACTTTGACACTCTAGCGCTACGCTCTCATTGAGCTGGTCAGCTCGCAGGCTGTCCTCAACTGTTCTTTTGTCCCTCGGGCCTAGCTCGGATTCAGGTATTGAAGTTATCTCCTTTTCTGCTTCCGCTGGAGGAGCTTGAGCATTTTCAGCCGAAAGCGCCGCGATCTTACGAGCTTCGCCTCGGGTCAATGCCTGTACAATGCCCTCTCCCAGTTTGAGCCCTTTGTCACGCAGTAACTGATTCGAACGATTCGAAAAGTTGTAAGAATACTGCAGTGACAGAAATTTGGAAACTGCAGCCTCAGTCTCTAGCTCCCCGAATGGTCCACTGATTTTGACGTTGGCCATGGGTAGACACACGCTGTGTTCTTCTACAACCTGTTTTATCCATGCTACTTCTCTGGTGAAGTCATCTACCGTCACGTAAGATGGATGGACAATGTCCATCGTGGCGGCACTGTCTCTTAGCACTCGGCATGGTTTTCCATTAACTTGCAGGTCGTAAAGATATGGACTTAAAAGTTCTATATTCTCATCTTTTTCCTCCACGTAGGAGAAAACTACGCTAGGCTTCCCGCAGTTTACAGGTATGTGGCCCAGTTTGTGGCATTTGTAACAGCGAATTGGTCTAAAAGATTCGAATTTTCTTTTCTGTTCTTTGTGTGCGGTTTCTCCGTTAAGTTTCTCCTCGCTCTTTTCTGCGGGCTTTTCCGCCATGTCTACAGTCTCCGATTGTCTAGTCTGCGAAGCCCTTTTGAACGGAAATGGTTTTGGCGGTCCATTTCGACCGTCCCAATTTCCGTCCTCGGCGTTCAACTTTCTACGGGTTGCGTAATCTTCGGCTAATTCGGTCGCCCTTTCCAAACAGTTTACATTCCCTCTGTCTTGCACCCACAGTTTCACAGCTTGGAGGATGGTTTTGTAAAACTGCTCTAGACACATGCATTCAATGATCATGTCTCTGCGGTCGTACGCTTCCGCACTTTTATGCCACTCGACTAGGTTGGCCTTTAAGCTATATGCAAACTCCGGATATCCCTCGCTATCTTTCTTGCTTGTGCTCCTAAACCTTTGCCGAAAAGCTTCGGCTGAAAGGCAGTATTTCTTCAGGAGACTAGCCTTAACTTCTGCAAAATCATATTCATCCTGTGGCCTCAGCCTGTCGATTAATTCCGCCGCCTCACGCGGCAACACAGACAGCAACCGCTGTGGCCATGTACTCGGGCCGAAGTTCGTCTTTTCGCAAGTCCTTTCAAAATTGCTTAGGAACAAGCCTATGTCGGCCCCGACCACAAATGGCTTTAATAGCCTGTCCATGCGGTACGATTCTGCCTCACTTGATCGTCCCAGAGCGCCTTCACTTCCTTGAGACAACTCGAAACGTTTGCTTTCAAGTTCAAGTTGCATTTTTCTTAACTCGCGATCTTTATCGCGTTCCTCTCTCTCTCGTTTTTCTCTGTCCCGTTCTTCTCTTTCTCTTTCCCGTTTCTTTCTCTGTTTGAGAAGCTTTAATCCCATTTCAATATCTTCCTCACTGGCCTAATTGGAAATTAGCTCCAATAATTCCGATTTTAGCATTTCCTTGCGCACATCTAGGCCAAGTTCCTCACCAACAATCAACAATTCGTCTCTCAGCAGTGTCCTTACCTCAATGATTGCTACTTTACTGCCTTCATCATGCTATCTAAATCTAGCTAGGAAAACACAATCTAGCCAACACTCAATAATCTAGCTTCCCTACTGTTCTAAACAGAACAACCACAAAATGAAGCCTAGAGAGTCAAAGCAAGAACCATGCACTCACCGCAGTCACAGCACCACGTCGCAAAGTCCATCTCACCGCTGTCAGCCAGTTGTCAGGATTAGGGGCTCAATCCCATCACTCGTGATCCGCTGTCAAGATTGGAGTCCGGCATGAATTCGAAGGTAGCTGGCCCTTCACGTCGTCCAACTTATCCACGCTGAGGACGTTGATGAAGGGAAGAACTGCTTCTCATCGAGAACGAGGAATATGGGTTTATTTACAGTATTTAAATCGGTCTAACATGACTGCTTGAGAAAAAGAGTGTCAGGCCAACATGACTGCACGAGAGAAGTGTGTCAGTCTAACAAGGCTGCTCAAGAGAAGTGTCAGTCCAACATGACTGCACGAGAGAAGTGAGTCGAGCATTCCCACCACAGGAGTTTTTAAACACTCGGTCCTCCCGCGATACAAGGTGACGCGAACGTTCCTTTACTCATTGTCAACTTGTCACCGCCCCGCAGAACAGATTACGCACACATAGGCATGCACATTCCGATGTCCGGCGCAGACGTCAGAGGGGCGTCGTTCCGGGAAGCTCGGAGCCATGGTGGGTAGCTCGTTGTCTTGCGTCCCGGTCGCACGTGGGAAGCAACAAAAAACGGCTTTCCCGCGGCCGCCCACACACTCGTAGCAGATCAGGTCCGCGCTGGAGAGCTCGGTCACAATTGTTCGCTCGCCGAACTCGTTCCGTCACAATAGCGGTGGGGCTGAAGGATCAGGCGGTGGTGTCAGCACGAAGCCCGCTTCATCGAACGCATCCTAGCTGAAGCGACGGAGAGTGGGCGATGCGTGTCTTGTTCCCCGGTCGCAACTGGGTGGCAATCTTGCCTTGCAGCTCGCCATTCTTAGCAGCGCCTCCATGGCCCGAAAAATCTCGACTGTGTAGCGCTGACAACCGCTAGGCATTAAGAGAACGGCTGGTGGTCAGGGGGGGATTGATGTCTTGGCTCGCAGCGGCCACTTGTGTATTGATGTCACCGCCCCCAAACATCCAACAAGTATAGGCAACTGCAAAATGAAACCCACAACACGGCTCTGCGCCGAGAAGACGTGCCTTGGCTCTCACTTTAGACCCGCTAGGCTTCAAAAAAAACACAACATAATTGCAGAAACAAAAAATGCTGCATTTTGCTATGCCAATTTCTGACGCAAATTGCTGCTGACAAATTCAGCAATGATGGAGCGAATCGTGCTAAATGAGAGGGGTATTCTTCGCTTAATAAAATCAACACTAATAACCCTAAAATTTAGCCGGGACCCTCAAACGCAGAATTCAAAGTTGCCTGCTCAAACCATCCGCATTGCTATGCGACTTTCCCTTCTTATATCTAACAGAGAAGTTGTACTCTTGGAGAGCGAGGCTCCATCGGATCAAGCAGCCATTTTTATGTGACATTTGATTGAGCCATGTCAGAGGACAGTGGTCGGTCTCGAAGATGAACTTCGCTCCGTACAAGTAACACAACTTCTGGGCGGCCCAAACTAAACAAGCACATTCCATCTCCGAAGCGCTGTAGGCTTCCTCGCTTCCATTTAGTTTTCGGCTGCCATAGAGGATAGGATGCTCTTCCTTATCGTCGCCGACCTGACTAAGTACCACGCCCATACCTCTGTCACTTGCGTCGCATTGAACTATGAATTCTTTTGTGTAGTCTTGCGCGCGAAGCACAGGACGAGAACCCAATAGCGTTTTCAAACTTTGGAAAGCGTTCTTCAGCCCGAAGCTGAGTGCGAGTGGGCAAAAAGTGCCTCCAGGTGAGATGACTGCGGCATAGCGGCTGGCACTTTCTGAAAGGGGAACTTGCCAGTACCCCTGCACGAGATCTATAGTTGAAATGTATTTAGCAGCGCTAACTTTTCCAATTCATTCCTCAATGTTGGGTATTGGGTACAGCTGATCCCTAGTGATGGCATTTACCTTCCTGTAGTCAACGCACGGTCGAGGGTCCTTGTTAGGGGTTTCTACGAGTATTAGCGGTGACGTGTAGTCACTCTCAGCGAGCTCAATGACTCCAAACTCTAGCACGCGCTGTATCTCTGCCTCCATAATTTCTCTCTGTCTTGGAGACACCCTGTAAGTTTTTGATCTCATTGGTTCTGTTGATGTCAGCTCAATTTCATGTGTTATTAGTTCGGTTCTACCCGGCCGATCGCTGAATCTGTCGAGATATTCCCCTAACACCTGTTTTAGCTCATCTAGCTGCTCGGGTCTTAGAGCGTGCGAGCTTGCCGAGTGTTCTACTACTTCTTCTTGGCCGATTTCAGGGTTTGAGGTCGCCCTATGCTCTTTAAACTTGGTACTAGTGTCATCCTGCTCTTTGACGGTACAGTTAATGACTCCGCTCTGCTCTATATACGGCTTCATCAAATTGCAGTGATATATCCTCACCTGCTTCCTACGACCGGGCATTTTCAGAGCATAGTTAGTATCTGAAAGTTCATGGAACACTTTAACGGGCCCGTCCCAGTGAACTTCAAGCTTGTTCTTTCTAGCAGATTTGAGGATCATTACCTGGTCTCCGGCGTTAAACGTACGAAGCCTCGCATTCTTGTCGTAATAGAATTTGGTGTTCTTTTGAGCTATTGCCATGTTCTTTCCGACTAGTTCTTAGGTTGCGCTTAGCCGTTCCACTAAATTTATACGTGTTCAACCACTGCTGGACTCTCCCCTCTTTCCTCCCACATCTCTCTTGACATTATCAGGGGAGAAGGGATTGTCCTCCCATACACTAGTTCTGCTTGTGAGACCCCTGTCGCTTCATGTGGAACCGTTCGCAAAGCAAACAAAGTTGCCGGCAGACAGTTCTCCCAGTCCTCCTTGTGCTCGTAACAGAGCGCACGCAAAATTTGCTTAAGCTCCGAATGTCACCTCTCTACACTGTTTGACTGAGCGTGATAGACAGAACTGTGTAATAACTTTACCCCGCACTTTTGCAAGACTGCGGAAGTCAGTGCGCTCGTGAATACTGACCCTTGATCTGCCCGAATTTCGGCTGGAAACCAAACTCGTGCAAACACTGTCAAAAGCGCGTCTACTACTTCGGTGGAGCTGAGCTCATTCGAAGGGATTGCTTCTGGAAACTTGGTAGCCGGACACATCATGGTAAACAAGTACCTGTAGCCCGATTTTGTTTTTGGAAGAGGCCCACCGTGTCTAATACAAGACGTCTGAAAGGCTCTGTTATTAAGGGCACTACCTTCAGTGGAGCTTTCCATGTCTCCCTTGGTTTACCAGAATGCTGGCAGGCGTCGCATGATCTTACAAAGTTTTCTACGTCTTTGAAACAGCCAGGCCAGTAGTATTCCATAATCAATCTTTCCTTTGATTTCTTTATGCCTAGGTGGCCGGACCACCCATTTCCATGACAGAGACTCAAAAGGTCCTCCCTCTACTTAGTAGGTTCGACTAACTGATCTAAAATCCTACCCTTTCGATCTCTGTAGTGCCGATACAACAATCCTCCTCTCTCATGTATCGTCACGTTGCGCCTAGCAATGCCTTCTTTAGCTGTGTCATGTAATTTAGCTAAGCTCTCAACATTCTTTTGCTCGGCTGCCAGTGACACTCTACCCACACGTAAGAGCTGATCAAAGTTCTTTGAGGCCAATGACAATAACGACCCTGTCTCGCTTGTGAGTGCGTCAGCTTGCTCTTCCTGCAGGCTAGAACTTTGACACTCTAGTGCTACGCTCTCATTGAGCTGGTCAGCTCGCAGGCTCTCCGCAACTGTTCTTTTGTCCCTCGGGCCTAGCTCGGATTCGGGTATTGAAGTTATCTCCTTTTCTGCTTCCGCTGGAGGAGCTTGAGCATTTTCAGCCGAAAGCGCCGCGATCTTACGAGCTTCGGCTCGGGTCAATGCCTGTACTATGCGCTCTCCCAGTTTGAGCCCTTTGTCACACAGTAACTGATTCGAACGATTCGAAAAGATGTAAGGATACTGCAGTGACAGAAATTTGGAAACGGCAGCCTCAGTCTCTAGCTCCCCGTATGCTCCACTGATTTTGACTTTGGCCACACGCTGTGTTCTTCTACAGCCTGTTTTATCCATGCTACTTCTCCGGTGAAGTCATCTACCATCACGTAAGATGGATGGACAATGTTCATCGTGGCGGCACTGTCTCTTAGCACTCGGCATGGTTTTCCATTAACTTGCAGGTCGTAAAGATATGGAGTTAAAAGTTCTATATTCTCAAATTTTTCCTCCACGTAGGAGAAAACTACGCTAGGCTTCCCGCAGTTTACAGGTATGTGTCCCAGTTTGTGGCATTTGTAACAGCGAATTGGTCTAAAAGATTCGAATTTTCTTTTCTGTTCTTTGTGTGCGGTTTCTCCGTTAAGTTTCTCCTCGCTCTTTTCTGCGGGCTTTTCCGCCATGTCTACAGGCTCCGATCGTATAGTCTGCGCAGCCCTTTTGTTTCCGTCAAAAAAGTTTCCGTCAAAAAGTTTCCGTCCTCGGCGTTCAACTTTCTACGGGTTGCGTAATCTTCGGCTAATTCGGCCGCCCTTTCCAAACAGTTTACATTCCCTCTGTCTTGCCCCCACAGTTTCACAGCTTGGAGGATGGTTTTGTAAAACTGCTCTAGACACATGCATTCAATGATCATGTCTCTGCTGTCGTACGCTTCTGCGCTTTTATGCCACTCGACTAGGTTGGCCTTTAAGCAATATGCAAACTCCAGATATCCCTCGCTATCTTTCTTGCCTGTGCTCCTAAATCTTCGCCGAAAAGCTTCGGCTCAAAGGTAGTATTTCTTCAGGAGACTAGCTTTAACTTTTGCATAATCATATGCATCCTGTGACCTCAACCTGGCGATTAATTCCACCGCCTCACACGGAAACATAGACAGCAGCCGCTGTGGCCATGTACTCGGCCCGAAGATCATCTTTTCGCAAGTCCTTTCAAAATTGCTTAGGAACAAGCCTATGTCGGTCCCGACCTCAAATGGCTTTAATAGCCTGTCCATGCGGTGCGATTCTGCCTCACTTGATCGTCCCAGAGCGCCTTCACTCCCTTGAGACAACTCCAAACGTTTGCTTTCAAGTTCAAGTTGCATTTTTCTTAACTCGCGATCTTTATCGCGTTCCTCTCTCTCTCGTTTTTCTCTGTCCCGTTCTTCTCTTTCTCTTTCACGTTTCTCTCTCTTTTTGAGAAGTTCTAATCCCATTTCAACATCTTCCTCACTGGCCTCATTGGAAATTTGCTCCGATAATTCCGATTTTATCATTTCCTTGCGCACATCTAGGCCAAGTTCCTCACCAACAATCAACAATTCGTCTCTCAGCAGTGTCCTTACCTCCATGATTGATCATGCTCTCTAGATCTAGCTAGGAAAACACAACCTAGCCAACACTCAACAATCTAGCTTCCCTACTGTTCTAAACAGAACAACCACAAAATGAAGCCTAGAGAGTCAAAGCAAGAACCAAGCACTCACCGCAGTCACAGCACCACGTCGCAAAGTCCATCTCACCGGTGTCAGCCAGTTTTCAGGATTGGGGGCTCAATCCCATCACTCGTGATCCGTTGTCAAGATTGGAGTCCGGCATGAATTCGAAGGTAGCTGGCCCTTGCCGTCGTCCAACTTATCCACGCTGAGGACGTTGATGAAGGGAAGAACTGCTTCTCATCGACAACGAGGAATGTGGGTTTATTTACAGTATTTAAATCAGTCTAACATGACTGCTTGAGAAAAGGAGTGTCAGTCCAACATGACTGCACGAGAGAAGTGTGTCAGTCTAACATGACTGCTCAAGAGAAGTGTCAGTCCAACATGACTGCACGAGAGAAGTGAGTCGAGCATTCGCACCACAGTAGTTTTTAAACACTCGGTCCTCCCGCGATACAAGGTGACGCGAACGTTCCTTTACTAATTGTCAACTTGCCGCCGCCCCGCAGAACAGTTTACGCACACATAGGCACACACATTCCGATGTTCGGCACCGACGTCAGATGGGGCGGTGTTCTGCAGAACAGTTTACGCACACATAGGCACACACATTCCGATGTTCGGCACCGACGTCAGATGGGGCGGTGTTCTGCAGAACAGTTTACGCACACATAGGCACACACATTCCGACGTCCGGCACCGACGTCCGAGGGGCGCCGTTCCGGGAAGCTCGGAGCCATGGTGGGTAGCTTGTTGTCTTGCGTCCCGGTCGCGCGTGGGAAGCAACAAAAAATGGCGTTCCCGCGGCCGCGCGCTCACGCATAGCAGATCAGGTCCGCGCTGGAGAGCTCGGTCAAAATAATTTGCCCGCCGAACTCGTTCCGTCACAAAGGGCGATGGGGCTGGAGGATCAGGTGGCGGTGTCAGCACAAAGCCCGCTTCATCGAACGCATCCTAGCTGAAGCGACGGAGGGTGGGCGATGCGTGTCTTGTTCCCCGGTCGTAACTGGGAGGCAATCTTGCCTTGCTGCTCGCCATTCTTAAGATTAGTAATACCGCGCCTCAGACTCTTCCTGATTTTCTTCTCATAAAATTGGAAGGATTTGTTCCTACGGCCTAATTACGCGTCCCAGGAAAGCTACGTCACCGTCTTTCTCTGCAATGTGTTCCGCGCCGCAACACAGCGCCTTCTCTTCTTTCTGATTTTATGTCAAGGATATCGAAAACATTTCCCCTTGCGGCTTAAAAACGTCACCCGACCTAGCTAATTTAGCCTCCTTTTCTGCAATGTGTTGCGCATAGTGATACAGCGCCTGATTCTCTCGCTGATTTTCTTCTGATATAATTGAAAGGATTTCCTCCTACGGCCTAATTACGTGTCCCAAGATAGCTACTTTACCCTGTTTCTCTGGAATGTGTCCCGCGCCGCTACACAGCGCCTGCTCCTCTTGCTGATTTTCTGTCAAGGATATGGAAAGGATTTCCCCTTCCGAATTATTTACGTCACCCGAGCTAGCTTGTTTCTCTTCCTTCTCTGCAATGTTTTGCGCATAGTCATGCCGCGCCTGAGACTCTTTCTGATTTTCTTCTGATAAAATATGAAGGGTTTCCTCCTACGGCCTAATTACGCGTCCCAAGATAGCTACTTCACCCTCATTCTCTGCTATGTGTTCCGCGGCGCAACACAGCACCTGCTCCTCTTTCTGAATTTCTGTCTAGGATCTCGAAAGGATTACCCTCTCCGGCTTAACTGCGCCGCATGAGGTAGCCGGTTTAGCCTACGTCTCTGCAATTTGTTGCGCATAGTAATACAGCGCCTGCTACTCTTTATGATTTTCTGTCAAGGATATCGAAAGGATTTCCCCTCCGGCTCAATATTTTATTATGCGAAGCATATTACGAGAGCTCAATCCAGCTCCTCAGGCGCGGTGGTGTCGCCTTCGATACCACGTGACACCGTGAAGAGACAGAGGAGAAACGGGGCTCCAACTCGCGCCGTCGCTCGCGGCGTCGCGGTGGTATATAAGCAGCTGCGCTTGCCTCTGCTAGACACTCACGAGGTGAGATGCCTCCTGGAGATAGAGCTGCTCGTGGGAATGAGAAGCGAAGGTTGCGGCGTGCTACAGAGACTGTTTCTAGGTGGCTTTGCTACGGCGCAGTGACTACGCGCCCCGCATCGGACGCGGTGAGCGTCGAGCAACGCAGCGTTCGGCGCGACAACGAAATGTGCGCCTGAGCAAGCGCCGCACGCTTGAGCCGACGCCGACGACACCGGCTTTTCTGCGACACGAGCTCCTTAACGCTGTCGCGTTAAAATAAAGGCTAGTATGCTTCGCATCCTGGGCTTAACCTTAGCTAAGCCACAGCCAGTTTTCTTTTTCTTATTTTATTCTTTTTGTTTTCTTTATTTTTATGATTTTTGTAATATTTTTTTGTATTTCTTATCTATTATTATTATTATTATTATTATTATTATTATTATTATTATTATTATTATTATTATTATTATTATTATTATTATTATCGGTGGCACTCGGTGGCGAGGCTGGCATCGAATACTCATCGCCACGTTTGTCAAGGCAGGTGCTGCTTTGGTCGCTGTGAACTAACCTGGAACAAGCTTCTGTGGCTGCGCCATTCTTCGTCCCAGGCATGACCCGAGCATTCAGCTGGAAAGTTTGGGCGACGTTGCTGATAGCCTGCTAAGCTGCTGTCCAAAGTGGCCGCTGCCAGCTTTCACATCGCACCGAACCGTGGCGCCTGGATCTCGCATCGGAGCATAAAAGGCGCTCCCGAGTCAACAGTGCTCCGCAACAATAAAAATTCAAACAGCGCATAAACGACGGGACCAGAATGAGGAGGAGACAAACACAGCCAAAACTCCTCCTCATTCTGGTCCCGTCGTTTATGCGCTGTTTGAATTTTTATTGTTACCATGCAACACCAACTCGCCCAATCCGCTGCCCTTCTGCAGTGCTCCGCAGTCGGTGGCGAAGCTGTCATCGAATACTCATCGCCACGTTTGTCTTAGCAGGTGGGCCACTAATTTTAAGAGCATAGTTGTTTGCCACTGCTGCCGACTGCTGTCTACTTATGTTGAACCTTGTGCTGATGCTATAATTATGTTGTGCTTTATTGTGTTTAACATTGTGCTGATGTGATAGGTAATTAGCGAACAGTATATTCAGCCTTGTCAATGTTTTTTTTTGCGCGTGTGTGTGACCATGCCTGACCGAACCAAATGTCAATCGTGCTCGGAGAAGCTGCCAGGTGATGGCAGATTCCTAACATGCTTGGATTGCAAACTAGGCTATCACCTAGGTAAAAACTGTTCGGGTGTGGCTGAAAATACGTTTGCGTCAATGGGCGTGGCAAAAAGAGAGGCCTGGAAATGTAAGCAATGCAGCACACCTGCAAGCGATAACAGCTTATTGACAGCCACTAATCCTCAAGTAACTGCAGTGGCTGATGATCCGGGCTCTTTCGCAAAGGAATTAAATGCTTTCAGAGAAGAACTAAGGGGTATTAAGGACATGGTCGTTGTTTTTTTGCCTCTCCGAGAAAAGCTCGAGGAGCTCCTGGCTCTCAAACCAAAAATAGATGAAGTAATATCAGTGAAAGAGACTGTAGTTGAGCTGCAAAATTCTGTACAGTTTCTGTCTTCGGCCTATGACACTGTTGCGACACAAACAAAAAAGTCTGATTCGGCCTTGAAAAGCCTAGAAACTGAAGTTCTGTCGCTGACGGAAACGGTGAATTCCCAATCCACTGAGATTGTTCAGTTGCGAACAACAGTTGCGAATTAATGGCTGTGAGCAGCATAACAGACTATCGAACCTTGAGCTACACGAGCTTCCGTTTTCATCGGGAGAAAACTCTTGAACTGCTATCGCGGATCTCGCACAGAAGCCAGAAATAATAGATTTTGAACCCCGTGACATAGTTGCGATCCACCGTTTACCTGCCAGAAAAGATAAAACGCCTATCGTGCTCAGTAGATTCTCGTCCCCATTTTTGCGGGACACTTGGCTTGCTGCTCGCGGCAAACTTCGTGCCTTGGCACAGACAAAAAGTGTACCTGCTATGTATCTCAATGAAAACTTCACCCAAGCTACCAAGGAACTTTTTTCGAAAACTCGGTCTAAAGGCAAACAAAACAGCTATAAGTTTGTCTGGGTAAGGAATGCAAACATCTTTGCACGACAGGAAGACGGAGGCCCTGTCATCAGGATTGCCGCGGTCACAAACATCAATAAGATGCTTTAAACTCGTGGCGATAAACTATATTTCTCTCCCTGACTTCGGTTCTTTGGGATCTATTTTCGAAAACTGTGGCAAGCCTTCTTTTTCAGTCATTCACACAAACATAAGAAGCATAAGAAAATACTGGGATGAGTTTCTTGTCGATGTTGCTGACGTCATGGCCTTAGTCGATGCATTTGTACTCTCGGAGATAAATGTTCAAGATGATATGTTGTCACAGTTTCGTCTACCGAATTACCAAGAATACCTTTTTTTACTAGAACGGCCAGGAGAGGTGGTAGAATCGCAGTATTCATCAAGTCTAAATGGGCAACTACAACTACGACGTTTACTTTAACGTGGGCGGAAAGCCTCGCCTTCCGCTTGAAAAATTCTAATGTGGCTTTGTTGTTAGCTGCGATTTATTGTCCCCCCTCCGAACATGTGCAAATATTTTTTAATGAACTAAAGCAAAATCTCGGTTGTCTATCTCCTAATTCGAACGTTTGTCTCGTTGGAGACATAACCATAGACATTTTAAACTTAGAGAAAGCCATGGTCACCAATTACTTGAACATCTTAGCTGACTATGGCATTGAATCGGTTATTAACGAGGCTACACGAGAGGAGCTTCCTTTGTCTCGTGTTGTGACTTCCTCTATTGACCACGTGATGGTCCGTTCAATAGATTTTTCAAATATCAGTTCAGTCCGAGTGACGAAAAAGCTGGCAGACCACTATTTTATAGGATGCCAGCTTTCATTCCCAAGTTCCCAGCAATCCCAAAGTAAAGAATCCCAATATGTTGAAATATTTGATTGCTTTAATTTCGACCGACTAGTTTCCCAGTATGACTGGAACGCAATGCTAACAAATAGCTGTCCGAACAGAGTATATATTAATTTTATAGTGGTGATTACCGATTTAAAGAAGGCATGTAGAAAAGCAGTCTTGGTTCCGAAACGAAGACCACACCTATACTGGCTGAGCAATCGGATAATAAAAGCTACTGAAGAAAAGGAAAACTTGTGGAAGCGGTGTCGACAGCACCGTGATGACGAAACACTAAAATGTCTCTATCGAGAAGCCCGGAACAAAGTTACAGCATTGATGCGCTGTTGTAAGAGGAACGACTATCGTAATAATTTTTTTCCTCGCGTTATAAACCCGGTAAAATGTGGTCCGTGGTAAATGAGCTTGGAGCCTCTTATCCAGGTACGCATTTGGACCCGTTAACAAAAAAAATTCGGATCTATCAATCAAAATCTGGCGGACAGCTTCAATTATTTCTTTTCTTCGGTTTACGCTGATAATGATGGACCCACTGATCCTATTGGTCTCAATGGTGGTCTTAGTTCAATACTAAATTCGGCAATTCTTCCACCAATAAATAAGGAAGATTTGTATCGATTCTTGCATCGATCTAGATAAAGCCGTGCTGTCGGATTTGATGGCATAACAGCAGAAGACACATGTTGCAACGTCATAGTTCTGGCCGATCCGCTTCTTTTTATCTTTAATAGAATCCCTGATACTTGCATAATACCAGGTGCGCTAAAGAGAGCCTGTGTGATACCGATATTTAAAGGCGGAGATGCTTCGAAGCCAGAGAACTATCGCCCCATCTCTGTTCTTCCTTTCTTAGCGCAACTGTTCGAAAGACACGTGCTTAAAACGATTGAGGGGTTCGTTTTAAAACATACCATCTTATCAACTTCCCAGTATGGCTTCGTGTCTGGTAGAAGCACGCATACGCTTTTCGAAGAACTGTCGGATATTCTATATCAAACATTTCAACTTAACCAGGTAGCCTGTGGGCTTTTTTTAGATATGTCAAAGGTTTTCGATTCGGTAAGCCACAGTATTCTATGTGCTAAACTACTTAATTACGGCTTTCTGGCGCACTTCCATGCATTTATACAAAACTACCTGTTAAATCGGTCCCAGATCATGTGTATTGGCGACCAAAAAAGTTCTTTGCGGTTTCTTAGCGCAGGGGTTCCAGAGGGTTCCGTTTTGTCTCCGCTTCTGTTTAATTTGGACGTTTGTGACTTGGCACTGGTAACAACTTCATGTACCATTTTCCAGTATGCCGATCACACATTGCTTGTGTCGAAACACATGCAGTACGAAGCAGCGGTCGCTTTAATTCACAGCGACATAAAAAAATGTGATGAAGTGGTTTAAAAAAACCGTATAAAAGTCAGTACTAGGAAAACTCAATTAGTATGTTTTAGAAATCCGTTACAAGTCAACATGTTTTCCTTCACGGTTCTGATTGCTTATAGACTGTGTTTGTGCCCCAGTACAATATGTGGATAGTGTCAAGTACCTTGGAGTATACTTTGAGACTGACTTATCATGGAATATTCAAATGGCTCAAATTTTTGCGCGATTACGTAATTTTGCATGTGTCCTTTACCGAATAAGGAGTTATGCACCTACCAAGATTAAAAAAGTAATAGTGCATGCTTTAGGCTACTCGCATATAGGGTACGGCATTCCCTGTTTCTTTAATTGCAGCGGATTTTGGAAACATAAAATTGACAACCGATTAAAAAGCATACTAAAAAGTGTCGCGTAAAACTCTGTTTCGTTCAACAATTGTGATGCGTTATTTCTGGAGCAATACTTTCCGAGAACCTGTACATAAAAAGTGTTGCTTTGCGTAGTCATCCCAGATATGTAGTTCCTCGGACAAGAACTCGTTATGGAAAAGGACAAAGAAGGTACTACATCCCCCACCTGTTTAATAACCTTCCCATGCTGTACTGGATCAGACAACTTTGTCGGGATTAAAAAAGGCCCTCTAGGCAATGATAGAATAGTTTTCACGTGTCTCTTTTGTTGTAGTGTGATCTTTACCGAAATTATTGTCAGACTGTTTCCGCTGTTTTCACGATTTTTTTTCGTTCTCGATAGGTTGTACGTTTGTTTACACATTGTACTTTGTTTACTCAATTTTAATGGTTGTTGAGTGCTACGGGTTTTCATTTGAACATTAAGTGTTGTTTACTGGGCATGCTTACCTGCAAAAGCTGTGATACATTTTTTTTCCAATTTTTTTTTTGGGGGGGGGGCATTTAGTTTGTCTGTAATAGGGTACATAATGCAATGCCCTGACTGCCAGGTTTCTGTCATACAAGCCCACAGAAAGCTTCGGCAGACCTAGCAAAATTATATGCAATAAAGATTATTATTATTATTATTATTATTATTATTATTATTATTATTATTATTATTATTATTATTATTATTATTATTATTATTATTATTATTATTATTATATTTTATGCCCAGTTTTCATCTGATTATTTCCTTTTTTCTCGAAACACAAAACGTTTACTTTGAAATTCACGCGCTAAAATTATTAACTCCTTTGTTATCATTATTATTTTTATGCACCTAATTAAACCACCCGATTCTTGGCCAATCCCCCACTGTGGGTATGTGCCATGGCCACTCAGGACAACAACAACAACAAATTCTGAGCGTTCTTCGTCCGTGAGGTTGGCTGCATGGAGAATGGCGGTGGTTACCATGGGACGGAAGATCTTGGCGATATGAAGCGCGCCCTTGGGGTGGATGAGAATCTTGATACCCTCCGTTGGAAGCGGTGGCATGCGGCCCGCCTTCAAAACTTCAGCATTCATTGTCAACCCTGCATTTGTGAAACCTGAATTTTTCACCGGGGAATATGTAGGGATCCGGCAGGTAGTCGAAAAAAATAGTGTTTGTTTGCGAATAGCCAGCGTAAAGATTGAATGGCCGTTTGGACTATTGCTGACAGAAGCAGCAATATCGCCACATCAGTCAAAACACTAGTTCTACTTATTTTCAAATCGCTCGGAGATGCTGTTGAAAAAGAAGATCCTGAGTTTAAGCGACCATACAGTTCAAGCTCTCACGTGTTGCAAGGCTCAAGAGATTGCGGCAGAGATAAATCACGGCAACGAAGCCCAAAATATGCCTCCTGACAGTGACATTCAGGACGCACATAGTTAATAAAGCCAGTGAAAAAGGCACTAGAGAGGAGGCATCCGGGTCAGTGAGAATAGCGCAGCAAGGGCTAGCAGAGGAATTAGAGACTGATTTGGCACTAACACATTCGGAAAGGTCTTCAGACTTACTGGAGGTGGCTGAAGGAATCGCGATAAAAAAAGGAGTGATTAGGCTACGAAAATAGAAATAAAGACTATCCAGGAGGACGTTCCTTGCGGAGAGGAGGCCAGTTTAAACAGTCCCGAAAGGTTTAGGGAGGCGCGGAAGAAGTCACTCGTAGCTCCGCAATTTGGCGACTTTCCGGAGTTGTCAAAAGAAGAAAAGAATGCCAAGGCGGTCCAGCAGGGTAGGAACCCAACTCTTGGGAACTTCAGAGGCGCATTAGGCGACCGCCTTACTTGAAAAAAATTGGTTAAACAGCGCAAAATCATGCCAGCCAAGTATTCGGCTCAGCAAACAAAAGAGAAAGTCGCCACACCGCAGCCCATGACACCAGCGAACAGACCATCAAGCAGAACTTCAAAGGCTCGTTGTGGCGGGTGAGAAAACGAAGGCGTCACCTAACAACAAATGTGAATTCGTCTCCCTGAGTAGGGATGAGGCCGAAAGCTACAATCGGGCTGAGATTTGCGTGTGCGAACACGACCAGTCAAACAGTCATTTGAGTAGAATGCGCCCCGCCGGTCAGCTAAACAGGAGGCTGGCAATTCCTCTCGCCGTTACGCCCTCATTTTCCGGTAGAGAAAAGCAAGCCACGGGCACAAAAGGTACAGATGACGACAGAAGGCAGCATATGCATGGCGCCCTTTGATGCTTTCGGGGAGACCCGAAAGCTTTCAGAGAACGATCCAATGGAGTGCGCATTAAGCGTTCCTGCTTGTCAAATGAGGGACATCCATGGGTTTCTTGATTGTTGTAACGATCCTCCTTTGTTCTTTGCTTTTGCTAGAAGACACCTTCTTTGTCCGTGTTGAATATATGACTAATGTTATTGCTGGGTTTCAATGCGTGCTCAGTCTTTCAACAGATGAAAAGAGAAAACTCAGAAACATCAGGCCTTGCCATAGTTGGAATACGCAATTAAATCTGCTTTTCTTTATTTTTTCAGGAATCTCAAACGAGGGCTGCAGGTACTATTCTGAGAATGTTATCTGAAGAACGTGTCAACTTGGCAGTTCTCTGCTCTCTGTTTGCTCTGCATTGGGTTGGGCGTGGTTTATTTCCAGAAGGTGTCACCAGGTGGGCCTTGGAACGATCGGTGGAACGAAAGAAGCACGTGGTCTACTGGCCTCTTCGAGATGCTCGGACACTGCAGCCCCTTCGAGACTTGCGTGGCGGTGGACAGGCTGTTATCACAGAGCTGTCAGGTGTGAGAAGCATTCAAACAGGCTTCCCCACGTCAACATATTTGTCCTCTTCTGAAAACGTGTCAACATGGCAGTTCTCTGCTCTCTGTTTGTTCGGCGTTGGGCTGGGCGTGGTTTATTTCCAGAAGGTGTCACCAGGTGGGCCTTGGAACGATCGGTGGAACGAAGGAAGCACGTGGTCTACTGGCCTCTTCGAGATGCTCGGACACTGCAGCGTCTTCGAGACTTGCGTGGTGGTGGACAGGCTGTTATCACAGAGCTGTCAGGTGTGAGAAGCATTCAAACAGGCTTCCCCACGTCAACATATTTGTCCTCTTCTGAAAACGTGTCCACTTGGCAGTTCTCTGCTCTCTGTTTGTTCTGCATTGGGCTGGGCGTGGTTTATTTCCAGAAGGTGCCACAAGGTGGGCCTTGGAACGATCGGTGGAACGAAGGAAGCACGTGGTCTACTGGCCTCTTCGAGATGCTCGGACACTGCAGCCCCTTCGAGACTTGCGTGGCGGTGGACAGGCTGTTATCACAGAGCTGTCAGGTGTGAGAAGCATTCAAACAGGCTTCCCCACGTCAACATATTTGTCCTTCTGAAAATGTGTCAACTTGGCAGTTCTCTGCTCTCTGTTTGTTCTGCATTGGGTTGGGCGTGGTTTATTTCCAGAAGGTGTCACCAGGTGGGCCTTGGAACGATCGGTGGAACGAAAGAAGCACGTGGTCTACTGGCCTCTTCGAGATGCTCGGACACTACAGCCCTTCGAGACTTGCGTGGCGGTGGACAGGCTGTTATCACAGAGCTGTCAGGTGTGAGAAGCATTCAAACAGGCTTCCCCACGTCAACATATTTGTCCTCTTCTGAAAACGTGTCAACATGGCAGTTCTCTGCTCTCTGTTTGTTCTGCATTGGGCTGGGCGTGGTTTATTTCCAGAAGGTGTCACCAGGTGGGCCTTGGAACGATCGGTGGAACAAAGGAAGCACGTGGTCTACTGGCCTCTTCGAGATGCTCGGACACTGCAGCCTCTTCGAGACTTGCGTGGTGGTGGACAGGCTGTTATCACAGAGCTGTCAGGTGGGAGAAGCATTCAAACAGGCTTCCCCACGTCAACATATTTGTCCTCTTCTGAAAACGTGTCCACTTGGCAGTTCTCTGCTCTCTGTTTGTTCTGCATTGGGCTGGGCGTGGTTTATTTCCAGAAGGTGTCACAAGGTGGGCCTTGGAACGATCGGTGGAACGAAGGAAGCAGGTGGTCTACTGGCCTCTTCGAGATGCTCGGACACTGCAGCCTCTTCGAGACTTGCGTGGCGGTGGACAGGCTGGTATCACAGAGCTGTCAGGTGTGAGAAGCATTCAAACAGGCTTCCCCACGTCAACATATTTGTCCTCTTCTGAAAACGTGTGAACTTGGCAGTTTTCTGCTCTCTGTTTGTTCTGCATTGGGTTGGGCGTGGTTTATTTCCAGAAGGTGTCACCAGGTGGGCCTTGGAACGATGGGTGGAACGAAGGAAGCACGTGGTCTACTGGCCTCTTCGAGATGCTCGGACACTACAGCCCCTTCGAGACTTGCGTGGCGGTGGACAGGCTGTTATCACAGAGCTGTCAGGTGTGAGAAGCATTCAAACAGGCTTCCCCACGTCAACATATTTGTCCTCTTCTGAAAACGTGTCAACTTGGCAGTTTTCTGCTCTCTGTTTGTTCTGCATTGGGTTGGGCGTGGTTTATTTCCAGAAGGTGTCACCAGGTGGGCCTTGGAACGATCGGTGGAACGAAGGAAGCACGTGGTCTACTGGCCTCTTCGAGATGCTCGGACACTGCAGCCTCTTCGAGACTTGCGTGGCGGTGGACAGGCTGTTATCACAGAGCTGTCAGGTGTGAGAAGCATTCAAACAGGCTTCCCCACGTCAACATATTTGTCCTCTTCTGAAAACGTGTCAACTTGGCAGTTCCTGCTCTCTGTTTGTTCTGCATTGGGTTGGGCGTGGTTTATTTTCAGAAGGTGTCACCAGGTGGGCCTTGGAACGATCGGTGGAACGAAGGAAGCACGTGGTCTACTGGCCTCTTCGAGATGCTCGGACACTACAGCCCCTTCGAGACTTGCGTGGTGGTGGACAGGCTGTTATCACAGAGCTGTCAGGTGTGAGAAGCATTCAAACACGCTTCCCCACGTCAACATACTTGTCCTCTTCTGAAAACGTGTCAACTTGGCAGTTCTCTGCTCTCTGTTTGTTCTGCATTGGGTTGGGCGTGGTTTATTTCCAGAAGGTGTCACCAGGTGGGCCTTGGAACGATCGGTGGAACGAAAGAAGCACGTGGTCTACTGGCCTCTTCTAGATGCTCGGACACTACAGCCCCTTCGAGACTTGCGTGGCGGTGGACAGACTGTTATCACAGAGCTGTCAGGTGTGAGAAGCATTCAAACAGGCTTCCCCACGTCAACATAATTGTCCTCTTCTGAAAACGTGTCAACTTGGCAGTTCTCTGCTCTCTGTTTGTTCTGCATTGGGCTGGGCGTGGTTTATTTCCAGAAGGTGTCACCAGGTGGGCCTTGGAACGATCGGTGGAACGAAGCAAGCACGTGGTCTACTGGCCTCTTCGAGATGCTCGGGCACTGCAGCCTCTTCGAGACTTGCGTGGCGGTGGACAGGCTGTTATCACAGAGCTGTCAGGTGTGAGAAGCATTCAAACAGGCTTCCCCACGTCAACATATTTGTCCTCTTCTGAAAACGTGTCAACTTGGCAGTTCTCTGCTCTCTGTTCTGCATTGGGCTGGGCGTGGTTTATTTCCAGAAGGTGTCACCAGGTGGGCCTTGGAACGATCGGTGGAACGAAGGAAGCGCGTGGTCTACTGGCCTCTTCGAGATGCTCGGACACTGCAGCCTCTTCGAGACTTGCGTGGCGGTGGACAGACTGTTATCACAGAGCTGTCAGGTGTGAGAAGCATTCAAACAGGCTTCCCCACGTCAACATAATTGTCCTCTTCTGAAAACGTGTCAACTTGGCAGTTCTCTGCTCTCTGTTTGTTCTGCATTGGGCTGGGCGTGGTTTATTTCCAGAAGGTGTCACCAGGTGGGCCTTGGAACGATCGGTGGAACGAAGGAAGCACGTGGTCTACTGGCCTCTTCGAGATGCTCGGGCACTGCAGCCTCTTCGAGACTTGCGTGGCGGTGGACAGGCTGTTATCACAGAGCTGTCAGGTGTGAGAAGCATTCAAACAGGCTTCCCCACGTCAACATATTTGTCCTCTTCTGAAAACGTGTCAACTTGGCAGTTCTCTGCTCTCTGTTCTGCATTGGGCTGGGCGTGGTTTATTTCCAGAAGGTGTCACCAGGTGGGCCTTGGAACGATCGGTGGAACGAAGGAAGCGCGTGGTCTACTGGCCTCTTCGAGATGCTCGGACACTGCAGCCTCTTCGAGACTTGCGTGGCGGTGGACAGGCTGTTATCACAGAGCTGTCAGGTGTGAGAAGCATTCAAACAGGCTTCCCCACGTCAACATATTTGTCCTCTTCTGAAATCGTGTGAACTTGGTAGTTCTCTACTCTCTGTTTGTTCTGCATTGGGCTGGGCGTGGTTTATTTCCAGAAGGTGTCACCAGGTGGGCCTTGGAACGATCGGTGGAACGAAGGAAGCACGTGGTCTACTGGCCTCTTCGAGATGCTCGGACACTGCAGCCCCTTCGAGACTTGCGTGGCGGTGGACAGGCTGTTATCACAGAGCTGTCAGGTGTGAGAAGCATTCAAACAGGCTTCCCCACGTCAACGTATTTGTCCTCTTCTGAAAACGTGTCAACATGGCAGTTCTCTGCTCTCTGTTTGTTCGGCATTGGGATGGGCGTGGTTTATTTCCAGAAGGGGTCACCAGTTGGGCCTTGGAACGATCGGTGGAACGAAGGAAGCACGTGGTCTACTGGCCTCTTCGAGATGCTCGGACACTGCAGCCTCTTCGAGACTTGCGTGGTGGTGGACAGGCTGTTATCGCAGAGCTGTCAGGTGTGAGAAGCATTCAAACAGGCTTCCCCACGTCAACATATTTGTCCTCTTCTGAAAACGTGTCCACTTGGCAGTTCTCTGCTCTCTGTTTGTTCTGCATTGGGCTGGGCGTGGTTTATTTCCAGAAGGCGTCACAACGTGGGCCTTGGAACGATCGGTGGAACGAAGGAAGCACGTGGTCTACTGGCCTCTTCGAGATGCTCGGACATTGCAGCCCCTTCGAGACTTGCGTGGCGGTGGACAGGCTGTTATCACAGAGCTGTCAGGTGTGAGAAGCATTCAAATAGGCTTCCCCACGTCAACATATTTGTCCTCTTCTGAAAACGTGTCAACTTGGCAGTTCTCTGCTCTCTGTTTGTTCTGCATTGGGTTGGGCGTGGTTTATTTCCAGAAGGTGTCACCAGGTGGGCCTTGGAACGATCGGTGGAACGAAAGAAGCACGTGGTCTACTGGCCTCTTCGAGATGCTCGGACACTACAGCCCCTTCGAGACTTGCGTGGCGGTGGACAGGCTGTTATCACAGAGCTGTCAGGTGTGAGAAGCATTCAAACAGGCTTCCCCACGTCAACATATTTGTCCTCTTCTGAAAACGTGTCAACATGGCAGTTCTCTGCTCTCTGTTTGTTCTGCATTGGGCTGGGCGTGGTTTATTTCCAGAAGGTGTCACCAGGTGGGCCTTGTAACGATCGGTGGAACGAAGGAAGCACGTGGTCTACTGGCCTCTTCGAGATGCTCGGACACTGCAGCCTCTTCGAGACTTGCGTGGCGGTGGACAGGCTGTTATCACAGAGCTGTCAGGTGTGAGAAGCATTCAAACAGGCTTCCCCACGTCAACATATTTGTCCTCTTCTGAAAACGTGTGAACTTGGCAGTTTTCTGCTCTCTGTTTGTTCTGCATTGGGTTGGGCGTGGTTTATTTCCAGAAGGTGTCACCAGGTGGGCCTTGGAACGATCGGTGGAACGAAGGAAGCACGTGGTCTACTGGCCTCTTCGAGATGCTCGGACACTGCAGCCTCTTCGAGACTTGCGTGGCGGTGGACAGGCTGTTATCACAGAGCTGTCAGGTGTGAGAAGCATTCAAACAGGCTTCCCCACGTCAACATATTTGTCCTCTTCTGAAAACGTGTGAACTTGGCAGTTTTCTGCTCTCTGTTTGTTCTGCATTGGGTTGGGCGTGGTTTATTTCCAGAAGGTGTCACCAGGTGGGCCTTGGAACGATCGGTGGAACGAAGGAAGCACGTGGTCTACTGGCCTCTTCGAGATGCTCGGACACTGCAGCCTCTTCGAGACTTGCGTGGCGGTGGACAGGCTGTTATCACAGAGCTGTCAGGTGTGAGAAGCATTCAAACAGGCTTCCCCACGTCAACATATTTGTCCTCTTCTGAAATCGTGTGAACTTGGTAGTTCTCTACTCTCTGTTTGTTCTGCATTGGGCTGGGCGTGGTTTATTTCCAGAAGGTGTCACCAGGTGGGCCTTGGAACGATCGGTGGAACGAAGGAAGCACGTGGTCTACTGGCCTCTTCGAGATGCTCGGACACTGCAGCCCCTTCGAGACTTGCGTGGCGGTGGACAGGCTGTTATCACAGAGCTGTCAGGTGTGAGAAGCATTCAAACAGGCTTCCCCACGTCAACGTATTTGTCCTCTTCTGAAAACGTGTCAACATGGCAGTTCTCTGCTCTCTGTTTGTTCGGCATTGGGCTGGGCGTGGTTTATTTCCAGAAGGGGTCACCAGTTGGGCCTTGGAACGAACGGTGGAACGAAGGAAGCACGTGGTCTACTGGCCTCTTCGAGATGCTCGGACACTGCAGCCTCTTCGAGACTTGCGTGGTGGTGGACAGGCTGTTATCGCAGAGCTGTCAGGTGTGAGAAGCATTCAAACAGGCTTCCCCACGTCAACATATTTGTCCTCTTCTGAAAACGTGTCCACTTGGCAGTTCTCTGCTCTCTGTTTGTTCTGCATTGGGCTGGGCGTGGTTTATTTCCAGAAGGCGTCACAACGTGGGCCTTGGAACGATCGGTGGAACGAAGGAAGCACGTGGTCTACTGGCCTCTTCGAGATGCTCGGACATTGCAGCCTCTTCGAGACTTGCGTGGCGGTGGACAGGCTGTTATCACAGAGCTGTCAGGTGTGAGAAGCATTCAAATAGGCTTCCCCACGTCAACATATTTGTCCTCTTCTGAAAACGTGTCAACTTGGCAGTTCTCTGCTCTCTGTTTGTTCTGCATTGGGTTGGGCGTGGTTTATTTCCAGAAGGTGTCACCAGGTGGGCCTTGGAACGATCGGTGGAACGAAAGAAGCACGTGGTCTACTGGCCTCTTCGAGATGCTCGGACACTACAGCCCCTTCGAGACTTGCGTGGCGGTGGACAGGCTGTTATCACAGAGCTGTCAGGTGTGAGAAGCATTCAAACAGGCTTCCCCACGTCAACATATTTGTCCTCTTCTGAAAACGTGTCAACATGGCAGTTCTCTGCTCTCTGTTTGTTCTGCATTGGGCTGGGCGTGGTTTATTTCCAGAAGGTGTCACCAGGTGGGCCTTGTAACGATCGGTGGAACGAAGGAAGCACGTGGTCTACTGGCCTCTTCGAGATGCTCGGACACTGCAGCCTCTTCGAGACTTGCGTGGCGGTGGACAGGCTGTTATCACAGAGCTGTCAGGTGTGAGAAGCATTCAAACAGGCTTCCCCACGTCAACATATTTGTCCTCTTCTGAAAACGTGTGAACTTGGCAGTTTTCTGCTCTCTGTTTGTTCTGCATTGGGTTGGGCGTGGTTTATTTCCAGAAGGTGTCACCAGGTGGGCCTTGGAACGATCGGTGGAACGAAGGAAGCACGTGGTCTACTGGCCTCTTCGAGATGCTCGGACACTGCAGCCTCTTCGAGACTTGCGTGGCGGTGGACAGGCTGTTATCACAGAGCTGTCAGGTGTGAGAAGCATTCAAACAGGCTTCCCCACGACAACATATTTGTCCTCTTCTGAAAACGTGTCAACATGGCAGTTCTCTGCTCTCTGTTTGTTCTGCATTGGGCTGGGCGTGGTTTATTTCCAGAAGGTGTCACCAGGTGGGCCTTGTAACGATCGGTGGAACGAAGGAAGCACGTGGTCTACTGGCCTCTTCGAGATGCTCGGACACTGCAGCCTCTTCGAGACTTGCGTGGCGGTGGACAGGCTGTTATCACAGAGCTGTCAGGTGTGAGAAGCATTCAAACAGGCTTCCCCACGTCAACATATTTGTCCTCTTCTGAAAACGTGTGAACTTGGCAGTTTTCTGCTCTCTGTTTGTTCTGCATTGGGTTGGGCGTGGTTTATTTCCAGAAGGTGTCACCAGGTGGGCCTTGGAACGATCGGTGGAACGAAGGAAGCACGTGGTCTACTGGCCTCTTCGAGATGCTCGGACACTGCAGCCTCTTCGAGACTTGCGTGGCGGTGGACAGGCTGTTATCACAGAGCTGTCAGGTGTGAGAAGCATTCAAACAGGCTTCCCCACGTCAACATATTTGTCCTCTTCTGAAAACGTGTGAACTTGGCAGTTTTCTGCTCTCTGTTTGTTCTGCATTGGGTTGGGCGTGGTTTATTTCCAGAAGGTGTCACCAGGTGGGCCTTGGAACGATCGGTGGAACGAAGGAAGCACGTGGTCTACTGGCCTCTTCGAGATGCTCGGACACTACAGCCCCTTCGGGACTTGCGTGGCGGTGGACAGGCTGTTATCACAGAGCTCTCAGGTGTGAGAAGCATTCAAACAGGCTTCCCCATGTCAACATATTTGTCCTCTTCTGAAAACGTGTCAACTTGGCAGTTCCTGCTCTCTGTTTGTTCTGCATTGGGTTGGGCGTGGTTTATTTCCAGAAGGTGTCACCAGGTGGGCCTTGGAACGATCGGTGGAACGAAGGAAGCACGTGGTCTACTGGCCTCTTCGAGATGCTCGGACACTGCAGCCCCTTCGAGACTTGCGTGGCGGTGGACAGGCTGTTTTCACAGAGCTGTCAGGTGTGAGAAGCATTCAAACAGGCTTCCCCACGTCAACGTATTTGTCCTCTTCTGAAAACGTGTCAACATGGCAGTTCTCTGCTCTCTGTTTGTTCGGCATTGGGCTGGGCGTGGTTTATTTCCAGAAGGTGTCACCAGGTGGGCCTTGGAACGATCGGTGGAACGAATGAAGCACGTGGTCTACTGGCCTCTTCGAGATGCTCGGACACTGCAGCCTCTTCGAGACTTGCGTGGTGGTGGACAGGCTGTTATCGCAGAGCTGTCAGGTGTGAGAAGCATTCAAACAGGCTTCCCCACGTCAACATATTTGTCCTCTTCTGAAAACGTGTCCACTTGGCAGTTCTCTGCTCTCTGTTTGTTCTGCATTGGGCTGGGCGTGGTTTATTTCCAGAAGGTGTCACAACGTGGGCCTTGGAACGATCGGTGGAACGAAGGAAGCACGTGGTCTACTGGCCTCTTCGAGATGCTCGGACATTGCAGCCCCTTCGAGACTTGCGTGGCGGTGGACAGGCTGTTATCACAGAGCTGTCAGGTGTGAGAAGCATTCAAACAGGCTTCCCCACGTCAACATATTTGTCCTCTTCTGAAAACGTGTCAACTTGGCAGTTCTCTGCTCTCTGTTTGTTCTGCATTGGGTTGGGCGTGGTTTATTTCCAGAAGGTGTCACCAGGTGGGCCTTGGAACGATCGGTGGAACGAAGGAAGCACGTGGTCTACTGGCCTCTTCGAGATGCTCGGACATTGCAGCCCCTTCGAGACTTGCGTGGCGGTGGACAGGCTGTTATCACAGAGCTGTCAGGTGTGAGAAGCATTCAAACAGGCTTCCCCACGTCAACATATTTGTCCTCTTCTGAAAACGTGTCAACTTGGCAGTTCTCTGCTCTCTGTTTGTTCTGCATTGGGTTGGGCGTGGTTTATTTCCAGAAGGTGTCACCAGGTGGGCCTTGGAACGATCGGTGGAACGAAAGAAGCACGTGGTCTACTGGCCTCTTCGAGATGCTCGGACACTACAGCCCCTTCGAGACTTGCGTGGCGGTGGACAGGATGTTATCACAGAGCTGTCAGGTGTGAGAAGCATTCAAACAGGCTTCCCCACGTCAACATATTTGTCCTCTTCTGAAAACGTGTCAACATGGCAGTTCTCTGCTCTCTGTTTGTTCTGCATTGGGTTGGGCGTGGTTTATTTCCAGAAGGTGTCACCAGGTGGGCCTTGGAACGATCGGTGGAACGAAAGAAGCACGTGGTCTACTGGCCTCTTCGAGATGCTCGGACACTACAGCCCCTTCGAGACTTGCGTGGCGGTGGACAGGCTGTTATCACAGAGCTGTCAGGTGTGAGAAGCATTCAAACAGGCTTCCCCACGTCAACATATTTGTCCTCTTCTGAAAACGTGTCAACATGGCAGTTCTCTGCTCTCTGTTTGTTCTGCATTGGGCTGGGCCTGGTTTATTTCCAGAAGGTGTCACCAGGTGGGCCTTGTAACGATCGGTGGAACGAAGGAAGCACGTGGTCTACTGGCCTCTTCGAGATGCTCGGACACTGCAGCCTCTTCGAGACTTGCGTGGCGGTGGACAGGCTGTTATCACAGAGCTGTCAGGTGTGAGAAGCATTCAAACAGGCTTCCCCACGTCAACATATTTGTCCTCTTCTGAAAACGTGTGAACTTGGCAGTTTTCTGCTCTCTGTTTGTTCTGCATTGGGTTGGGCTTGGTTTATTTCCAGAAGGTGTCACCAGGTGGGCCTTGGAACGATCGGTGGAACGAAGGAAGCACGTGGTCTACTGGCCTCTTCGAGATGCTCGGACACTGCAGCCTCTTCGAGACTTGCGTGGTGGTGGACAGGCTGTTATCGCAGAGCTGTCAGGTGTGAGAAGCATTCAAACAGGCTTCCCCACGTCAACATATTTGTCCTCTTCTGAAAACGTGTCCACTTGGCAGTTCTCTGCTCTCTGTTTGTTCTGCATTGGGCTGGGCGTGGTTTATTTCCAGAAGGTGTCACAACGTGGGCCTTGGAACGATCGGTGGAACGAAGGAAGCACGTGGTCTACTGGCCTCTTCGAGATGCTCGGACATTGCAGCCCCTTCGAGACTTGCGTGGCGGTGGACAGGCTGTTATCACAGAGCTGTCAGGTGTGAGAAGCATTCAAACAGGCTTCCCCACGTCAACATATTTGTCCTCTTCTGAAAACGTGTCAACTTGGCAGTTCTCTGCTCTCTGTTTGTTCTGCATTGGGTTGGGCGTGGTTTATTTCCAGAAGGTGTCACCAGGTGGGCCTTGGAACGATCGGTGGAACGAAAGAAGCACGTGGTCTACTGGCCTCTTCGAGATGCTCGGACACTACAGCCCCTTCGAGACTTGCGTGGCGGTGGACAGGATGTTATCACAGAGCTGTCAGGTGTGAGAAGCATTCAAACAGGCTTCCCCACGTCAACATATTTGTCCTCTTCTGAAAACGTGTCAACATGGCAGTTCTCTGCTCTCTGTTTGTTCTGCATTGGGCTGGGCGTGGTTTATTTCCAGAAGGTGTCACCAGGTGGGCCTTGGAACGATCGGTGGAACGAAGGAAGCACGTGGTCTACTGGCCTCTTCGAGATGCTCGGACATTGCAGCCCCTTCGAGACTTGCGTGGCGGTGGACAGGCTGTTATCACAGAGCTGTCAGGTGTGAGAAGCATTCAAACAGGCTTCCCCACGTCAACATATTTGTCCTCTTCTGAAAACGTGTCAACTTGGCAGTTCTCTGCTCTCTGTTTGTTCTGCATTGGGTTGGGCGTGGTTTATTTCCAGAAGGTGTCACCAGGTGGGCCTTGGAACGATCGGTGGAACGAAAGAAGCACGTGGTCTACTGGCCTCTTCGAGATGCTCGGACACTACAGCCCCTTCGAGACTTGCGTGGCGGTGGACAGGCTGTTATCACAGAGCTGTCAGGTGTGAGAAGCATTCAAACTGGCTTCCCCACGTCAACATATTTGTCCTCTTCTGAAAACGTGTCAACTTGGCAGTTCTCTGCTCTCTGTTTGTTCTGCATTGGGCTGGGCGTGGTTTATTTCCAGAAGGTGTCACCAGGTGGGCCTTGGAACGATCGGTGGAACGAAGGAAGCACGTGGTCTACTGGCCTCTTCGAGATGCTCGGGCACTGCAGCCTCTTCGAGACTTGCGTGGTGGTGGACAGGCTGTTATCACAGAGCTGTCAGGTGTGAGAAGCATTCTAACAGGCTTCCCCACGTCAACATATTTGTCCTCTTCTGAAAACGTGTCCACTTGGCAGTTCTCTGCTCTCTGTTTGTTCTGCATTGGGCTGGGCGTGGTTTATTTCCAGAAGGTGTCACAAGGTGGGCCTTGGAATGATCGGTGGAACGAAGGAAGCACGTGGTCTACTGGCCTCTTCGAGATGCTCGGACACTGCAGCCTCTTCGAGACATGCGTGGCGGTGGACTGGGTGTTATCACAGAGCTGTCAGGTGTGAGAAGCATTCAAACAGGCTTCCCAACGTCAACATATTTGGCCTCTTCTGAAAACATGTGAACTTGGCAGTTTTCTGCTCTCTGTTTGTTCTGCATTGGGTTGGGCGTGGTTTATTTCCAGAAGGTGTCACCAGGTGGGCCTTGGAACGATCGGTGGAACGAAGGAAGCACGTGGTCTACTGGCCTCTTCGAGATGCTCGGACACTACAGCCCCTTCGGGACTTGCGTGGCGGTGGACAGGCTGTTATCACAGAGCTCTCAGGTGTGAGAAGCATTCAAACAGGCTTCCCCATGTCAACATATTTGTCCTCTTCTGAAAACGTGTCAACTTGGCAGTTTTCTGCTCTCTGTTTGTTCTGCATTGGGTTGGGCGTGGTTTATTTCCAGAAGGTGTCACCAGGTGGGCCTTGGAACGATCGGTGGAACGAAGGAAGCACGTGGTCTACTGGCCTCTTCGAGATGCTCGGACACTACAGCCCCTTCGAGACTTGCGTGGTGGTGGACAGGCTGTTATCACAGAGCTGTCAGGTGTGAGAAGCATTCAAACAGGCTTCCCCACGTCAACATACTTGTCCTCTTCTGAAAACGTGTCAACTTGGCAGTTCTATGCTCTCTGTTTGTTCTGCATTGGGTTGGGCGTGGTTTATTTCCAGAAGGTGTCACCAGGTGGGCCTTGGACCGATCGGTGGAACGAAGGAAGCACGTGGTCTACTGTCCTCTTCGAGATGCTCGGACACTGCAGCCCCTTCGAGACTTGCGTGGTGGTGGACAGGCTGTTATCACAGAGCTGTCAGGTGTGAGAAGTATTCAAACAGGCTTCCCCATGTCAACTTATTTGTCCTCTTCTGAAAACGTGTCAACTTGGCAGTTCCTGCTCTCTGTTTGTTCTGCATTGGGTTGGGCGTGGTTTATTTCCAGAAGGTGTCACCAGGTGGGCCTTGGAACGATCGGCGGAACGAAGGAAGCACGTGGTCTACTGGCCTCTTCGAGATGCTCGGACACTACAGCCCCTTCGAGACTTGCGTGGTGGTGGACAGGCTGTTATCACAGAGCTGTCAGGTGTGAGAAGCATTCAAACAGGCTTCCCCACGTCAACATACTTGTCCTCTTCTGAAAACGTGTCAACTTGGCAGTTCTATGCTCTCTGTTTGTTCTGCATTGGGTTGGGCGTGGTTTATTTCCAGAAGGTGTCACCAGGTGGGCCTTGGACCGATCGGTGGAACGAAGGAAGCACGTGGTCTACTGTCCTCTTCGAGATGCTCGGACACTGCAGCCCCTTCGAGACTTGCGTGGCGGTGGACAGGCTGTTATCACAGAGCTGTCAGGTGTGAGAAGCATTCAAAAAGGCTTCCCCACGTCAACATATTTGTCCTCTTCTGAAAACGTGTCAACTTGGCAGTTCCTGCTCTCTGTTTGTTCTGCATTGGGTTGGGCGTGGTTTATTTTCAGAAGGTGTCACCAGGTGGGCCTTGGAACGATCGGTGGAACGAAGGAAGCACGTGGTCTACTGGCCTCTTCGAGATGCTCGGACACTGCAGCCCCTTCGAGACTTGCGTGGCGGTGGACAGGCTGTTATCACAGAGCTGTCAGGTGTGAGAAGTATTCAAACAGGCTTCCCCACGTCAACATATTTGTCCTCTTCTGAAAACGTGTCAACTTGGCAGTTCCTGCTCTCTGTTTGTTCTGCATTGGGTTGGGCGTGGTTTATTTCCAGAAGGTGTCACCAGGTGGGCCTTGGAACGATCGGCGGAACGAAGGAAGCACGTGGTCTACTGTCCTCTTCGAGATGCTCGGACACTGCAGCCCCTTCGAGACTTGCGTGGCGGTGGACAGGCTGTTATCACAGAGCTGTCAGGTGTGAGAAGCATTCAAACAGGCTTCCCCACGTCAACATATTTGTCCTCTTCTGAAAACGTGTCAACTTGGCAGTTCCTGCTCTCTGTTTGTTCTGCATTGGGTTGGGCGTGGTTTATTTCCAGAAGGTGTCACCAGGTGGGCCTTGGAACGATCGGCGGAACGAAGGAAGCACGTGGTCTACTGTCCTCTTCGAGATGCTCGGACACTGCAGCCCCTTCGAGACTTGCGTGGCGGTGGACAGGCTGTTATCACAGAGCTGTCAGGTGTGAGAAGCATTCAAACAGGCTTCCCCACGTCAACATATTTGTCCTCTTCTGAAAACGTGTCAACTTGGCAGTTCCTGCTCTCTGTTTGTTCTGCCTTGGGCTGGGCGTGGTTTATTTCCAGAAGGTGTCACCAGGTGGGCCTTTGAACGATCGGCGGAACGAAGGAAGCACGTGGTCTACTGTCCTCTTCGAGATGCTCGGACACTGCAGCCCCTTCGAGACTTGCGTGGCGGCGCACATGTTGTTATCACAGAGCTGTCAGGTGTGAGAAGCATTCAAACAGGCTTCCCCACGTCAACATATTTGTCCTCTTCTGAAAACGTGTCAACTTGGCAGTTCTCTGCTCTCTGTTTGTTCTGCCTTGGGCTGGGCGTGGTTTATTTCCAGAAGGTGTCACCAGGTGGGCCTTTGAACGATCGGCGGAACGAAGGAAGCACGTGGTCTACTGTCCTCTTCGAGATGCTCGGACACTGCAGCCCCTTCGAGACTTGCGTGGCGGTGGACAGGCTGTTATCACAGAGCTGTCAGGTGTGAGAAGCATTCAAACAGGCTTCTCCACGTCAACATATTTGTCCTCTTCTGAAAACGTGTCAACTTGGCAGTTCTCTGCTCTCTGTTTGTTCTGCCTTGGGCTGGGCGTGGTTTATTTCCAGAAGGTGTCACCAGGTGGGCCTTTGAACGATCGGCGGAACGAAGGAAGCACGTGGTCTACTGTCCTCTTCGAGATGCTCGGACACTGCAGCCCCTTCGAGACTTGCGTGGCGGCGCACATGTTGTTATCACAGAGCTGTCAGGTGTGAGAAGCATTCAAACAGGCTTTCCCACGTCAACATAATTGTCCTCTTCTCCTATACGACGCCATCTCCATCTCCACTAGCAGAAACAAATAATAGGAGAAAAGACCTAACGTCAACATGACGCCCCGCTTTTAGAGATGGATATAGGCAGAAACCAAACGCCAAGACGACGTCCCGCTTTTATCCGAGCTGGGACAAAATTATAGAAGGAGAAACGAAACGTCAACATGACGTCCCGCTTGAATTATGAGGTTTTACGTGCAAAAACCATTTTCTGATTAGGACGGCTATACCTTGAAGAAGAAATGGCAGCAGCAGCAGCAGCAGCAGCAGCAGCAGCAGCAGCAGCAGCAGCAGCAGCAGCAGCAGCAAGCAAGCAAGCAAAGCAAGCAAAGCAAAGCAAAGCAAAGCAAAGCAAAGCAAGCAGCAGCAGCAAAGGCAAAGGCAAAGCAAAGCAAAGCACGCATTATCGTCGTGGGTGTCACTGGTACTGTATAAATCTCTATAGAACTCGTCAGCCGCATAAACTATCTTATTCATATTAGTAATGATATTGCCGGCTTTGTCTTTTAGCGCATGATTCTGATTCTTGCCTATTCGCAGTTTCTTCTTCGCTGTTTTTAGGCTTTCTCCGTTCCTGAGAGCATGTTCAATTCTATTCATATTATACTTCCTTATGTCAGCTGTCTTACGCTTGTTGATTAACTTCGACAGCTCTGCCAGTTCTATTTTAGCTGTAGGGTTAGAGGCTTTCATTCATTGGCGTTTCTTGATCAGCTCTTTTTTCTCCTGCGTTACATTACAGGTATCCTGTCTAAAGGAGTTACCACCGACTTCTATTGTACACTCCTTAATGATGTGCATAAGATTGTTGTTCATTGCTTCAACTCTAAGGTCATCTTCCTGAGTTAAACCGAATACCTGTTCTGTAGCTTGATCTCGAATTCCTCTATTTTCCCTCTTACTGCTAACTCGTTGATCGCCTTATTATGTACCAGTTACTTCCGTTCCCTCCTCAGGTCTAGGCTAATTTGAGTTCTTACCATCGTATGGTCACTGCAGCGCACCTTGCCGAGCACGTCCACATCTTGTATGATGCCAGGGTTAGCGCAGAGTATAAAGTCTATTTCATTTCCAGTCTTGGCATTCGTGCTCCTCCACGTCCACTTTCGCCTAGCCCGCTTGCGGAAGAAGGTATTCGTTATCCGCATATTCTTCTGTTCTGCAAACTCTACTAATAGATCTCCCCTGCTATTCCTAGTGCATATGCCATATTCCCCCACTTACTTGCGTCCAGCCTGCTTCTTGCCTACCTTGGCATTGAAGTAGCCCATCAGTATATTGTATTTTCTTTTGACTTTCCCCATTGCCAATTCCACGTCTTCATAGAAGCTTTCGACTTCCTAGTCATGACGACTAGATGTAGGGGCGTAGACCTGTGTGACCTTCAATTATACCTCTGGTTAAGTTCCAACACAACACTTGCCACCCTCTCGTTGATGCTTTAGAATTCCTGTATGTTACCACGTATATTCTTATTAATCAGGAATCCGACTCCTGTTCTCGTCTCTCCGCAGAGCCCCGGTAGCACAGGACGTGCCCTCTTTTTAGCACTGTATGTGCTTCTTTTCTCTTCCTAACTTCATTGAGCCTTATTATATCCCATTCACTGCCCTCTAATTCCTCCAATGGCACTGCTAGGCTCGCCTCACTAGATACTGTTCTAGCGTTAAGCGTTGCCAGGTTCAGATTCCAATGGCGACCTGTCCGGATGGTCCAACGGCATGTTGGGCTATTTTCGCCGAAACTTCTCATCCGCACCATCGTCACTGAAACTAACTCTCTACGAATCATTAGTTCGCTCCAAACTAGAAAACGCACGCGCCATTTGGGACCCGGCTAACATTACACTCATAAATAGCATAGAAGCCATTCAAAATCGTGCGGTGCGTTTTACCTTATCAAACTTCTCCCGACATGCTAACGTTACCTAAATGAAGACAACACTTAACTTGCCAGAACTTTCTTTCCGTCGTAGATGCTTCCGCCTTTCGCTATTCCATAAAATCTACCACCACAATCCTTTGTTGAAAGAACAGCTTATCACCCAAGCGTCATACGTATCATCTCGCACTGACCATAGTTTCAAAGTTGGTGTGCCATCTTCACGTACTAAACTTTGTAGTAATGCATTCATCCCTAGCACGAGCAAAGATTGGAACCACCTTCCCGCCACCGTTGCAGCCATCCTGGATACCGACACCTTCAAAACCAGCATTCATGAAACGCCACGTTGAATCTGTTTTTGTATATTGCACCCACTCCTTTCTGTAATGCCTTCGAGCCCTGAAAGTATCGTAAATAAATAAATAAATAAAAAAACCTGCGCATTACTTGACTACTTGACTTGCCCAGTTCCGTTTTTTCCTTTGATCTCTTTTAGAACATTGTCTGTACCCGTTTGCTTACTGATCCTAACTGTTCTATTTCTATCTCTTAAAATTATGGTTAGCAATCTTCGTTCCATCGCTCTTTGCACGGCCCTTAACTTGTTCGCAAGCTTCAATGTCAGGCTCCAAGTTCCTGCCCCATATGTCAGCACCGTTAAATGCACTGATTGCATACTTTCCTTTTCAATGATAATGGCAAAACCCCAGTCAGGAGCTCACGATGTCTCCCATATGCCAATCCAACCAATTTTCATTCTTCTCTGAATTTCGTTCTCATGGTCAGGGTTCCCTGAGAATAGTTCACTGTACCAATCTCCAGCACTTACTCGCACCCTAAAACAACTAACATTGCTGTACTACAAGGACCTATATTAGGAACTCTCTTATTTTAATATACATTAATGACCTCCGAAAGTACCTGAAGTCCTCACACTGTATCCTTTACGCTGACGACACTACCATTTTCTCCTCAGAGAAAAGTCTTGATTCATTGATGTGTAAGCTTAATCCCGACGCGGCAAATATTGCAACCTGGTGCCAAGTAAACAGACTACACATTAATACCGCCAAATCTAACTTCGCCATCTTCTCAGCTAAACAAAAACATATCTCAGTGTATCCATTGCTACGCTTTGCTTCCAGTGTACTTTATTCTACTGATAGTGCATTGTTTCTTGGCGTCATATTAGACAAACACCTAAAATTTGACGAACATGTTTTATCCTTAACAAAGAAGGCAGCATATGGAATCAGAATATTATTTAAAGTTCGCAATTTCTTTAATATGAAGACACTTTTCTCCCTCTACTACGCTTTTATTCACACTCATATTAACTGTTGCATATCATCGTATAATGATATGCAATAGTTAATATGCGTGTGAATAAAAGCGTAGTAGAGGGAGAAAAGTGTCTTCATATTAAAGAAATTGCAAACTTTAATTAATATGAGGAAACACATATCGCACACATATATCTCCACTACAGCATACCCAAAATCATGCAATTCGCATCATTACACGTAGCAGCTACACATCGGAAGGATCTCCATTGCTCAGATCTAACGGCATTTTATTGTTACAGAAACTAAATAAATACTCACTTGGAATACTTGTTTACAAATATGTTAAGGCAAAGCTCCCGTTCCCTATAATTATTACCAGCTAGTATCCATATTCCACGTCTACCCGTTTCGCTTCCACCAACAGCTATTTACTACCAAAACCTCGAACTAATTATGGTAAATTTACTACTAATTTTTCAGCCACACTACTTTGGAACTCATTACCGTGTCATATTAAGATATTCTCTCATCTCTACACATTCAAATCAAACCTTTGTAAAATTTTGCACTCGATTTGATCGTTATGATTATATTAATAAGTGCTTTGTGTCGTTAAATATTTTACAGCGTAAGCTAGTGACTAAATTAATATGATGTCTTTTGTGTTTGCATATAGCTGCCTTGCATATATATATCCTACTCATATGTAGTGGGAGGTCCCTTGTACAGTCTGTTGACTATGGGACCTCCCTCTGTATATATGTATAATCCCCATTTGTAACTTGATTATTATGCAAATAAATAAGGAACTAAATAAATAAAGGTAAATATACTGCTTCATAGGTTTTACAGTCTGACGTGCGATCTTGAACTCTTGTTGACTTGTCCGGTTATTTATCCTTATCTTCGTATTCTGCATATTATTCTTCAACCTAACTCTTACACTCTCCTTGTTAAGGTCCTCAATCCTTTGTTGTAACTCGTCCGCAATTTTGTTTCATAGAACAATGTCATCGGCAAACCAAAGGTTACTGAGGTATTCGTCGTCGATTCTTATTCCTAACATTCCCATTTTAATGGCTCGAATACTTCTTCCAAGCACGCAGTGAATAGCATTTAAGAGACTGTGTCTCCTTGTCTGACCCCTTTACGTATAGGTCTCTTCCTATTTTTCTTGTGTAGAATTAGGTTGACTGTGGAATCTCTGTAGATATAATTCAGGGTATTTGCGCAGGGGTTAGTACTCCTTGACTATGCAATGACTCTTCATTTCGTGCTCCTAATATTTTATTTCTTAATCGTACCAGTGAGGCCACAGGGTTTCACAATATCTTTGGCCAATAGTTTCAAAATATAAATTTTGTACTCCTTAAACCTGTGTACTTCTGCAGGCTTGGAGTGACGCCTGACGCCGGAAAAAGATGCCGAGAGCGAGTGGGGCTTAATAATCTAGGTACAACCAAATTAGGAAGGCCCACTATGCTTCAACAACGACACTCCAACACCATTATAGGAATTGGCCTCCCTGGTGCAGATTGGGACACTACCTCCCTAATGACTCCTCAAATTAACCTTTCGATCTCAGTCCCAAGCAGATGCGGAGCATTTGATGAAGGCGGTGGCCATACCTGTAACGTAGCAGAGGGTGCTAATAATCTCTGGGTCCGGCCAGGCCGCCAATTGGAAATGACGCTGTCAACCTTTAATAGCCGCACCCTGTCCACTGAGGCTAGCTTAGCAGGACACTTTGAAGAACTATAAGACATTGTTTTGGGTATCATAGGCCTTCTTAAGATTAGGAGAACTGCATCGAGGAATATACGTTGCGAAACAACGGTCCTGTCTTCTGCTATAGAGATCTCCCAGATAAAAAGCAGTATAGCGTAGGATTCCTAATTCCTAAGGGCATAGCGGGAAACATTGACGAATTCTACAGCATTATAGAGAGGCTAGCTGTAGTCGTAATCACACACACTAAGAGGTACAGATTAAAGATTGTAGAAGCCTGCGCTCCAACATCCGGTCACGATGGTGATGAAGTAGATCAGTTTTATAAGGATGTTCAATTAGCGATGAGAAAAGGGCGAACTCAGTATATTGTAGTAATGGGCGACTTCAATAAAAAAGTGGGGGAAAGACAGGTGGGTGGACATCATCGTCGTCGTCGTCCTCATCATCATCATCATCATCATCATCATCATCAGCCTGGTTAAGCCCACTGCAGGGAAAAGGCCTCTCCAATACTTCTCCAACTACCCCGGTCATGCACTTGTTGTGGCCACGTCTTCCCTACAAACTTCTTAATCTCATCCGCCCACCTAACTTTCTGCCGCCCCCTGCTACGCTTCCCTTCCCTTGGAATCCAGTCCGTAACGCTTAATGACCATATTACTCTCCTGTTACCAGCGATATTTAGACAAACTGGGACGGTGCTTCCTCCGCCAGGGATAATGGTACATGCATATTGTGTGCTTCTTGTGGACGATGCCCACGGGCGCGCCAACGAAGAAGACGAATGGCTCTGGCTCTCGAGCTGTCGGCTGAATTTGCCAGCACTGGAGTTATCCTTTGTCAATCAACTTTGTAAATTGTCTGCAGTTTCTTCTTCATTGCTTTTAGGCTTCCTACGTTCCTTAGAGCATGCTCAATTCTATCCATATTATAGTTCCTTATGTCGGCTGTCTTACGCTTGTTGATTAACTGCAATTCAATTTAATTCACTCTCTTTTCAACACCACAATGTTGAGGACCGCGAACAAAAAAGCCTTTTGTGGCTTGACAAGGTCCGCAGCCCCTTTTAACAAGCAGTGACAGAGCATAGGGTTAGGTATTACATATTGTTGCGTGAAGCTGAAGCCGAATACTCTTTACACTTTATTTACAGGTAAGCTCACGGAGCCAAAATGGCGACGCCATATCAAACCGGCACACACGTCGTCTTCGTCCTCTTCAGTGCAGCCACACTGTGGCGGCTGTTCCGTAGCATCACCCCCGGCTGGAGAAGCACCGTCCCGGTGCTTAATCTACACATCCGCGGTGAAAGGTGTGTGGTATGGTTTTAGTCTTGCCACGTGAATGATGTCACTTCCAGCTGATGATGACGCTGAGAGATCGGCGGGGATGGTTTCATACGTGACATCGGTCACTTGTCATACCATATGGTAAGGGCCAGTGTAGCGCGACAGCAGCTTTTCGGAAAGGCCCACACGGCGAACGGGTGACCAGAGAAGCACCAGAGAACCCGGAGAAAAGTGCACGTCACGATGGTGTCAATCATAGAGGCATCTCTGATGCTCCTGTACGTGAGGCCTCGAGATGGGAGTGGGTGAGCTGGGCGCGCATGGTCGGGGGCGCATTCAGTGGCGGAATGTGTGGCCGAGGGCAGCAAAATGTCCAAGGGCAACACGGGTTCTCGGCCAATAGGAGATAGAATGGAGAATAGTGGACGGTGTCGTGACGCGGTGAATTACACGCGAACGTCACATATGGTAAATGAACATCCCAGTCGTGGTGGTCGGTCGCAACGTACTTGGAAAGCATGTCGGTGATGGTCCGGTTGAGGCGCTCCGTGAGGCCGTTGGTATGTGGGTGGTAGGACGTGCTGAACTTGTGCTTTGTCGAGCAGGAGCGGAGGATGTCCTCTACGATTGCCGACAGAAAGCTGTGGCCACAGTCAGTGAGTAAGTGGCGCGGAGCACCGTGCAGTACAATGATGTCATAAAGCAGAAAGTCAGCAACGTCAGTAGAGCAACTTGTCGGGAGGGCTCTGGTGATTGCGTACCGCGTAGCATAATCGGTAGTGACGGCGACCCATTTATTTCTAGAGCCCGAGAGACGAAATGGTCCAAGACAGTCTAGACCAACACGGAAAAAGGGTTCGGGTGGGATGTCGATCGGCTGGAGACATCCAGCTGGAGGTGTGGAGGGCTTCCGGTGCTGACAGGGCTCACAAGCGGCAACGTAGCGCCGCACGGAGCGGGCGAGACCCGGCCAAAAGAATCGACGGCGTACATGGTCGTATGTGCGCAAGGCGCCCAAGTGTTCAGCCAAGGGAGCATCGTGAAGTTGCTGGAGGACAGTCGAACGCAGGTGCGATGGAATTACGAGCAGAAGGTCAAGGCCGTGTGGATCAAAATTGCGGCGGTATAATGCACCCTCCTTAAGGAGAAATATCCGGAGAGAGGCGTTGAAAGGAGTTGACTCCAGACGGTCGATGAGGGCGCGTAATGAAGGATCGCGCCGTTGCTCGTTGCCGATTTGATGCAACTGGGACACATAAAAAACGCAAGCGATGGCGTCCGCATCAGCCGGTTTGTCGACGGGGCACTGGGACAAACAATCGGCATCCTGGTGCAATCGTCCCGTCTTATATACCACGGAGAAGGTATATTCTCTCAGGCGTAACGCCCAGCGAGCGAGTCGTGCCGTGGGGTCCTTGAGCGAGAGCCAGCAGAGAGCGTGGTGATCAGGGATGACGCAGAAAGGGCGTCCGTACAAGTACGGACGAAATTTCGCAACAGCCCACACAAGAGCGAGGCACTCGCGCTCTGTGATTGAATAATTGCGCTCAGCGGGTGATAGAAGTCGGCTGGCATACGCTATAACGCGATCATGTCCACGCTGGCGCTGTGCTAACACTGCTCCTATGCCGTGACCACTGGCATCAGTTCGAACTTCCGTTGAGGCAGACGGGTCAAAGTGGGCCAAAATTGGAGGCGTGGTAAGGAGAGTAGTCATCAGCGAGAAAGATGCGGCATGGTCAGGACCCCAAGAAAAAGTTTCTTCAATAGGTCGGTAAGGGGACGTGCGATGGTCGCAAAATCCTTCACAAAGCGTCAGAAATAAGAGCACAGCCCTACGAAACTACGAACGTCCTTGGTAGACTTCGGAACAGGAAAATTCGTAACCGTGCGAATTTTGTACGGATTGGGTAGCACGGCTCTGGCGTCTACGAAGTGGCCAAGGACGGCGATTTGGCGGCGAGCGAAATGACATTTTGACAAGTCGAAAGACGATCTAGATGCGTGTCGAATGTGGGCGAATAAAGGATGACGTCGTCCAGATAGCACAAACAGGTGGACCACTTGAACCCCTGAAGCAAAGAGTCCATCATTCGTTCGAAGGTGGCGGGCCCGCTATAGAGACCGAAAGGCATCACCTTGAACTGATAAAGGCCGTCAGGGGTAACAAATGCAGTCTTCTCTTGGTCCATGTCATCGACGGATATCTGCCAGTAGCCGGAGCATAAGTCAATAGAAGAAAAATAGGTGGCACCCTACAGGCAGTCTAGAGCGTCATCAATACGTGGCAAAGGGTACACGTTTTTTTTGGGGATTTTGTTCAGGTGGCGATAATCTGCGCAAAAGCGCCACGTTCCATCCTTCTTTTTGACAAGAACGAGGGGAGATGCGCAGGGACTACAGGAAGGCTCGATAAGGTCCTTTGCAAGCATCTTTGTGACTTCCTGTTGGATAACAGCTCGTTCCGTCGCAGAAACATGGTATGGACCTCGGTGAATAGGTTTCGCATCGCCAGTATTTATGTGATGGGTCACGACGGACGTTTGACCTAAGGGTCTATTGTCAAAGTCAAAAATGTCGCGATAGCCTTCAAGAACGCGGCAAAGAGCTTCAGCTTGAGCAGGTGTAAGGTCAGAGGAGGCCATCTTGTTAATGTCGACGTCAGTACCGTGCGATGACGTTACGGTATGGGCTGGGCTGTAACGATCTTCCACTGTGACTGGCTCGACCTCATCATCCTGCAAAGCGCGAATTATAGCCAAGGAGATGCCCTGAGGCAGAACTTACGCGGTTAGCGCGAAATTGACAAGTGGAAGGCAGGTGCTGTTGCCAGTAATTTTCAGCACAGTGTGTGGCACGATAACACCATGTGTAAGCATAACGGCCGGAGTTGGTGCGGCCACGTAATTGCCGTCAGGTACAGCTGGTGAGGACAACAAGTCGACGTGTGTCACAGAGTGAGGTGGTAGGCGAATAAAATCTATGCAACTCAGATGTCTTAAAGGCGGGTCCACAGGGTCGGCAAGGAGAGGCAAGTCAAGGCGAAGTGAGCCGGCCGAATAGTCAATGAGGGCAGAATGATGGGCAAGAAAATCAAGACCGAGAATGAGTTCGTGAGGGCAATGCTCGATCACGGTGAAGAGAACGACGGTGTGTCTCTCAGCAATCGTGAGTCGGGCAGAACACATGCCAAAAATAGCGACAGTCCCTCCATCGGCGACTTGTACAACTCGGTTTGGGGCAGGCGTCAGAACGTTCTTGAGCCGACGGCGAAGAGCAGCACTCATAATGGACACATGCGCCCCAGTGTCAATCAACGCGCACACAGGAACATTGTCGACGAGAACGTCCAAATATTCTTGTTCCCAGTGGGTAAGGTGAAGCGAGGATTTCTCGCCGATGTCGTCAATGCAGCTTCACCTCCAGAAGCTGCACTGTATAGTTTTCCGGTCGGGGGTGCGGCGAGTAGGTCGGGGAAGGAGCATGACGTGACGGGGGCGAGAGAGATTGGCGGAGGGACGGAGAAGGCGAGCGGGAGTAGCGGGGTCGTGTCAAAGGTGTCGCAGGGTCAGATGATGGAGCGGGCATAGAAGGAGCGAAGGAAAAGGATGCGCTAGAGGGGCGAGGGGGGGTAATCAGGATAATAGCGAGTCGGAGAAGTCCAGTGGCTGCGGCAGTAGCGAGCGACATGTCCAATGCGTTGGCAGTTAAAACAGATCGGCTGGTCATTCACGGTTCGCCATTCCGAGGGGTTGCGCTGTCCATAAGAGGAGTAAGAAAAGCGCGGTTGGGACGTGCGTGGAGACAAAGGTTCCGAACGTACGGAACGAATGGATTGCACGCCGACGTTGGACAACTCTTGACGAACGACGGCCTGGATCAAGGAGATTGTCACCGGAGAATGATAAGGTAACGGGAATGAAGGGGCCGCCGGTTGTGCCGCTTCGACCTCATGACGAATGATGCGGGTGACGTTGTCACATCGTGATGACTGGTGGAAGAGGTGGTCACAGGATGACGTAGCAGCTGTGCTGCGAAGTCGCGTGATGTGCTGGGATACCCGGCGGCTTTTAGCATGCTCGAGACGGCGGCACTCCTTGAGGATGGTATCGATGCTGGTGACGTTCGTAAACACCAGTAAATTGAAGGCGTCGTCAGCAATGCCTTTGAGGATGTGATTAACCTTATCGTCCTCAGTCATGTTCGGGTCAGCCTTGGCACAAAGGGCCAAGACGTCGAGAATGTACGACACGTATGACTCGGTCGACGTCTGTAAAATGTGGCGTAGCTTGTCTTTGAAAAGATCCCAGCTCGAGATCTCCTCTTCGTTAGTCTAGCTCCACGCCAATGTTGCTCCGTCGAGTTAGAAAAGTACGTTGGCAAGCATAATAGTCGGATCCCACCTGTGACTGGTGCTGACACGTTCGTATAAGCGGAGCCAGTCGTCAACATGACGATTTCCGACTCCGTTGTAAACGCCAGGCTGCCGAGGTGGGGAAACGGCGACGTAGGTCGGGGCTGCAGGCGGAGACGCTTGCGTAGATGAAGTGCCGTCAGCAGGAGCCGAAGTTGCATTGCCGCCGTTGCGACCGCTGCGAATCTCCATGACGGGTACGGGGAACGTCCACCTCCAGCAAATTAATGTTACGTGAAGCTGAAGCCGAATACTATTTACAACTTATTTGCAGGTAAGCTCACGGAGCCAAAATCGCGACGCTATATCAAACCAACACACACGTCGTCTTCTTCCTCCTCAGTGCTGCCACACTGTGGCGGCTGTTCCATGACAATATTAAGCTAGAATTACCTAAGTCCCAATAACACGAGTGACAGACATATGCATATATATAGTATATACATACATATATGTGTAAAATGAATTCAAGTGAAACAGAATATATACACTACATATAGCATTCACGTACTATTGAAACCGAAAGAATTAACGCTAATTACTAATGCACATTGTACATATATGAAAACAACAAATGTGCCACACAAAACATACTGCAATGTACAATTCAGCAAATACACTGTTACACAACAATTTCTTCCATTTTTGCGCAAACATAGAAAAGACAAGAAAAAGGCACAATAATGAAAGTTATACAGCGTTGAATTCATTTGGACAAGATCGTAATGTAAAGCGCAACATTTGGTATGCGTAATCAGTCCTTGCCCGTGGCTTCTCCCAGAGTTCACAACTGCGCGTATTTAGCTTCCCATCTCTACGTTGTAAGTTCGATATAGTATTTAACGTGTTAATACTTCTTTTAATACCTGTCTTATATCGGTGAATTAGTGTTTGCTCATAAATATCAGGCATAGAAAGCAAATTCAGTTTTCTGAAAAGGGGGCGCGTCTGTGTGCGTGGGAAACATCCAGAATACTACGGACGGCCTTTTTTGTATTCTGTGTAATGTGGTGATATTAGAAAGTTTCGTTCGAAAAGTGTCCTTCGAAAGTTCTGCCAGTTCTATTCTAGCAATTGGCAACTAGCAAGTGCTGGTAACTACGGCGTTGATTCTAGGAACGCTGGAGTAGAGATGCCGCTAGAATTCGTAGAAAGGATCGAGCTTCGCGTAGTGAAGACATTTTTCAGGAAGCGTGGCAACAGAAAGTGGACCTGGAAATGCCCTAATGGTGAAACAAGAAATGAAGTTGATTTCATGATTTCTACCGCTCCCAGCTTAGTACCGGATGTGGAAGTTCGAAGTAGCGTAAAGACGCAGCGATCATAGGTTGCTGAGGGTTAGGATTCACCTCATTTTGAAGAATGAAATAGTAAAATTGGTCAAGATGAAACAGGCCAACCAAGTCTCAGTAACGGTAAAAGCAGACCAATTAATCTTGGCAATTGCAACGAAATATGAAGCCTTAGAACAGAGAGATAAAAATGACATCGAGACAATAAATTGAACCATAATTAGGCTCAGAAGAAGCAAATGAAGTGGGAGGTCAGACAACGTGGTAACCAGTAGGTAAGCTCCCTGAAGCAAAAAACGACCGAATAAAGAAACTGCAAGGAATGAATGCGGCCAACCAAGAGGTCAGATAGAATTCGCGTCATTGTCAAAACTGATCAACAAAGAGAAAATAAGGGATATTCAAAATGATAACCTAAGAAAGACTGAGAAAGCAGTAAAAAATTGACGCAGCCTGAAATCAGTGCGAAGAAAACTTGGCATCGGAGAAACCAAGATTTATGCTCTGAAAGATAAGCAGGCTAATTCATCAGCACTCTCGAAGTTATGTTAAAAGGCGCGTAAGAATTCAATACTGATCTATACAGTACCCAAAGCAGCCACGATACCTACATTCCAAGTAGTAATGAAAAGGTTACAAAGGCTCCTTCTACAACTAGTGAAGTTAGAAGGGTCTTGGAAGACGGGAAACGTGGAGAAGCGACAGGAGGAGAGGAAGTCTATGTAATCAAAGATAGAGGAGACATAATCCTTAGAAAGCTATGGGCTCTTTATACGAAATGTATACCGACTGCAGGGGTCCCAGAAAACTGCAAGAATGCAAACAATATACTAATCCACAAAAATGGAGACGTTAAAGAATTGAAAAGTTATAGATCTGTTAGCTTACTCCGGCTAAATATAATATATTCGCCATAATAATCACCCATAGAAAAAAGGCAACACTAGACTTTAGTCAACCAAGCGAACAGGCTCAGGAAGGGATACTCTACAATAAATCACATGCATGCCATCAATCAGGTAATCGAGAAATCCGCAGAGATCAATCAGCCTCTCTACATGGATTTCAAAGATTACGAAAATACATTTATTTCAATAAGGATACCAGCAGTCATAAACGCACTACTTATTCAAGGAGTACAGACCGCTTACGTAAATACCTTGAAAAATATCTACAGAGGTTCCACAGCTACCCTAATTCTGCACAAGAAAACTAGGAAGATACCTATAAAAAAGGGGTCAGACAGGGGGACACAATCTCTCCAATGCTATTCACTGCGTGTTTGGAAGAAGTATTCAAGCTATTACACTGGGGAGGCTTTGGAGTAAATGTAGACGGAGAATATCTCAGCAACCTTCGGTTTGCTGATGACACTGTTCTATTCAGCAACAATTCAGACGATCTCCAGCTAATGATTGAGGACCTTAACAGAGAGTGTGTAAGAGTGGGGTTGAAGATTAGTATGCCGATGACAAAGATAATGTTGACTAGCTAGGCAAGGGAACGCGAGTTCATCATCGCCAGTCGTCATCTAGAGTCTGTGAAGGAGTACGTTTTCCCAGGTCAACTAATAACAGCGAACCTTGATCATGAGGATGAAATTCATAGATGCAAAAAAAGAAAGTCGGTTCGTTCGCATACGGCAGACATCGTCAGTTCGTCACTGGAAGCTTACCATTGTCATTGACAAAGAAGGTGTACAATCATTGCATTTTACCAGTGCTGACATATAGGGCAGAGACTTGAAGACTGATAAAGAAGCTTGAGAACAAGTTAAAAACCACGCAAAGCGCGATAGACCGGATATTGCTGTGCACAAGGTTCAGAGACAGAAATAAAGTGGTTTGGATCAGAGAGCAAATGGTTATCGCTGATATTCTACTTGACAATAAGCAAAAAAGGAATGGAGCTGGCCAGGTCATGTAATGAGCCCATTAGATAACCATTGGAACATTAAGGTTACAGAATGGGTACCAAGAAAAGGGAAACGTAGTCGAGAACGGCAGAAGACTAGGTGGAACGCTGAAATTGGGGAATTAGTTGGGGCTAGTTGAAATCGGTTGGCGCAGGACAAGCGCACTCGGAGATCGCAGGGGAAGGCCTGCGTCCTGCAGTCCACAAAAAATAGGCTCATAATTGTTAATAATTATATTATTATTATTATTATTATTATTATTATTATTATTATTATTACTACTACTAATACTACTACTACTACAACTGCTGAAAATGGCAGGAACATTTGTTTATTTTTATAAAAATACTTCAGCTAGTGAATGCACTGGGTCACTTCTCTCAGCTATTCAAATGCATATACGGGCAAAGAAGATAGCCAACTATGTTTTAACAACCGTACATCAGGCAGTTAGGTCAAGAGCGCTCTTTCTTTTCAAACTGACTGCCTTTCTCCTCTCATTTGAGATTGCATTTCTGTTAAAACAGATAACTCGGGGAATTTTTTTTTTTGGTGGTAGTCCTTCTCCCTAAGGGCCTAAATATTCTTTTTTAATTCTTCGCCTTGGTTGCCCGAAAAGATGAAGGTAGAGTTCCTGCTTCCTGCCATAACGATTATAAAAGAATGTAAGCGTAGAAGAAGCCAATATTGATCTGGTCGGAATTTGGATAGAGAGCAGGGGTTGCGGTACCGTAAGTAAAATCAGAAGTGACGTGAGCGGTGGCAAAATTGAACCTCTAGGGATCCTCACTTCCGTCAACCTATTACGAACTTGTCAAGCCCAGGTGCCGCAGTGCTCCCACTGTCGCGCTTGACTGAACTGAAATATGAGGTGTCCGCTTGCCTGCGTTTTTCCTTATGTTTGTAGAATGAAGCTGCTTACAACCGGCCCGCTTTTTCTTAATGCCCTACGTGTTCTTCCTTCCTTGATAATGAGTTAGGCGCCATATAAAATAAAACCACGTCAACCAATTCTCAAGGTCAACAAATAGATAAAAGTCATATTCTATCACGCATAGGTGTCGTACGCTCCCGATGTGTCTAGGGGGTCCTCGCCTTTCTTTCGTGCCTTTGAACTTTTGTGTGCCGACAGCTGCTGAGGCGAGAATCACACTAGTCTGACACAAAGGGGCCATTGATAGGTTGGGTTAGCCTGTGATGTTTGAAACGAAGGTAGCCAATAGCTGAGTGGTTGCTTCAAAAAGAATAATCGAAAACAGAAAAGTAATTTGTGTTTCAGTGCACTGCCAATCAAAGTATTATTACTGATACGTTGCGGTATTTTAAGTGTATCAGCATACAAGTTGTTTGGTGACTTTTTTTAACATAACATAATCTAAGAGAACAATATCATTGTAATGGAGGCATGCATAATTACTTGAAAAAGTTCATGAAACGCGCAAGAAGGCTAGTGGAAACAATTGTATTTATTTATTTATTTATTCATTCATTTATTTATTTAGGTACCCTAATGAAACTGAAGGGTATTACATAGGATGAGGGGGGTGCAGTACAAATCATTCTGTCAAATGTAGAAACACCTGAACAAATAATAAGAAAACAAAGGACATGAGGTCCATAAATGAAACACACCTTCGTATAAAAGAAGTTTAACGACACATCCAGGATGATATTCATATTTAAATCAGGCGCAACGAGAAAGATATAGCGCAATTCTGAATGTGCGTAAATGTAAGTGCCAGTGGCTCTCACTGTGCCTAAATATGGTTCTATCAGAACAGTAGGCTTTTGGGCTATAGTTGTTTGCGGAAAAAGGAGACCAAGACAGGAATGTCTGTCCTGTTTTGGTGTCTTTTGTTCCGCAACACTTCTGCGCTCCCTTTTGAAAGACATAATGGTTCTATTGTTCGATGCATCACAATTGGCTTGCCGCCAAGCAACGCCATAAATACCTAGCGGCGGGTCAACTGATGAGGGATTGGCGTGGTTTAATATATCTCCAGGCCAAAGAAGGCATTCCATTGGAAGTTGCAATAATTCGGAAAAGCCTTACCTGCGCTGTGGCGCGTTCTTACACATGCCCTTGCCTCTGTGACCTCCCTAGCTCGTGTTTCACGCAGCTAGTTGTGGCGATTGGCAATAAGCTAGTGAAGCGTGCGAGAACATGGAAAAATAGTCGTCAAGCGCGTTCGTCGCATGAATTTTTCTTTTTAAGAAAAGCGTTTTCTAATCGCAAAGGATAAACGCTTATGCATAATGGGGATCGACTATCCTTGTCTTTCTTTTTCGTTCTTTTGTTTGTTTGTTCATTCGCTACTTTTCATAAGTGTTCACTGGTCTCCTGAATAAACTTGTGGCTGGTAGTCAACGCTGGTATCCCTAGTGTTTAAACGGTAAAAGGGTGCCTCCCTTTCTGAGGCACCTTATCCCTTTTTATAACCTTTAAACTTGCAACTAGTCGCTTGACCAGCCCAAATCAGGTGTATGACTTTAGTATATATAAAATGACAGAAGTCGAAGCTTTAAATTTTGTATATTTGCCTACAGGATATCCTGGATGAAAAATGTTTTGCTCTTCGCTCACTCCATTCCCGGGGCACAGATTTCCAGCCAAATACTAACTGGACATAAAAAAAAATTGGAGGATGCTTAAGCTTGACCTTTAGAGCGCACTGGCGCCTGTATGAAAACGACGCATAGAGTCCGTGAACAACAATGCAAGTTGTTTCTCAATAGCGAAAAAACCGGCATTCTTGTTCTCTGATAACTTTTACATGCCTATAAGAATCAACAGAAGCGTTAATATTGAACTGAGTAATACAATTATCACAAGCACCGGTTGATAAACTAATGGCCAAATGAGATCCGGAGAAGCAGTCAGTATCATATCTAAAGTTTCAGCAGTATTTAGTGGGCGGGCTGATGAACGAGATACATGAGATCACAATTGAGACAAGGTTGAAGGAACGAAGAGCCCTCAAATGAATTTCCCATTTCATTGTGGGGTGGGGGGGTTACACAGTGCAGTCAATTGTATGAAAATTACAATCACCTATCCAGAACAAGGGAGAATATGGAAACCGTGTAATTACATATTCAAAGCGCAATGAAAATCAACGCAAGAATTAGATAAGGAAGGCCGTCTGTGAGAGACGCACAATATAAAGCATTAATGACAAACATTTACAACGCTGTGTGTGTCCCTATGTGTCTTCTTCTTTCCCGTCTTTTAATCGCGCTACCGTACTCCCCTTGAAGACGCATTACCAACAAGCCCACGTTGCAACCCTCGTGAAAACGATTTCCAGGGGGGACACCAACATCACTAAATCCGGTGCGAGCCTTTAACGTATGGCAACAAGAACCTCGCCTCCTACGCGCATGTCACGGTCACAACAACAAAACCTGAATAAATTTTCGCATTGGTTAATTTCGTGATCCAAAAATTTGTCAGAGAGCCAGGGCTCGGGACAGTGACTGTATCTGTGGAGCAACTGTCAATAATAGAAGACAACGCGCCACACTTTTTGCAGACACGGCCCGCATTGGTGTCCATGACAGACATGCTTTTACCCGATTGGTTCTGTGATTGCTAAGAACACTGTGGCGAGTCATTAGTGTTGAAAGGGCTAACAATGAGACCGTTAGCCAGCGCGGGAATCTGCGTGGTCTCGGCCTCACACACGCGGTTCGTAACAGGATAAACAATGTAACATTTTCTATTAATACAGGGTGTTTCAGCGAACAGTTTCAAAATTTTTTAAATGTTTTCTGTGGCAGAGAGCTCAATTTTAGTTGATCAGCCGGTCCACTCGAAGTGGTGGGCACTACTCTAAAAAACAAATTTAATGCGAAATTGACTAATTAACAAGAATTCACTAACTTTTCAGCTATTTATCATATGACCCCTATTGCAATTTACAAATTCTAGCCGTGGACTTCGCAAGGTGCATCCGCTTCTAACGAATTCTCAGGACGACACCAGTTTCGCGATATAAATTCCCGAACTTTGCCGAGACCCGCCGCGGTTGCTCAGTGGCTATGGTGTTAGCCTGCTGAGCACAAGGTCACGGGATCGAATCGCGGCCACGGCGGCCGCATTTCGATGGGGGCGAAATGCGAAAACACCCGTGTACTTAGATTTAGGTGCACGTTAAAGAACCCCAGGTGGTCGAAATTTCCGGAGTCCTCCACTACGGCGTGCCTCATAATCAGAAAGTGGTTTTGGCCTGTAAAACCCCACAATTAAATTTTTTTTTTTACTTTGCCGCAAGATGTATTGGCGTTTCTCGGCAAATCCGCTTTCGTCACCGTCACCGCTTCCATCATGCCAGCCCTGTCTATGGACATTTCGGACCAGGCAGCTTGACGTCATGAATCGGAGTAAACAGCCCTTGTGCTATCTAGGTGATGTCGGCTAATCATGCGCGTCTCTCTTTTTGTTGCGCGCATTCGCATGGGATTGCACGGGAGGAACTTTCGGCGTACAGGCGAGCGACACATGCACGGACGGACATATTGATGGTCGGAGAAAAGAAAAGCTATAGCTTCAAAAGAGAACACCCATCCGGCAGCGTCCGACACACTGCTGTGCACGGCGCTCTGCTTCCGCGAAACAATTGTTGGAAGCAGGCACAGTGCGCGTCATTCTTTCGCGGTATCCGTTTTGCGCACGGCGCTCGTTGAGCCATGGCTACGAGCACCTTATATCGGAAGGTGATTACATAGAAAGCTGCAAATATAAAAAACAGGGCTTTTCGACGGTAAAGTTAGTACATTAATTGCAGGTATCTCTGCGGTTTGTAATACAAAACCGTAATCCTCATAGAGGTATGCAGGTCAAACGCACACTTTCGAATCTATGTAAGCAAAGCTTTAGCGAAGTCGTTAATTAAATGCTTTACTACTAGCGGTGATGCGCACAATTTTGTTTACTTCCATGTTATGCAGCATGTAATCTGAAGGATTGTTAATGTTAATCCTCCGCAAAGGTAACAACTGTTTCGTCATGCAATTGCTATGGTTACGCGCACCATATCACTCTCAGGACATAACGAAATGCGTGCCGGAAATGAGGTGTCCGATGCTGCTCTTTTTAGCACCCGCACATGGATTTGTGCCAAAACGCGTTTTAAGCATGCATATGCATCTTTTGGTAGACGCGGATGCAGTTTTCTGCAAAACCACACGATATGCATGCAAATGGTGCTTTTTGCAGAACGCGCACGTGGATTTCTACCAAACGACGTGAAAAGCATGCCGATGCTGCTCTTTTTAGCACCCGCACATGGATTTGTGCCAAAACGCGTTTTAAGCATGCACATGCACCTTTTGGTAGACGCGGATGCAGTTTTCTGCAAAACCACACGATATGCATGGAAATGGTGCGGTTCAAATGAGGTTCTATACCACGCTCAAGCTCACGCTCAACCCGAAGTTTAAGCGCGACAGGCACGTAAATGAGGCTTGGCTGACGCTTCAAGCACCAAGTTTCCGAAAATAAGCGTGGCATTACTTCTTCTAAGCATGAGGACAAGACTGCGTGCCATGGTACGGTCTTGTGCGAGCTTGAGCGAGCCGCGTACGCGCGAGAAACGCAAATCACACGCTTAACATCCCGCGGAATTCATCACGCATATATTAATCCTGATAAGGGAACCGTGATATATTACATGATCTCACGAAGTGTGGGCGAGGGAGAACAACGCTCTGTTCCCTTTCTGCGCACGAAACTTTTCTTTAGGGGGCTGAAGAAGACCGTGGTGTTTTGTTCAAGACTGCTCTCGGTCAATTTTCGTGTGGATTCTTCGGCACACTGTCACAACGTTCGTTCATTGCGGCATAGATCTTTCGGGCTAACTGCCAGAATTGGTGAAGCATCGCCACGTTCACTTCTACAGACATTCATGGCGGACCACGCGGGTAGTGCATGCAAATATTGTGTGACTCTGCCGAGTATACGACGGAAAATCCACCGACGTCTGACGCCTCAGGAACAGCATTTTCATATGGACCCAACTGCCATTTACGACCGATTGGAATATATAGGCGAGAACGGACGTCATGCTTCGCTCATATTAAATGGCGGCTAAGTAGTTATTTTTCATGATTTCCGGTGCACACTATATCATGCGTGGTGCAAAATTTGCGTCAATGATGCATTTATAGAAAAGCCAGAACCCTCTACGTGAGCAGCAGCTTTGATCGAAATAAAATATTGTCGGCCTCGTGATTTTCTAAACAAGCTCTAACGCTGAACTTTTGAATTCTTCTGAATTGTTGTTTATTGTCGTTAGGTATACTGAATTCCCGCAATTATAAAGGGGGTTACATTAGAAATTACTGAAGTCGCAACGCACCACTCCTTATATCCTGGTTCATGACGCGAAAATAACGTGTTTCCATTTTCCCTTTTTCATTGTGTATATTCGCGACGTCACGACGCTCTCTGTGCCCACTGTCGCTTCGCCCCGGAAAGTCTGGTGAGCTAGGAGTTGTCCCTCTGCCTTTTGTACAATGTGTTTGTTATGATTTACAACGCTGTTAGTGGCGCATCAATGTGGTTACGATGTATTAATAGCAACCTTGAGCAAAATGACTGGCGCTGTTGGGCAGGTGCGTCAAGCCAGCGGTCTTCAAGGTCGCGCGTTCCAACGCCACGCAATCTGGGAAAGGCTTTCGCGCGTTGAATTGCGTCGCGGGCACTTCATGACGACACTCGCCCGATAACCTTGGCGTGTGCCACAGGGGACGACGCCGTTCTCGCCGACAGTGACAGAGAGTTTAGACCTCGCACTGCATTTTGCGAATGGAGTTCGCGGCATCCATGAATTATCCCTTGCGGGCATTGGCTTCGAACCGTCGTGGCCTGTCACCCTGCGAGATAAGTTTACGTTGGAATGGTTATATATATATATATATATATATATATATATATATATATATATATATATATATATATATATATATATATATATATATATAACCATTCCAACGTAAACTTATCTCGCAGGGTGACAAATATATATATATATATATATATATATATATATATATATATATATATATATATATATATATATATATATACCGGACAGTCTGCGCCTCTGCGAAATACTCCTCTGCCTATTATGATGGTGAAGTAAAGATGGCGTCCCGAGGCTGCACATGCATGCATGCGCTAACGTCTTCTTTTTCTTCTCCTCGCCCGGCTCATGCCGTAGCAATCCCCGGTTGCCAGACGAAGCCCGCTGGGTAAGTCCAAATCACTCGGAAAGCGTAGGGTGAAACCGCTTAAGACGGGCAACATGATCTAACTGGGTCCGGCTAGACCGACGACCAGCCGACGTCAAGCGTGCCACCACGTACGTCAAGTCACTCAAGCGATCTACAATGACGAATGGGCCCGTGTTCTGGGGTAAAAACTTTTCGCATAAGCCACGTTTACGTTGCGGAGTCCACAACCACACAAAGTCTCCTTTAGCGTACGAGACAGCCTGGTGTCGGCTGTCATAGCGCTCTTTCGATCGGTGTTGAGATGCCACAGTACGAAGGCGAGCGATACGCCGGGCTTCTTCGGCAAGACAAAGCGTCTTGGCAACAGAGTACTCGCTGTGAAAGTCAAACGGTAGTATAGTGTCAATGCAGCTTAGCGGTGAACGTGCGTAAAGGAGATAAAAAGGACTGTAATCGGTCGTCTCATGCTTTGCAGTATTATAAGCATAGGCGATGAAGGGGAGGACGTCATCCCAGTCCTTGTGATCGGAAGATACGTACATGGCCAACATGTTAGTTAGAGTTCTGTTCGTACGTTCCACGAGCCCATTTGTCTGAGGGTGATAAGGCGTTGAATGACGGAACTGCGAACTGCAGAGACGAAGCAGTTCTTCTACGGCGTCCGCAACGAACTGACAACCGCGATCGCTAATGATGACACGGGGGGGACCATGTCGAAGAATAATGAATCGAAGCAAAAACGTCGCAACGGACGCAGCTGTTGAAGATGGTACGGCCGCCGTTTCCGCGTAACGGGTCAGATGGTCGACACATACGATCACCCATCGGTTGTCGTTAGATGATAGGGGAAATGGGCCCAGAAGATCGATACGCACTTGTTCAAATGGCAGGCAAGGTGGCGGCAGAGGTTGGCGAAGATCTGGCGGAGCGGTCGTAGGGCGCTTGTAGCGTTGACATTGTTCGCAACTGGCGACGTTGTGCTTGACTGTGGCCCGCATTTTGGGCCAGTAAAATCGCTCCTGTGTCCGGTTCAAAGTTCTTACGAATCCTAGATGACCAGAGGTTACATCGTTGTGCATGGCTCTCAGTATGCCCGTTCGCAGACTCTGCGGCACCACCAGAAGGAAGCGTGCTCCTTTAACCGCATAATTGGTCTTGTAAAGCAGGCCGTCACGGACACAAAATCCACCGGTGGCTCCAGGACGCGATGCGGCTACAAATAGAGGTTCCAAACTAATATCATTTTCCTGCTCTGCTTTGAAAGTCATCGAATCTGGGAATGTAGAAGAAATGGGAGCAAAACAGTCATCAAAATTGTCTTCATCACACTCCGTCGTCGTCAGAGGAAGGCGGGAGAACGTCAGAGGAAGGCGGGAGAACGGCAGGGACACAAGAACAATTGAAAGCCCACAAATTTGAGGTGCCATCCACTACTCTCACGACAGAGCGTGGTACAAGTACATCTTTCTTTGCGCAGCTCGACGTAAGTGGCTGGACTTGCGCGTCAAACGATGAAAGGTCGGCAGCAGCGAAATTGACAGGGATACGGGAGAGCGACCAAGGCGGTATCAGGAAATCGTTCGAAACAACACAATAGTTTTCCACTGGTAAGGATGTGTCGGCAAGGGTGGCGAGAAGCGCGCTTTTCAAAGTAATTTCGCCTGTGCCACAGTTAACGGATGCACCACAATCCTGAAGAAAGTCAATCCCGAGAATCACATCATGAATGCATCGCGGTAGTACGAGGAATTCTGTTTTAAGATCTTCTCCTCCGAATAAAACACTTGCAACACAAATACCAAGGGGAACTAGGCACTCTCCACTGACACCACGAAACGTCACATCACCATTCCACGGGAACATAACTTTCCGACCCAGCCTCTCCTTGAAAGTCACACTCATGACGGAAACGGTAGCACCAGTATCCACTAATGCTGTTGCAGGTATACTATCAATTAACACACGCACTTTGTTCTTCACCATCATAATAGGCAGAGGCGTATTTCGCAGAGACCCAGACTGTCCGGCGACCTTACCTCCATCGGCCGCGCCGGCTAGTTTCCCGACGGCTGTGGTGACGCAGCACGTCGCCGTGGTGACGGTGAACGGCGTTGGCGACTGGTTGGGGGCGTCAGGCTGCGATCTGAAGCTGGCGAGCCACTCCTTCTACTATATTGATGGAAGGTATTCCGGGGTAGCGCGCCTGTGGCGTTTGCGCTATCAGGGTCGGTCGGCCAACGGTCGTCATAACTGTCACGTTCAAAATTAGGCCAAGTTGGTGGTGGGCCATATCTAGTTGTCTGTCGGCGCAGGCGACAAAAACGAGCAATGTGTCCTGAGGCGCCACAGCTGTAACACACAGGCGATGCGCGACCGACGTTGTAAACCTCGGGGTCAACCCTGGGACGCTGAGAATAATAAACGCGATCTTCCGAATTCCGATTCGTGGTGGTAGCTCGACGAGTTCGTTGATCGTGCATCGCGTCGACGGGAAAGGTACGTCGGTGCTGTCGCAGTTGATCGACTCGACACTCTGCAACGCCTGGCATGGCAGACAATGCGGACACAGCAGATGCATGTTCTTGAGGTTGGTTGGGAGCCCAGCCAAGCAGTTCGACATCCGCCCCTTTGGTGTGTCTTTCAAGTTCTTTGCGGACAATTTGCCTTATACTTGCCGCAAGGTCACATTGAAAACTGTAGCTGTCATTGTCTTCAACGCTTGCCACCGTTGTGACATTTGTCAACCTGCCGAACTTAGGCGTGATACGGCACAGCTTCAAGGCCTCAAATGTGCGGCAATGCTTGATGAGGTCGGCGACCGAGGCGAGACTCTCCTTTCCGATAAAATAATTGTACACATCCTCGGCTATGCCTTTGAGAAGGTGTCCAACCTTGTCCTCTTCGGACATTCGAGGATTGACCGTTCTGCAAAGCTTCAGGATTGCCTCAATGTACGTAGTACAGGTCTCACCTGGGACTTGAGCACGCTGAAGCAATGTCCTTTTCGTGGTGGAATCACCGAAGCACTCGGTAAGGTGAGTAACGAAGCTGTCCCACGTTGTGCAGATATCTTCATAGTTCTCGAACCACACGAGCGCAGTGTCTGTGAGGAACAGAACCACATTGTCGAGCTGAGCCATGGCGTTCCAGCCGTTGTACTTGCTCACACGCTTGTAGTGGGTGAGCCATTCCTCCACGTCCTCGCCGAATTTTCCTGAGAAAGGGCGGGGCTCCATCTGATGCATCCAGGCGCCGGTTGTTCGCACTGGAGCTGCCAGAGAAGTTTGTTGGTCACCGCTGTGGGACATCAAAATCTCAAGTGGTGTTGGGGGCAGTCGAGCGAGGCGGCGGCTCCGGCGTGGTACTTGCTGCAGCAGCTCCGTCGTCTTGGTCGAAGTACCCAGCACCTCCACCACAAAACTGTTACGGTTAAAGTTAAACAGGCTTTATTTAAGGACCGAGATTGATGGTGAAGTAAAGATGGCGTCCCGAGGCTGCACACGCATGCACACGCTAACGTCTTCTTCTTCTTCTCCTCGCCCGGCTCATGCCGTCGCAATATATATATATATATATATATATATATATATATATATATATATATATATATATATATATATATATATATATATATATATATATATATGTGTGTGTGTGTGTGTGTGTGTGTGTGTGTGTGTGTGTGTGTGTGTGTGTGTGTGTGTGTGTGTGTGTGTGTGTTCATTTCCTATAGTCCAAGAGGCCCCTCGCGTTTTATCTGTGGTCAGGCTATGCGCGTGCACATACGGTATATACGCCGAGCACGAAAACTAAATTTCTCGCGGTTTTCTAGCCAGTGATAATGCCAGAGGTCATTTCACACCTCAGTCAGAAGAACTCTTTCATTCTTCGTGCTTTTTTGTTTTCTTTTTCAACAAACCATAGAAGGAGAAGCTGCTTCTGGAGCCGAGATATCTGTTAACCACATTAAAATGCTGATGAAGGCATCTTTTTCACTACGACGCGAACACGGACTGGTAACAATGGCCACACATTTGATACATGCAGAATTAGTAAGGAAAGAATATATATTGCTTTGCACACCCGATGAAGACGTTGTCTGATAGTGTTCATAAAATCCAAGCGTTTATGACAATGTCCACTTGGAATCGAAAAACGATACTTAAGAACTATGTTAGGAATTCGCATGCACATTTTTGTGGTTAAACCAGCTGCAGGAAATGTTTTTAGCCTTGCAGTCCCTTTCGTTAAAAGTGCATTATAAGAAATAAAGGCCATCACTTTTTTTTCTTTTTGAGATGGCGGGAATTTCACAGAGAATACCATTCCCGTCAAAATTCGCATCTCGACTGTGTTGGGAATTAAGCGTAACTTGGTATGTTTAGCTCATTTTTGCTGGGTAATAATAGGTTTCTTCGAATGCGTTCCCAGTTGTGTTCGAGTTTTTATATTTCATTTAAATGGAGATCATGATGGACTAAAATCAGCTGCCGCTAGGTACCTCACCTAAATGCGTTTTGCGCTGTTCTTTTGTTTTTCAGGTCGCAGTTGAAAGCGAACTATGGTTTGGAAGTAGGATTGATGAAAATCACCAAAATTAAAGAAAATGTTCCTTCTCATTGCATCAGAAATACTGCTATTTTTTGAGCCGTCATAAGACGCTTCAGAAACGTGCTTGCGACCCAGGCTTCCAAAGCATGCTCCAATTACTGCGATGAGTTGACCATCGTTTTAAATGTCAGCTGCTTCAGAAAGCTTCCAAACTGCAATATTTTAGGAGGGGTGAATAGCAGCAATGTCCGAAGAAGTGCAATTATTGTTAAAGTAGTGAAAAAACAAGCGGTCGCTAGTTGCCGTTTTGGTCTAAGAAAATATGCCTTCATCGCTAAAGCGTTACTACAATTTGTTTTTTTTTTCACATACCGCCAAATGACGTCATAGGACCTTGAATTGTCGGGGAGGGGGGAGGCACAATGCTCCTCATCTGCCGCTATAAGCAGGAAAGCATGGATATCAGTGATGACACATCCCTAGAAAAGGCACTCGTGATGTGCCTATCCCTATATTGTATGAAAGATATAACGTATCCGATGGCATATGGCCAACTGCATGGCGTTGTACAATCAATGGCGAATTCAGGAACGAGCAACGAAATATCATGGGCGCAAACAAGAGTAACTGTTTCACTGCGTTGGGCATTGAAATCAAGCTCATATATATACTGGGAGTTTTTCAGCGATCTGAATATCTTTTAGCTCCATAAGTTTTGTTTCTGAACACCAACGTTTCGTTGCATCCTACTTTCTGTGAATGAATACTATGAATAAACGATATACCCGAGAAAAAAATATTCTGTCATATTTGTTTTTCTGATTAATAATTTCGCCTTTCTTAGAAAAAGAGACCAGTGTAAAATGATATGATCAGGTATTTTCAGCCAACAATCGTACAAAGAGTGCATGATGATTTATGTGGAGGCTAATGTTGTCTTGACGTCCCTATGCTGCACACGGCTCGCTGCCTTCGAAAGCGCGGCGCTGCTGAGCACCGTTGAGAGGGCATTTGTCCTTTTGTGCAGAGATACCGAGGGGCTTGCTTGCTTTTTACATTAGTTGTCGTCGTTTAAATGTTCCTTGGCTTAGGAAGGCCACTTCTTAGTGGACTGGTTTGAGTGTCACCGGCGGTAGCGTCTTGCGCAATCTCTCTGCAGCACTCAGCTTGTACTTCGCCGATCTGCGGTCACCGCCACAGCGTCTTGGTCCGTCATAGTCTGCACCGGCGGAGCAGAAGTTAAAGAACAGGGCTGCGAAGAGCTTGCTGAGCAAAGCTCGCTTCGGATAAGTCACCCAAGACGACAAGGGCTGGTGCTTCGTCGCCCCCCGCGCATGCAGTGGAGGGGTAACGGGGCACGCTCCCCACCCCACCCCCTTCCCCCCTCGGGCGCCGTTCCTGAGGCACCATCTCTAAGCATGGAGTATGATCACGCCATAATGAGCGTGTCAACAGGGGTGCCTATCACGCCTGCTAAGCGTGATGTACGGTTGCTGACCACTCCTAGCAAGTGTGATCGGTAAGCGTGGAAGATATCAAGCTTGAATTAAGCGCGTAAAAAAACTTCAAACGCACGCTTAGAAAAGCGTAGATTTTTTTAGAGTGTATATTATGCGTGAAGGAAGAAATCAGCAGTGCTGTCTGTCGATTGGAAATCTTCGTCAAGTGAGTGGCAGGGTTGCAGAAACACGACGTGAACTTACAGGACCGCACGGTGTTTTCTTGCTATGCTTTCTGGTTATTATCGTAGCAAGATACTTTTTAGTGCTCGCTTTTTAGAAAGCGACGTTTTATCGCCAGCTTGGCGCGTCCTGAGAGGGGGTGGTGGCATGCCCGCAACCCACATGACGTCATCTTGTGTATTCCATCTATATTTGGTGCCTGCCCGGTAACTTCGACACGCCTGCGTCACCAGTTGACTGTTACATTTATGCACTGAAATTCAGCCGACATACATTGCGCGGCACCGAACAATTACAGGGAAAGTGGATACGAGCTGCTTGAAAGCGGGCTTGCTTCATGGACCAAGTTGTAAACAAAGGCGGATGCAGCAAGCTGACCTACCTGATCTTTGCGCCGTGTCCCTGTGCGGAGCGGCTGGAGCTACGGCAAGTTACACGTTAACCAGAAATAATAAAAGAAAACAATGGACATGAGTATTTCCTAATAATAGGTTAGAGAGGAAGCAGAACGACGAGTGCGAAGAAGAAAGCACATTTTAAGCTTGCGCGCACGATTGCTGCGACCAGCGTCCTATGATTTCCATGGAATAAAATTTTACCTTCCGCATCTTCCTGGTTGTCTTATAGTTGTCGTAGCATCCATACACGGAACCGGAGATAGACATTGAATTTTCATCGCGAACAAAGGTTCGATTCGCTGGTGGTTATTCTACCCCCTGCGTGCTGCAAGTGGGGAACATACGCTTTTCGCCGGTGCTCTCCGAAGTGGCGCTACGTCTCCCTTACTAAAGGAAGCTCCGCTGCATTTAACAGAGAACTGCCTTTTCTCTGCAGCAGGGTCATTAATGTGACACGGCAGTTACACGTGGTGGAATTATGAGGCACTGATTAACAGTGTTTCGTCAAGGTGGAGGACCACTTTAATCTAAAATACGATTTTTATACAGGAAACGCTGGCCTTGTCAAGCGGAAAGCAAGCCCGAGCGGAAACTTTCCAGACAGCCGCCAGCTGTAAACTCGTAAAGTATTAAGGCAACGCCACTGAGTCGGCTTTCCCTAGAGTGCAGTAGCAAAGCACTCGGTGGCAAGACTTCGCCTTGAAGCACCCTCTGTACTCGTGCCATCGCCTGCACTCAGACCGGCATCGAAGACTGAATGGCAGGAAATTTGGTTTCCTCTGAGGAAAAGTAAAGCTTGCTTTCGTAATTAGCCGAAAAGCTTTTCGACTCCTAAGACAACGATGGATCTTGCAAGAAAACCTGTCGGTAAGGCGTAGCGGAGAGAAAGTGTTCCGGCGCTGTAGGGCGTCAGCGCAGTTTCTAACGTTGCTTTAGCACAATTGCTTGGCTTAGCTTTGCTCGAGCATTTTTCGCCGACCAACCTAATTAACCAGGAGGAGAATAGACGGCAGTGCAAGACTGGCTGATTCCTCAGCAAGAAGCGCACGAATATAAAACTGGCAAATCGCACCTGGGAAAGTCTCCAAGGCGGAAAAAGTTTATAAAGGTGAATATATTCCTCCACCGGAAACGTGCACCAAGTTACAACAAAAACTCAGAACCACTGATTAGAACAAGCGTTCGACGTTGCAGCCTGCAACTATATTGTCATATTATAGGATATATTGATGAGAATGCTATTCTTTTCTCATCAAATGCCCGCCATCCCATCTTCGGTCCACAACTGCGTTTTCTTTTTGTGTTATTTGACAGTGTGCGCCTATTTGTACCTGCAAAGCTTCGCTCTTATTTATTCACGTGAAGTACTATACGTGTAGAAAAGTTAATTCCCAGTGACCCAGTTGTTCTGAAATTTAAAAGAAGCGCATAACTCATACTTCGCCCCCTAGTAAACTAGCTTTCATAAATTGCCTTCGCCTCCCATTTCCTTATATTTGAACAAGAGCACAGCATCGCTTGCGTGCACATGACTGTACGTGGAAGCTGCGATTAAGGGAGAGAACGCGGCTGTGTAAGCGATGCCGAAACTGATACCTGCACTCGTAGGCGCGGACTACGGGGAGGGGGGGAAGGGGAGAGGAGGGGAAGGGGCCCTAGCGCCCTCCGGAGTTTTCCAGAAGAAACCAAACACCCCCCCCCCGATCCCGGATGATGCCGAAGCCTACGACCCCTTCCGAACTTTCTCCCGCCCCCATACACGTTCAATGTCATTATGATAGTTTTGTCACCCACGTCATTTGAGGTTTTTCATGACTAGCCTCGACCTTTTCATTTGAAATTGTTCTATGTGTAATAGCTTCCTGCATTCTTCTTAGCATGGACGGGCATAGCTTTTAATACATACTTCAGCTATATTCCTGCAAATACTGATAGTATGAAGACCATAGCATTAGAAGCTGCTGTGGCGGTTGCCTCCTCCTTATTTTCCCAGTTCAACATTGCTTTAAATTTCTCCTGTAAACAGCATGCATTTATACAAGATCTATAAATATATACACAGGACAAAGTTTATTATATTTTTGAAGAGGGGGCGTGACGTAAATAAAATTTATTGCTAAGGTGGTGAATAGCCTCTCCCTAGAGATTGAATATGTTATTGTAGCTTCACCTCGATTAAAAATAATTTGCGTGCTTTTTTGACCCTGAAAAGAACGTGCAGAATTCAGTGACCTCCTTGGCAGAGTCTTTTTTGTCAGAGGCGCATGAAATGCATGTGAATCATATGTGTGACAGTGTTGCTTCTTTTTCGAGCATGTAATGGTAACGACTCATGAAAAAGAAAGTTCTAACAATTCACAACATTTCTTAGGCATGGAAACCTCATCACATGGACACAGAGGTCGTAAATAGAACAGGCTTTCCCAATAACCTGTCAGGCACTAATATCTAAAAGAAGAGCAATTCCGCTACGTTCTTACAAAAAGAGTTAAAAGATCGTCACGATTACCTCGACTCTCTTTTTTCAGTCGCTGACTACCTTTTTTTCCTAACGGTAGTCGCAAAACGAAGTCAGGACGGACGCATGAAATCGAGTACTCCTACGCTGCTTGACGGGAGTCAGTGATATGCACAATTGATGTTATATGTGCCAACGAATGTGGATTCAGTGGTTCACTCAATCAAATAACTGACTGACTATACTAAAGAAAACAGCATATGTAACTACCCGAGTTCAACTGTATAGCCGCGCCGCAAAAAGTAAAATGTGTTTCAGGCAGTACTGCATTACTGCATAATCAGCATAGCAAGAGGTAATTTTTTTTATTAGTCAGTAAGAAACAATACAAGCAGGATGGTACAATGCCAAACTCCAAAAGTGATAGCACTGGATGGTATATATATGCAACACACTGTACATTATTATATATTTTGTACATAAAAATACCTTAAGAGGAAGCTTTAGCTCGGGTGCTCCTATCTAAACACATGTAAAAAGGAGAATTCGTTTTTCTTGGCAACCACTGCACCAAATTTTATGACGTTTGTTGCATTTAAAGAAACACTTAAAATCTGGTGACTGTTGGTTTCAAATTTTCGAGTTAGGTCGTCATTTTTTTCTTAAAAATTGGCAAAACCAAATATTTTCAAAAAACGAAATTATCAGGTTTACAACTCTGTAACTCAACAACGAAATATGATAATACGATTCTGTGAGTTGCATATAATAGTACATCTAAAGGGCACAAAACCGGTATGGTAGAAATGAATAACAAAAAAATAAGTAAGATGCAAATGTAGCTTTAGCAGAACCCCTGTAATCAACGTAACGAATTCACGTAAGATGTAAAATGGGCAGTGCAGCAGCGACGCCGGAATGTTGCTTAAACGCTGCTTGTTTTTCACGCAGTTCTTGGGATGCTTCCATGGATTCTTCTGCGGGGACGCTGCCTTATCTTCCGCGCTTCCTTTTCACCGGCACGTGGATGCGGTCGATGGTGTGCCCATGGACAGCCCTATCACTCCTGTTGGTGATAGCCCTGGCATGCCCCTTGGCTTTGCCGACGGCCTCCCACGTGATTCGCTTCTGGCTGTTGTCACCGTCGTTCTACCAATCACCGCTAAGCAGTGGTCAGCGACATCTACACCGGACCATATAAAGGACTTTGCAACGGCACCTTCCTTCAGTGGGCAGTGCAGCAGCGACGCCGGAATGTTGCTTAAACGCTGCTTGTTTTTCACGCAGTTCTTGGGATGCTTCCATGGATTCTTCTGCGGGGACGCTGCCTTATCTTCCGCGCTTCCTTTTCACCGGCACGTGGATGCGGTCGATGGTGTGCCCATGGACAGCCCTATCACTCCAGTTGGTGATAGCCCTGGCATGCCCCTTGGCTTTGCCGACGGCCTCCCACGTGATTCGCTTCTGGCTGTTGTCACCGTCGTTCTACCAATCACCGCTAAGCAGTGGTCAGCGACATCTACACCGGACCATATAAAGGACTTTGCAACGGCACCTTCCTTCAGTGGGCAGTGCAGCAGCGACGCCGGAATGTTGCTTAAACGCTGCTTGTTTTTCACGCAGGTATGTTATATCCAAGGTGCATATAGCTACCGTTCTGATGACCGCTTTTTGCTGCTGCTGTCCTGCCCGAACAGTGTTGTTACTTGCTGCTTTCGCATTTTGCACTGTTACGATAGCCTTCTCTTGAGTGGGGATATTGAACTTAACCCTGGACCTAGAGGTGTGCCTTCGGCAAGTACATCAAAGTCAAGCGAGGCTCATAACACCACTTCAAGTAGCAGTCAGTGCTCTACTAGTTCCCCTCCAGAGACGGCTAATCTTCTCGCTCAATTGTTGGCTGGTCAGAAACAAATTGCACTTGACATTGCCGATATCAAGGAATCTTTTAACTCCCGCTTCGAAGCCCTTGAAACACGTGTATCTTCGCTCGAATCTTCTACAGGAGCTGTTGACTGTAGTACAATGTATGACAAACTTAACTCCGAAATAGTCTCACTTAGGGAATCTATCGCTAAACTCGCTTCAAAATCCGATGAGGTGGAAAACCGGTCACGCCGGGACAATATCAGAACTTCATCAGACCTCTCAGACCTTCAAGCTAAAATTGACGACTTGGAAAATCGTTCCCGAAGATCAAACGTAATATTCTATGGAATTGACGACGGGGAACAATTTGAAACATGGGAATCGTCCGAACGTCTTGTACGTGACTTCTGCAGGAACCGACTTGACTTTTCGATTTCGTCACTGGCCAGGGCTCACCGCATAGGTCGTTTCTCCTCAGATAAAAAGCGCCCCATCATCGCTAAACTTTTTAATGACAAAGAAGTCGAAACTATTCTGAGCAAAGGCTTCAAACTAAAGAATACGCCCTTCAGTGTCGCACGGGACTATTCGGAGGCTGTGCGGGACAAACGCAGGAAGTTGTTGCAGTTTTCGAAAACACTAAGGAAGGAGGGTGATCGTGTACGTCTTATTTTTGACAGGCTGTGCCTAAATAACGTCACCTACACTTGGGACACAACTTCTAATTGCGCGGTGTTTGTACCCCGCACAGACGCACGCTCAGCAATGACTCCACCTACGTGACGTGCCCCTTCTAAGCGTCAAGCACATGTAACCACCCCATCTCGTTCAGATGGAAAGGTATCTTTCTTCTACACTAATATCAGAAGTGTTCTTCCTAAAAGTATTCAACTATCTTCTATTATCGACTCAAGTTCGCCTTCCATCATCGCACTAACAAAAACGTGGCTCAACGATACTGTTTCCGATAATAACATTCTTGTCAGTCAAATAGATTTTAACTTTTTTCGCTGCGATAGAAAGGATCGAAGAGGCGGGGGTGTGCTTATTGGAATTTCTAAAGATTTCTTTGCTATACCTATCTTTGTCAACTCATTTCTTGAAAGCGTATTTGTGTCCCTGAAGCTTGGTTCCACTGACCTCATTGTTGGTATTTTTTATCGCCCCCCGGACATGAATGCGACCTTCGAAGGGGAATTTCATCGCGTTGTTGTTGACATATGCGGGAGGTTTCCAAATGCCGTTCTTTTAATCTTCGGAGACTTCAACTATCCAAATATTCAATGGTCTACACTATCTGTTTCAGCCAACGATACTCAGGCACAGGAATTTCTTGATTCTTGCCTTGATTTTTCGTTGTGCCAGCTTATCGTAAAACCTACACGTTGCTCGAGCACATGCGCAAATATTCTTGACCTAATTTTAACTTCTCGACCTGACCTGTTTACTGACATAGCCCATCTCGATGGTCTTTCTGATCATGACATAATTACTGGAAGCTTAACTTGTTCACTTAACCAAAAGACAGTTGCTGAAAAGTGTATAAGGTGCTATAAGCGAGCCAATTTTGATGCAATGTGTATCGAATTATCCCATTTCACGGACCATTTTTTAGACGCCCACTTGTCACGTTCCATTGAAGATAACTGGAACCTTTTTAAACATACTCTCTCAAACTTAATTAACAAATACATTCCAGTTATGACTATCAAAACAAGCAACATTTCTCCATGGTTCAATCAGCAATTACGTCGACTTAATAATAAAAAGAAACGACTTTTTAGAATGGCAGACAAAAACAGACTATCAGCTTCATGGTGTCGCTATAAAAAGTGTGACAAGGAATATCAACAACTTTTAAAAACTACTCGTCGTCGCTTTTTCAGTCGTGATTTGCCATCTTTGCTAATAAATAACCCTCGGCGCTTTTGGCGCACAATAAATCCCAGCAACCACCCCGATGTAACTCTTGCTAATACCAATGGTTCTCCTGTTACTGAATCAGAATGTGCTAAGTTATTAAATGACTCATTCTCAACAGTTTTTACTCTTGAGGATATTACTACATGCCCTAGCATTGATGTTGTTTCCGGTATTAATATGACTGAAATAATTATTGATGAAGCTGGTATTTTATCTCTACTTGGAAAATTAAAAACATCATCTGCATCTGATCATAATGGCTTCAACAACAAAATACTTAAACATATTTCTTCTGGTATCTATCGTTGCTTGGCAGCCATCTTCTCTCTATCAATGTCGTCAGGCACAATTCCTCAGGACTGGCTAATAGCAAAAGTAGTGCCCATATTTAAATCAGGGGATCGCTCGTCTCCACTTAACTACAGACCTATATCTTTAACTAGTACCATCTGTAAACTCTTGGAACACATTATACACTCACAAGTAATTACATATTTAGAGCAACACAATATCATCTTCAAATACCAGCACGGTTTTCGCAAGGGCTTCTCATGTGAAACACAACTTGCAGGATTTACTCAGGATTTACACTCATCATTGGACGCCGGCATCCAAATTGACGCCATATTCCTTGACTTCTCAAAAGCGTTCGATCGAGTTCCTCACCACCGGCTCTTACTAAAACTTAGACATCTTAATATTCACCCACTTGTTCTGGCATGGGTGCAAGCCTTCCTCTCTAATAGACAACAGTTCACGTCCGTCAACAACTTTGACTCCCCTTTCGTCCCAGTCTCATCCGGTGTCCCTCAAGGAAGTGTACTAGGTCCATTGCTTTTCCTAATTTATATAAATGACTTACCCTCGTCCCTCAAATCTAAAGTTAGGCTATTCGCTGATGATTGTGTTATTTACCGCAACATCTCTTCTGAAGCTGACCGCCAATCGCTACAATCTGACCTTGATTCCTTAACTTCATGGTGCACAACTTGGCTAATGACACTAAATCCTTCAAAAACTAAAGTGATGTCTTTCTCTAAAAAAGCTTCTCGAATTCCTACCTCTTACTTGCTAAATAATACTTCAGTGGAACTTACGACCACGTACAAATATCTTGGAGTTAACTTTCAGTCTGACCTGTCCTGGAATAACCATATTAACGTCACCCTAGCTTCAGCAAACCGCTCACTTGGGTTTCTTAAACGTAACATGAAACATACCCCATCGCACTTACGTAAACAGGCTTATATCACTTTAATCCGTCCTAAAATAGAATATGCCTCAGCCATTTGGGATCCCGATCAAGTCTACAATATTAAAAACATCGAAGCCCTGCAGAACCGTGCTGTGCGTTTTATTTTTTCGGATTATTCACGTCACACCAGCGTCACTTCATTGAAGAATCGTGCTGAACTGCAAGTATTATCATGTCGGCGTAAAATCGCTCGCTTATCACTTCTTCATAAGCTTTACCATCATGCATCACTTCGCGAGGACTTCTTTAGGCCACCCCCTGCCATCTTTCCCCGCCGTGATCACCCTTTTAAAATCGAACGCTTCACGTGTCGCACACTTACTTATGCCAGATCATTCATCCCGCGCACCATAACCGAGTGGAATAGGTTGCCATCACACATCGCAACCGTCACCGACATAAATGAATTTCAGAAACTTCTAATCCTTAATGAAAGTGCCTAAACCTTTCTTGTGTCATGTCCCACCCCCATTTTTTTTGTTAAGAATGATGTTAAAAGATCTTCTTGTCCTCTATGTAACATGCATATTGTTTTGGTTATTGTTCCTATTTTTATTGCGATGTTTTGCCTTTTTCTTTTAAGTTTACGTTTTGTATTGTTTACTGGTTCGTTGTACATTAATGGTATGAGTGCTTTCTATGACTCAAATTACCCTCCATTTTTCGTGTGTTTGTGATACGTATTCTTCTTGTACACTTCCGATTATTTTTTACTAGCACAATAATCTTATTCCTTTTGTATTATTATCTTTTGTGGTTATTGTTTATTAGTTCCCAATTTTTGTTTTCAGCTTACTACTCACTTATTACATCTGTATGCGTTACTGCACCACCACCCCCTATGTAATACCCTCCTGCGAGAGGGCCTTTAGGGGTATTCTGAATAAAAAAAATAAAAAAAAATGACATATCGAATTTGTCGGCTTTGAATGGCATAATGGATGCCGTTTACAGAACCGCGCTATCTGTTCTCGATGCAGAGCTATGAATTTGTAAACTTCGGGCTTCTATTTTTTTCAAACTGTTGAATACTTGAAAATCCTTTTCGCAAATTCAAGATCGAAAATTCGCTTCCAAAAGTCACTAGAATTTATCCTTCTCTCTCAAATGCAAGAAATTTAATTAAAATCGGTGCAGGCGTTATGTGAGAAAAACGTTTTTTTGCGTTTTACATGTATTTGAATAGGCCGCGTCGGAGTTGGGCCCGAGCTAAAGCTTCCTCTTAAGGGTGGTAGTACACGAACATGTGCAGAATAGAAAAAAAGAAAAATATATAACACGAATATACACACAATGTCAACAGAATACAAACTGTGATGTACACCAGCTAAAGTTCATAATATAAAGCTAAGCAAATATTTCATTTTTTATGAAACAACACTAATACACAAAAGGGTGCCAACACCCTTGCCAGATAAAAATCTAGGCACTCAGTTATTACCTCATACCTCATCTGGCCGCGCCGCACAGACTACATTGCCTTTGGATACTTTAAATGCATATCGATGTCTCCTGAATTCAACAAGTCCCATCTTGTCTAACAATAAAATAACCTCTACCTGAGCAGCAAAAATACCTGCAATCTGTGCAAATTGTGGTATGCTGATGACGAGGTCACGGGATCGAATCGCGGCCACGGCGGCCGCGTTACGATGGCGGCGAAATGCGAAAACACCCGTGTACTTAGACTTATGTGCACATTAAAGAAACCCAGGTCGTCGAAATTTCCGGAGTCCTCCACTACGGCGTGCCTCATAATCAGAAAGCTGTTTTGGAACGCAAAACCCCATAAGTCAATTTCGTCTCCCTTGGTCATTACGAGCACATCTACCACATGCTATGCCATTTGCGGCATAGTGACTGACTTTGCCTGCCATACGTTACCTGGAGGCAGATGTTCCTCTATTCACGTAGGTAAACCAGATCATTGCACAGATTGCTGGCCTGACATGGTGTTGCGTTGAAGACAATCTCACGAAATTTATAGCTTTGCGGAAGTTGGTGACGCTTTGGAAGTGTTTTGCATATGTTATAAGTTTTTCGTCTCTGATGCCACATTCATAAAGTACTGGGGATTACCCTCAAACCTCATACACCACATTTGTTTGAGTGGTCTGAAAACAGAGGTCATACGTGGGTAGTGCACAAGGTAATGTAATTTTGGGATTATGCGGGCTTCTGGGCAGTGGGTAATGAATGAACGGACAAATTCGTACATTTTAGCCTCCATGTAAACAAGGAACTCTCAGGGAAGCTCATCAGACAAATCTATGTCTACAACTTCTCTGAATAGGAGGTAAACCTGCCAGTATTTGTTTCCAACTGGAATTTTACAAGCTAAAATCTGAGCCAGAAGTCGGAAAACGCACCACTACTGTGAAGCAGTTCCCTATTGCGGGCCATTGCCTCATACGAAGTCTTCTGCGGGTTGTGGTGCTCTGTGAACGTTTTAGATTTAAAATTTTAAAAAAAGTTGTGGTCTATTTGTACAATCATTGCGGCCATGATGGAATGTGCAAACATTGTGCAACGTTCTGCAAACTGCAGTGGAAAAAGATGTGGGAACCACTGCACTGTTCTTGCTGAAATTTGGTAGAGCGATGGCATTTTGATGTCAACTTTGTACTTGGCACTTTTAATTGCCTTGTTTCTAAAAAAATGCAAATGTACCTGCGCCCATCAGGATGCAAGCAGCTGCTGCGGCGCCGCAAGCATAAACTTGTGTCGCCGCCTGCCGTCAGCTGCAGAAAGCAGCGTCTGAGGGAGGACAGTTGCCTGCTCCAGGACCGTGCAACACGTGGCAGCAATGCCGGAAATGCTGCTTTCTAAAGCTGACGGCAGGCGGCGACACAAGTTTATGCTTGCAGGGGAGCTGGTTTGGATTTTGTGGCGAATGGACGCGCTTTTCGGGGCTCCGTGGCGACGAGAAAATCATAAGTTCTTGCGCATGCTTTGAGTTTGCTTCTGTTTTTATTGGCTGGTTATTTGCATTTAAATAGTAATTGGGGAGTTTTCCTCTTCTTTCCTGTTCTGTCTCTCTTCTTTCGGGTGCGCGGGTGTGCTTCGCGTACATTTGTTTTGCAGGATGATTGGAGCGTCCTTTCGTGCCACGTGTTCCAACACGTGCAGCCAGGTTGGGTGTTGAGCGTTTGTAGTGTTTAAATAGTAGCTTGGAAGTGGCAAGACAAATAGCTATTAGTGGTTTTAATGTGCGTGTTTGGTAGAAAAGTGAGAGCATGGCCGCGTGGTTGAGCGCGTGCGAGAGCGTGTCATACCTTCTGTCTCCGCGGCATTGATTGTTTTTGAAGCAGTGGTGAGAGTTGCGTTGCGGCATTTTGAGGATTTGGATCCTGTGCGTGTCAGTTTTTTTTCTAAAAGGCACGTGCTCTGCATTGATAGAGTATTATAGTATGTGCAGAAAGCCGTGCAATACATGGCGAGAAAGCCGGTAAAGCAGGCAGTAAGGTGGGGGGGGGGTACCTGAAGGTAGACGAGGAGATGGGTGAGAATGCAGAGGCCGTCGAATCAACCGGTACACAATGTGATGTCGATACTAGGCTGCAGAAAATGGAGGCTTTCCAGGAAGAGCTTCTCAAACAGGTGCAAGAGCTCAAAAATGAGCTAAACAGGGAGCGTGAGGCACGGAAGGTAGTTGAAAATAGACTTGAAGTAGCCGAGGAAAGCTGAACAGGGCCGCCATTCTGACCGAGAATGTGCGTGACAATGGGACGCAGACCCCCTACGCGACAGGTGTGGGAGGGTCAGAGAAATACGTGGAACGCAGGCAGGGTGATGAAGGGTTAGCTGGAAAGAGCAGCACCTACCTTAAGGGGACAAGGTAGGTCCTATTCTAGCCATGCATTTTAGGCTATGTTCGTGACCCTTTTTCTCGTGATCTGCTGGGGTTAGAACATCTTGGTGGCATTGTAATCAGCAATGCTAGGTAGTGTTACTGAACTAGGATTATTTCTTTTTAGAGATTAGCTTTTTTGTTTTCATTTTTTTACAGGACCCACCTAATTTTAGAGCCAAAATCTGCAGTCAATAGCCTGTAAACAAAAATCCCCTACAAGAATATTTAAAATCCTAGTTCAGTAGACTTTGTGTATTGTTTGCTCAATATCTGGGAAATGTTATCGCCCTAGCGCTTGTAGTTTCTGAAAAAAAGGGTCAAATGCAGCAAAATTTGGTGTTCTGAGATAATTGGCTTTGAAGTGGAAGAAAAAGCTTTATTGCAATGTAGGACTATAGAAACAAATTCTGGCGCATTTTTTCAATAGCCACCAGCCTGGTAGTCCCCTCCATCGTCAACACTTTTTTTCTGTGCTAGCTGCCTTGTTTTCCGGGCCTCCTTAGTTACCAGTCGTGTAGCCCTCTATGCAAAGTACAGTCGCCGCCGGTCAACTTGGCGCAACCACTGGACTGTGAACCGTCCTGGAGAAACTCCGAATGACCTCAAAATGTCGCCTCGAGCAGTGCTACGGTCATTAAAATTTAGCACAGCATCCATTGTCACTATTTTCAGCGTCTTGAGGCCAAGAAAGACATTCTTCGGAGCCCGCTCCCATACAACCTTGTTGAACGCCTCATTCGCGTTCTGAGTTTTTCCATGGAGACATTTCTGGAGAAGCTCAGGCTTTCAGAGCTGCTGAAACACCGGCGTTCTGCTTCCAGCGTTCCACCGAGCGCGAAAGCTTCGATGCAGACGCTCACGTGGTGGCCGCAGCGCCCACTCCTGGATTGTGTTGCGAGAATTGGCGTCATTGGAGGTCGACTTAAGCCGGTTTCCGTGGAAGAGAGGTTTTTCAAAGTACTTCTTTGGCTTCGTCATTGCATTAGCGCTAAATAACCAGCACCAAAGTTTAAATAAATTCGATTATCTGCGAAAACACGCAAAAGCACGAGCAAAACGCCCCGCGTTGCGAGTAATCCAGCTGCGTCTTAGGATTCGTTTGGCTAAGTGAAATATGCTAGCTAGGTTTTCACTGTTGGTAGATGAGTGACAGCCATTCCGCTAAACGTGACAAAAAATTGGCGGTGCAAAAAATTTTTTTTTTTCAGTTTAGGAGAGGCAAGGATCCCGAGCATGTGTCAAAGGGGGCGTGGCTGGATGCTGCCTAGGTTTCGAAAAATGTTGATTTTGAGGTAAATATTTCGCGTACGGGCAAATGAAACACTGGGCCATGTTAAGGAGAGAATAGAGATTTTAAATTACACAAAAACAAAAAATCGATTTTTTTCGGAAAATTTGCCTACCCTGTTCCCTTAAGGCAGCTATGCGGACAAAGCTGGAGCCCAGGAGACAATGCCCCTTGTCGAGTCCGAATCACGCGGAAAATAACAAAGGGAAGCAGGGAGAGGTAGGAGAGAGTGAAAGGGTGATTATCGCTGGCGATTCAAACCTGGCTGCGTGCTCAAAAGCAATTGTGGAGAGGGTGAAAGGCGACAAAAGAGTGGCGGTAGGGACATTTCCAGGGCGTACACTGGGTTCTGTCATGGAGCGAGCAAAAGAAAAGCTCGCGGAAAATGCCCACGTACGCAACCTCGTCATAGTAGCAGGTGGGCTAAATGACGTCCTAAACAGGAAAGGGCCAGGACTAGCCCAGCGCATGGCGAAGGGGGTGGGAGACTTGCGTGAGCTATCCCCTCAGGTGCAAATCGTGGTGTGCACGGTGCCGGAGAAGGCTGTGCGTGACAGTCATGTACAACGAGCCGTAGTCGCTGCTAATTAGGCAATGTGGAAAATGAGCCGAAAGAAAGGCTTCGAGGTTGTCGAAGTAAACAGGGAACTGAGAAGTTGTGGGGGTTTTAAACGAGACGGGATCCACTTCAATTGGCACTTCACTATCTCCCTTTCTTCTGTCCCTTTTCCAGAAATGTATTTTGCGCCACAAAGTATACCTAGGAAATTACAGGCTAGCACGAGAAGTGGGCTGGTGACTTGGTGGTCAGGCTGTTGCTTTTTTAGGGGGCCCGCGGGCACTCAGGAGGTCAGAGTAGATAGTAATGAAGAAGGTCCCCTAGGAGAACATCAGAAGAGCATCACCGCCGATAAGAGAAAAATGAGGAAAACAAGAAAAAGAGCTCGCCATACAATAGGCTACATAAACATGCAGGGCGGCAGAAGAAAGGAAAAGTGGGCAGAGATTGAGGAGCAGTTACACAGAGAACAAATAGGGGTGTATGCGGTTACAGAAACGCAGCTTAGAGACTCAGAAGAGCCGCCAGTTATTGAGAATTATGTTTGGGAAGTGTGCAACAGAACTACGTCAGAAAGAAAGGGAGGGGGAGTCGAAACGCCCATCTATCAGGGAGCCAAACGGAAAAGAGTAAATTCACAAGGTCAAGAGCATCTTTGGTTATCAGGTACAATGAGTGGGAAAGAAACTTGGCTGGGAGTTACGTAAATGTGGACTGGAAAAAATTGCAGAGAGAATAAAGAGTTAGTGGAATGCATAAGCGCTGATATTAAGGGTTTCGGGAGTGGTGCTGAAATTGTGCTATTAGGTGAGATGAATTCCCACATACAGGATTTAGATGGCTATACCGACAATAAAGGGAAGTCAACGCTGGACCTTTGTGAGAAGCATAACGTCGCGATCGTGAATACAGGGCCTAAGTGTGAAGGACAGATCACTTGGTTATTGTCTGATGACATAAGGAATTCATGATAAGTTGAGAGAAATAATCATCAATGAGGAAGAGTTTAACAGCATAGGGAGTGACCATAAACGCATCATTTAGAAAATGGGATATGTGGATGGGAAAGAGAGCAAGGAGAGCAAAATCGCCAGTCCTAATTTGAACGCTGAACAAATAGCAAATACAGTCACTAGAGTTGAGGAAGAACTTGGCAAAAGGCCAAGTACCGAGTGGGAATATGGTGAGCTTCTAAGTGTAATAACGATAGAAATACGGAAAGAGAAACTACATGTTCGTTGGAAAGAAAAGAAAGAAACCGAAAAGCTGGTGGAACAAGGAGATACGAGAAGCGATCGCCGAACGACAGAAAGCATCTCGAGAGCACAGGCAGACAAAGAAGGCGCAGTTGCCACAGGATGAGGTAACCAGTAAATGAGAAATATACCGGAAGAAAAAGTATATGGTTCAAATACTGGTGCAAGCAAAATTAAAAGGTGAAAGTGAACGTTGGTTGTCAGAAATACGTGAGAAGAAGAAGGCCGCACCTAGAATATTTTGGAACCACATAAAATTATTAGGCAGGAAGTCAACAACAATACAACAACATATCCTAGACGAAGATGAAAACAGACTGGAAGGAGAGAGCGTAAACTTTAATTTCAAATCAGCAAGATTTGAGTCCGGCGTCTTTTAGTGGGTCTGGGCACCCGCCGCGGACGCGGTTCCGAGACCTTGTCTCGAAGCGGCTTCCTCGGCTCGCTGGACGGCCCAGAGTTGTGCTGTCAGGTCAGAGCTGAGCAGTGCGGTCATCCAGCGTGACTGGAGGCTGGCGGTGGAAGAGACGGAGGGGTCGGCACTGCTCGACTTGTTTGTTAGGTCCCGACACTCCCATAGCATGTGATTTAGTGTGGCAACCTCGCCACACGATGTGCATCTGTTTGTAGTGTACATGTCTGGATACATGGCGCGCATGAGTCTGGGGTTTCTGTAAGAATCTGTTTGTAATTGTCTGAAGTGTACTGCTTGCGTCCTGTCTAACATAGCGTGAGGGAATGGGTATATGCGTCTTTGTAATTGGTAGTGTGCCGTGATGTCGTGAAAAGTGGTCATACGATCCTCCCATGCCCAGACGTTTGCAGTACCCCGCGGGGGCTCTTCCTCCGATGCTGCTCGGTGAGTCAGGCCTCGAGCAACGCCGTGAGCCGCTTCGTTGGGGGTGCTCATTCCAGTGTGTGCCGGGATCCACAGCAAATGCCTTCGGGTATCAACGTCGGCCTCTCCCTGGTGTATGGGATGTCGCTGGAGTATCTGATACGCCTCTTGCGAGATGCGCCCATTTGCAAAATTGCGAATTGCCGTTTGCGAGTCACAGATCACGTATGTAGCTTTGGTTTGTGTGAGGGCCAGTGCTATGGCCGCTTCCTCTGCCGCTTCGGCATGTGCCGTGTTCACGGTGACGCTCGTGAGGTGGTTGCCTCGGTGGCTAGTAACTGCTGCCACGAAACTCTTCCTGTCTCGATAGCGGGCTGCGTCGGTGAAGACCGCATCCTTGTCGTTAGAGTAACTTTTGTTCATTTGTTGTGCTCTGGCTTTACGCCTCCCCGTGTGGTGTTGGGGGTGCATGTTGCGAGGCAATGGGGGTACGTATAGTTGCTCGCGTATGGGTCTTGGAATGTCTACTTTGACGCCATGTTGCGAGTGGTATGTGATGCCGTGATTTTCAAGCACGTGTCTGCCCGGGCGGGTCTTGGATAGGCGTTCAAGTTGGGACACTTGTTGCGCCTCCACGAGTTCTTCGAGCGTATTGTGTAGGCCTAGTTCTAAGAGCTTGGTGGTGCTGACTCCAGGCGCAAGTCCCAACGCACATTTGTACGCCTTGCGTATGAGCGCGTTGAGCTTGTTTTTTTCCGCAACCGTCCAGTTGTGAAACGCTGCCGTGTTGCCGTGTACCTTATCTGGGAAATGACGAAGGCTTGGATGAGTCGGATGATGCTGCCTTCACGCATACCCGCGTGCTTGTTGGTGATGCGTCGAATGAGCTGCATCGTGCTGGTGGCCTTTGCCGTTATCTTGCGAAGTGCTTCGCCATTGCCACCCTTATGCTCTATCATCATTCCTAGTACCCGGATTTTCTCTACTATCGGGATGGGTAGGCCATTTGATGCCGTTAATTGGATCTTTTGCTTTTCCTGGGGGGTGTAGCATTTAGGTGGGCGCCCCTTTCTGACTGGTCTATACAGCAGCAGTTCGGATTTTTCGGCCTAGCAGGCGAGTCCCGTGCCCACGAGGTAGTTTTCTACGCATTAGATGGCCTGTTGTAAACGTTTCTCGATCGCTCCGTCGCTGCCCGTTGTCGTCCAGATCGTAATATCATCCGCGTATAGCGTGTGATGCAGTCCTTCGATTTGAAACAGTCGGTCGGGCAACCCCAGCAGGACGAGGTTGAAGAGCATTGGCGAGATCACCGAGCCTTGCGGGGTGCCCAAGCTGCCGATGTTGATTTGCTCTGACTGTAGTTGCCCCACTCGCATGCGAGCGGTTCTTCCCGTGAGGAAGTCTCGGACGTAGTTGTACGTGCGCAGGCCGAGATTTAGATTGTCTATTTGTCGTAATATGGCATCGTGGCGAACGTTATCGAAGGCCCTCTTCAGGTCCAGCCCGAGGATGGCTCTCGTCGAACGCCCCGGATTGTCTATGATTTGGTGTTTTAGTTGCAGAAGGACGTCTTGCGTGGAGAGATGTCTTCTGAACCCAATCATGGTGTGTGGAAATAAGTCGTTGTCCTCGAGGTAATCCGTGAGTCTATTGAGAAACGCGTGCTCCATTAACTTGCCCACGCAGGACGTGAGGGAGATGAGGCGCAGGTTTTCCAGCTGTAATTTCTTTCCGGGTTTCGGTATCAGTGTGATATTTGCTTCTTTCTATTGTCGGGGTAGCTTGCCGTGCGCCCAGCACTCGTTAATGTATTTTGTTAGTTTCTCGATCGATCCGTAATCGAGATTGCGTAGTGCCCTATTGGGTATTCGATCGGGGCCAGGGGCCGACTTGGTGTTCAGCTTTACGAGGGCCGCCTGGATTTCGGCTACGGAGAATTCCTCGTCTAGGGTGGCGTTGCTTTCTCCTGAGTAGTCTGGATATATTTGCGGCGGCGTTTGGGATATGTAAAGGCGTTCCGTATCCCGTAGGAATAGTTCTTCCGTTCCCCCGTAAGCATGTATGATTTTGTATATGCCTTGCATGTGTGTGGTCTTGGTGTTGGCGGGATCGATCAGGTACCGCAGTATCTGCCACCTGCGACGCGTGGTGAGTTGACCATCCATCTCCGCGCACTTCTCTTCCCATTGTTGATGTTGCAGGTTAAGCGCGTGCTTTTCTATTTCTTTGTTGAGCTGTGCTATCCGTTTACGCAGTCTCCTATTGTGTCTCTGTTGTTTCCATCGCTGCTGCAGGTTAGTTTTGGCTTCCCACATGTGCAGCAACCGGGAGTCTATTGTCTCGAGCCCAGCTGTCGACGGGATCGTTTGCGTCATGCGCTCGATATCCCACCGCAGTTGGTCGGTCCACTGTTCTATATCTGTGATGTCTTCCATCTGTTGCTCATCACGATGTTTGCGCAGCCGATTCCAGTCGGTGATCTTCATTTGACGACCGGCATTGTGTTCCTGCGGACCGCCTTCTGCTTCTATGGAAATAATGTAGTGATCGCTCCCCAAGCCTTGCATGGTGTTTGTCCAAGTGACTTTGCGTGTGTTGCGCGTGAAAGTAAGGTCCGGCGTCGTGTCAGTGCTTACGCTGTTGCCCTGCCTTGTTGGTGCCGCGGGGTCGGTGACCAGCTCGAGTCCGGCGTATTGCGCCGTTGCCCATAGATGGGTGCCTTTGGGGTGATCGTGCTTGTAACCCCACGCCGTGTGCGCTGCGTTAAAGTCCCCCCCAATGAACAGCTGTTGCCCCTTGGCGATGTCGATTGCCCGTTTGAAGAGGACATGGAAGCGGTGCTGGCGGCATCTCGGACTGCTGTAGACGTTGAGTACGAAGATGCTATTCCGGGTCTTGCGTGGTGGAATTAATTCTACGAGAACGTTTTCGATATCTCTGATTTTGGTATCGTGTTCGATAACTGTGTGCGCTCGCTTGACCAGTGTGGTGACGTTTGGTTTCTCCGCCTTGCCTGTTATAGACTGGTACCCCGCGAGTTTGGCGGGACCATTCGTTTCCTGCAGTATGATGACGTCTGGGCGTTCGGGGATCGTTTTCAGGTATTGTTGTAAGTGCGCTCGTTTGTTTTGGTAACTTCTGCAGTTCCACTGTCATATCGTGTGTTTTTGTTTCGATGAGTGTCGGGCCATGCTTATATCTTGTTACATGTGTTGCGCCGCTTCCCTATGCGATGGTACGATCGTACTGTTTGCGGCTTCTAATCTCGACAGTCTGTGGTGAACACTCTCCAGGCTCCGCTGGATGGTACGCGTGATGGACGCGATGATAGTGTCCTCGAGATTGCTGAAGCGAGCCTCGAGGGCATCTATTCGCGCGTCGCGTATCGCTGCGCGCGTGCGTTTGGGTCGTGTTGCCTCTGTAAGGGTGGGAGCGGGCCGGCGTTTAGTGTCGGGGTATACGACTTCGTCTTCCTCTATTGGTTGTTCTTTAGTGTCATGCATGGCCTCTGTATCGGTACCGCTTTTCACGGCATGCTGGAGTTGTTGTATAAGGTCGTCTTTTTCGCGAATCTGTGTCTGCATGTGTTCTATTTGCTTCTGCAGCGCTTGTATCGCCTGTGTTAATTTAGTTACCTACGTCTCTGTTTTAGCGGGTGCTTTGTCGCCAGCCTTCGCGGTTGGTGCTCGTTTTCCCGTGACCGCATCTGCCCAGCTCACCTTCTCGGTGGTTTCGGTGTCTCTTGTTGAGGTCCTTCTGGGGGTGCGGCTGCGAGACCGGCGTTGCTGCTGCTGCTGCCGTGGGTTTGGGGTGCGGCTCCGGGACCGGGAGCGGCCTCGGCTGCGGGTCCTGGATCTCGAGCGTGGCTTGCCGGCAGGCTGGTGGCTTTGGCGGCCGCCTCCGCTTCCTCGGTGGCCCTGTGTCGTTCCCATTGCCTCTTTGTCACGACGTAGGCGGTCTTGTACCTTGCGCGGCAGTGGCGATCCGCTGTCATGTGTGTTCCCCCGCACAGCTTGCAACGTGGGGAGCACTGGTGGTCGGGGCCTGGGTTGAGGGCGTCACAACCACGGCACACTTTGTCCTGAGGATTGGGGCACACGTCCATGCGGTGACCGAGTCTCCCGCAGCAGTGACACATGTCGACTTGCTTGCGATACAGGGTGCAGCGAAGTAGGGCGCTGCCGTACCTGACGTAGGAGGGCACTCGCGGTCCTTGAAAGGCCACTATGACCGTCTTGGTATTACTGAGCCGTTTGGCTGCCAGGGCGTCGGGGTTGCGGGCGTGAACGATGTTGGTGTGAATGGACTTGGCGTCCTCCTCCAACGGGATTCCCCTGATGATGGGGCCGGCTCATAGGCACTGACCTCGTGGCGGCGATCACCGATGGTGATGGCTTCTAGTTGTCTGTACTTAGCGGCGTGAGTAGCGTGAAGTGTACTCACGACTATGATGTTTTGGCGGTTGTTGGTGCACACCGTGTCCTCCCCTGCTTCTTGCCCCGGTACGTTGGCCGCCCGGTAAATGGCCGACGCGAGGAGCACGGTTCCAGTGGCGGCAACGTCCAGGCCTCCTCTTGGTCGTATCACGACCTTGAAATCACTTCGTGGGAGTAGTGGCATTTTACTGTTCCTGATGACTTGCTGCTTGACGTTACGCTGTCTTTGACGCGAACGCTGTCGGTCGCCGTTCGCTCCCTCGCCGGTGCGGGAGTGGGTTCCGTTCTGGGTGTTGCTTTGCGCGGCCTCGCGGTTGAATTGGGTCTTGTATCGAATGGTGCACCAACCGTTGCCTTGGAGAAACTCTTCAGGGGAGATGTCCGCCCCGTTCACTTGAACTTCCATCACCGCTCCGGCGAAGCGAGCTCCGGTGAGAGTTAGGGTGGAGCTGGTCAAAAGCCTCTGTGATTGGGAAGGAAGTCGTTTCCCACCTTGAATATGGTGCCAGTAGAATCTTGGTGACTTCCTGCACACGCTGGTGTTACATTCATGAGGTGAATGAGCGATAATCACAGCGAAATTCTTGTAAAACGGAGCCGACGTGAAGTGCGTTCGCTCCCTTCGGCGGCTTCTTCTTCGACTGGAAGGAGAAGCGGCAATAAATTACATCCGAAAAACAACAGCCGCATCTTTCCAAGGCAATGACAAGTTTGTACTAGATGAAAAAAAGAGCACGAAAGAGACCCAAGGGGAAAAGTAGCTGGTGCTGACAAATTTTAACTGGAAGAATGCGGAAGAGAAAATTCCTAAGCGCACAGCCACGGGGCTAGACGAGGTTCCCGTTAGGCTAATAAATGAACTAGGACCAAAACGTAGGGAAGCTCTGGTGAAAGCAGTAGCAAAACCTTTAAAAGTTAGATTAATGCCTGACAGTTGGCGACAAAGTAGAATCAATTTAATTTATAATGGTAAGGGAGAGAAAGACAGAATTCACTCGTATAGACCGTTCACCATTACATCGGTAATATACAGGCTAGCAATGCAGGCAATCAAATTAAAGCTTCAAGCATGGGCTGAGAATAAGGCATTTTGGAAGAGCTTCAGAATGGCTTAAGAATTGGTAGGCGTTTGGATGATTACTTGTTTGTTCTTACTCAGTGTATTGAAATGTCAAAAGCAGAAAGCAACCCGTTTTATGGGGCCTTTTTGGACATTGCAGCAGCCTACGACAAAGTATACCGCAACTTTTTGTGGGATATTCTGGAAGGGGAAGGCTTAGGTAACGATTGTCTACAGCCTTTGAGAGAGATTTACCTAGAAAATACCGTTTGCGTTGAATGGGAAGAGATGAGGAGCGAGGAGAAAGTCCATATCAACAAGAGACTGAGGCAGGGGTGCCCTTTATCCACGCTGCTATTTATGATGTACATGGTGAGGATGGAGAGGGCGCTAGAAGGAAGTAATATCGGGTTTAATCTCTCATACGAACAGGCGGGTACAGCAATAATAGAGCAGCAACTCCCAGGTTTATTTTATGCGGACGACATTGTGTTGCTAGCTAACAAGCAAAGACATTTGCAACGTCTGGTTAATATCTGTGGACAGGAAGGCAACAATTTAGGATTGAAATTTAGTGTTAGAAAATCAGGTGTTATGGTATTCAATGAAAACAATGAACAGAGAGTGGACATACAGGGCCAAGAGACACCTCGGGTAACAAAATATAAATACATTGGTGTATGGAAAAACGAAGGCAATGGACATATGAAAACACAGGAAAAAGCCATAAAAGTAAAGGGGAAGAGTACTGCAGCCATAATGAAGCACAGAGCGCTATGGGGATACAATAGGTACGAGGTCCTCCTAGGTATGTGGAAAGGTGTAATGGTTCCAGGACTTACTTTTGGAAATGCGGTTGTTTGCATATCCAGCTTTCCCGGACCCGTACCAACGAGCGCCCCAAGCGGGCCTGGCACGAATCTAGCGCCTTTTCAATGGAGCGAACGGGTTTTTTGCGAATAACAAAAGCTGCAGGCCGATTACTGAAAAAGGCAGGTGACAAACGTGTTTTGGAAGACAATCCACACTAGCCAAATGCAGTGGTCACTCTATGGCACGTAAGCATTTTGTTCCCACAGCGGTTAAAGTTTTAGCAATGGAAGCCTATGGACACGACGAAAATCTGTGGTTGATTTTTGAGGCAAGAACGATGACTGTAATAAAACTATCTCGTCTATCGTAATACCCAGTGCAGCGTATGTAGCCCGGAGACTCAGCTTTCGATTGATGCCTATTTCGACTCTCCACCTATGGCGTAAGACTGTTCCCGAAAGTGGTTTTCGTAATACTGTCGTGCAAATTCCTGTGGTATCTATAAAAACATGAGCGTACCACTTTGGGCAGCGTCGGTAGCTGTGTCCAAGTGGTAGAATGGCGAGTACCTTTAGTCCCGCTTAACGGCGGCCGCGGTTCGATTGCCGCTTCGCACTTTTTTTAAAGCAGCATAGGACCTAATTTGTAGTCTCTGACTAGATGGGAGAATCACAAAACGCAAGATTTGCTTTCGGTTCTGGTTTTCCAGTAATGCTCTTGAAATATTGTTTTCTATTTTTCCTTCCTAAAACATAGCCCTGTCATGTTCATTTGTGAAGTCATCGCATTTATGAAGATTTTATTCCTTGGACAGCATAACTAGAAGCTTGCGCACAGCTCTGTGTTATCAAAAAAAAAAAACTTTCGTGCTTTGTAGCGTGGAACCTGGGAGAACAAAATCGGTATTCTTATTGCATTCTTCTGGAAGGTCCGTTTTCTTCGGCTTTCGCCTGTCTTAATGGCACATACTCCGAGCGAATCAGGTCCACCTGGGCCACAATGCCACACGATGGCCATTGCCATTCCTATGCAACATTCGTACAGAACAAAGGGTCCGCTAAGCTGAGTCGCTACCCGAGCGTTAATTATTTCTAAGGATTCATCCAAATAAGAAATCCACCAACTAGGAGAAGATGTGCAGTGTGTGCATTAATAGCTGCTGTTAATGTGTTCCCTAGAGCCAAGTGGTATGAATCCGCAGGTACGGCTGTAAAAAAAAAAAAACAATTGAATAAATGTCTCGTACTGTGTCTCCCCGGTCGCTCTACAGAGAAGCTAGCTTGGCTAGCCGTCCGTATTTAGAATCAACAAATGGCGTCGCTCATTCGGTGCAGTTGGTTTAATGCGCAGCATTCTTTGGCGAGTACCCCCGCAATTTGATAGCGAAATCGTGCAAAATCGTGTCTGTAACGCCAAAAAACTTGACGCATTTCCCACATGAATACATAAGTCTTTATAACAAGGGTTGGGGTGGCCAACATTAAATTGGAATTGGCATCAGCACAAATTTGGGCTTGATACAGGGATGGGCCAAGTTGAATTTGGGAGTTATGTGGGAGTGGCCCAACATAAATTTGGGGTGAAATGGTAATGAGCCAAGCTGAATTTTAGGCTGATATGTGGGTGGCTCAACCTAAATTTGAGGTGATATAGGGGTGGGTAAGCCTAAGTTTGGGGGAATATGGGGGATGGGCCAGCCTGGATTTGGGTACGATACGAGGGTGAGAGAACCTAAATTTGGGCGGGATATGGGGGGCTGGCAATTCTAACCCCGGGTGTGATATGGGGCTGGGCGAAGCTGAATCGGGAGTGATATGGGGATGAGCTACCCTAATTGTGGGAGTGATTTGCGGTTTGCCATCCTAAATTTAAAGTGATAGAGGGGTGGGCCAGGCTAAGTTTGGGAGTGATATGGGGATGGGCCAACCTGGATTTGGTGATGATATGGCGGTGGGCCAACCTAAATTTGGGGGTGACATGGGGACGGGCTAACCTAACCATGGGGGTGATATTTGGCTGGGCCAAGCTGAATTGGGGGGGGGGGGGATTGATGGGTGGACTAACCTATAATGGGGGATGATTTGCGGAGGGCCATCCTAAATTTGAGGTTATCGAGGGGTGGGCCAGCGTTAGTTTGGGGCTGATATAGGGGTGGGTCAACCTCACTTTGCTGGTGGTATTGGAGTGGGCCAATATAAATTTGGTGGTATTGTGGAGGCGGGCCAATCTGTATTTGGGGGTGATATGGTATTGGTCCTATCTAAATGTGGGGGCAATCTCGGGGTCGGCCAAACTGAACTTGGGGGTGATATAGGGGTGGGGCAACCTAAATTTTGGGGTGCGTCGACTGGAAATTTGGGGGACGATTTATAGAAGTTCGTGGGTGGACCAACTTGAAAATTAGGGGTGGCCCAATCGAAATTGGGGATTGGGCCAACTCCAAGTTTTAGGCTGGGCGAAAAACAATCGGGCGTGGCCGACTTGAAATTTGGGGCTGGGCCAATTTTAATTTGAGGGTGTGCCAACTTGAAATTTGGGGGTGGGCCTATTTATTAAATGGGGTGGGCCAAATGAAATTTGGGGGCCTGTTTACGAATAGTTAGACAACACCAGTGACGTTTCTGCATCTTTTTCATCATCGCAAAGTACGTATAATAATAATTGTTACTTAATACTCCTCAAGGTGAGCTACCACTCGAGCCTTCCCAGCCCACTGGGCTAATAATGTCACAGAAGTACTCTCATCGTGACAACTGCGACGTTCAATGTGGAGATCACAAGAACAAATCGCAGACCGAGCTGACCATTTTCACACCAATGTCATCGCTAGTGCTAGAGGCAACACAAGCTGACAACTATCATAATTCAACTCTCACTCGCACGCTAATCGACACACTCTCAGTGCACTATTTCGCCAGTCATTGCATAGAACCTTGCTGGATGTTTTACTGTCATGTTGCCTCGTTTTTCACGAAGGCCGTCTCTCGAACAGAGAATATATTTTGGAGATTGATGAGGCAAGTCAGTATCTAACTAGTATCTAATGTATAAACGGGTATAGTGATTTTTCAAAAATGAATATACGTAAATAAGATTTCAGATGGTATTGTTTCGACCGGGCATGACAACGAGTTTTTCCCGCCTGTCACAGTGCTTTGACCGAAAATGTAATCATTTTGCTCAATCGTGTTACCCCCATACTACATCTGCTAAATGTACAAAAGTGCGGTGCGTGGTCACGGCTTCAAAGCCAGTCTATTTCCTGTAGGGTTGTAGATATTGTAGTATTGTGGAGTTTTCTTCTTTATAAGAGCACAAAAAGAAAAATATAACAGATGGTAACTAAGCGCAAAGTACATTGGAAGATTTGAAACCAGCAATTATTTTTAATTTGTGGGTTGGTCTTCTCCGCCGGTAGATTGCTGTCCGATCACTTCAAAGAATTTTGTTTGTGTGCAACTGCAGCAAAAACGAAAATACTACCATTCCATTGCCAGGAGCTTTAGGCCCTCCACACACACAAGAAGGACACCAGATAATTGGCAATGTCAATTTACCATGTTATTTGTTACAATGTTATTTTACCAAACTGACATTGTTTTGCTAATTTCAGTGTGGCGTGCTGCCTGTGGACGGAGTATTTTCTTTGTATTGACACGTGTACTTAACTTTATCGGGCGACCACGTTTCGCGGCTTAACAAATGTAATCGCACAGCGAGGGATGCGCCTGCATGTATCCGACGTTTTTGTAAAGTTATCGATGCTTCTACCCGGCTGTTTGTGTAGAAGCATCGCGAATGGTGTAGAACTTTGTGGAAGGCACGCGGGTTCGAACGATTCGTCTGGAACATTCGACGACTGCTCTACAAAAGCCGACGCGCTTGACCCGCTGATCAGATTTCCGACGATCGCCGACCGTGTTCGCCGCTACCGTTGTGGTATAAGTGTAGCCTGTTTTGTGGGCACAGGTTCGCCCAATAAAAGCTAGTTTTGTATTTCACCATACTGCTTCTTTCTTCACCGTCACTACCACGTGACATCTGGTGGAGGTGCTTTTCGTTCATGTACGGGACGCCCCCGACAAGCCGTGATCCCAGCTCAGACCACAAACAGAACACCAACGTAGTCCCGGACCACCGAGCAAGCCGCCGTCTTCAACAGCTGCCCCCGGAGCACGGACTTCTGCCTGAGAAGACCAAGAAGATTGTGGCCAAGGCAACCCCAATGGCAGCCCCAGCGTCCCCCATCGTGCTGCAGCAGCCCAGGGAACCACCGACGTTCCGCGGTTTCACATTCGAGGACCCGGAAACCTGGCTGGAAACGTATGAGAGGGTCGCTACGTTTAACAACTGGGCAAGTGACTACAAGCTACGACATATCTATTTCGCATTGGAGGACGCCGCCAAGACGTGGTTCTAGAATCGAGAAGCCACCTTGACGACGTGCGACCTCTTCCGAAGCGGCTTCCTGCAAACATTTCAAAGCGTCGTGCGAAAAGAGCGAGCCCAAGCTCTACTGGAGACAAGAGCGCAGCTGCCGAATGAGACGATCGCGATCTTCACTGAGGAAATGAGCCGTCTGTTCTGCCACGCCGACCCCGAAATGTCCGAGGAGAAGAAAGTACGTCTACTGATGCGTGGTGTAAAAGAGGAACTTTTCGCCGGTATGGTAAGAAGCCCACCGAATACCGTCGATGAGTTTCTTCGTGAGGCGACGAGAATCGAGAAGACACTAGAATTGTGGAACCGGCAATTCGACCGACGCACCAAGCCAACAAGCTACTCCGGAATTCAATCACTGGCCACGGATGATCTATGCGAGACCATCAGGGCCATTGTGCGCGAAGAACTGCGCATGGTCTTGCCATCGTCGCAGCCCCAAGGGGCCTCGATCGCCGACATCGTGAACGTACCCAGCTTTTCTGGACATGAGGGTTTAGTTCGCGTGAGTGCCACCACGTGGCGTACTAACCTTAATCTTTTCAAACTTCCCGCGGGACGCGTGATGGCGTGAACCAAACAAAATAAAAAAATAAAAGCTATCGCTGTGCATTGAACTTCGCCACAATGCTTGTCCCGCCGGTGTTATCAGTGTTCTTGATCAAGCCTATTCGCTCGTCGCCTAGAAATTACTCGTCATCCTGAGAACGTTTTGTCGCGACGAGCAATGGTTGATTCTGGGCTTTTGATGCGGTTCTTTGTTTTCCTTGTTTTCTTCTTTCTTTTCCTTTTCTTTTTCTTTTTTTTCATCCTACGGAGTAAAAAAGCTAGCCTAATCGTCAGAAGTACTTCGCGGCAGCCTTTCTTCCGTCGGCACACATTGTTAACGTCCGAACATCGCACAGTGTCTAATAGAGACGCCGTCATGGACGGATTCTGATTTTCCCCTACGGATTTCGTTACGGTGCACACAATTATTTCACTAGCGACTTTGCGATGCGCATTCATGGGCTACCGCCGCAGCTGAAAATCTAGATGTGCTTAAGTATTAAGACATACACATGGATAGGTTGGTTTTCACATTGACACAAAAGTCACGATAAAAGAGTTGAGCAAACTGTCCCTGTGTCGCCGCAGGGTGTGAGACCGGGCTAGTTGGTATTCCATGCTAAAGTGACTAGCGCAAGAGTGGACACGGGACACTGAAGAGGCGACAAGGATAAGCGCAAATATCCATGTGGGCGCTTGTCCTTGTAGCGTCTTTAGTGTTCCCTGTACACTCTTGCGCTAGTCACTTCAGTTTGTGTCGTCGTCCGTTAGCATGCTATGGCCGAAGCTGCTCGCAATATTACGTCACATTTACGGGCCACCAGGCCAGGTACACCCTTGGGTAGGACATATACAGTACTTGCAGTTAGTTTTCAAACTAGCCTCCTATGTCGGTTATCCATGTGCGTGAAACAAGAACGCTATATAAAATTATTGTGCAGTCATATATGCGGGATTTGTAGGTTCTCCACATTCTCTACCATGTTGCCGTTCCACCTTTATTATATAGCCACAATGTAGACTCTCGTGACACTTCCTGGCACAACTCCTGACACTTAATTGTATTCAAGAGTTGTGCGACTGACCAAGACATCCTTAACGAATGTTACATAACACATTATAAGGTTTTACTTGCCAAAACCATTATGATTATGCTGCATTATGATGCACGCCGTAGTGGGGATTCGGGAATAATTTAGACCACTTGGGATTTTTTAACGTGCGCCTAACCCTAAGTACGCGGGTTTTCGCATTTCACACCCATTGAAATACCGCTGCCGTGGTTGGGATTCGATCCCAAGACCTCGTGATTAGCAGCCGAACCCAATAAAAGCTAAGCAACTATGGAGGTGGAGGAATGTTGCCAGTAGGAGGAAGGTGACAGCAGGCATGTGGGACAATTTGTTTCCCATCCTCATTGCGCGAGAATCGGTACCATCTGTCGAAGAATGACACCGTAGAATGCACTGTATTCAATGTGATGGAGTCCACGTCCAATATTTCAGACCCGAATCGTACTGTAACTACTGACGACCAGGCATCGCGCTAATACGTGCAGTCGCTTGACAGCTGCCGAGCGCTGGCGTCGGTCACAGGACCTACTTGTCCTTTGTTCAACACTTGCCGACATTCTCGCCTTATTTCGCACCATTGCGTTTCAACTGAACTGCTTCAACAGCCAATTTATTTGCGCCAAAATTTGGCCACCCTGTCAACGTTATGGTTTCTTATTTTTAAGTCATCTTTTATATTTAGGCTAATGCTGTCCTGAAATTTTCAGCTGTTTCACCTTTCCCGAAATGCCTGCGTTTTTGTCGGCCCCTGTTCATATTTTGGAGGATACTTAATAGACGTAGAAACCATTGCGTGGCCCCCTGACCAAGCTGCTCAAAAAGTCATTTTATATCCCTGAGGTCCTGTGCAAGCTTCTGCCTTCTTGCCGTTCATCAACCTCCTGGTTTCCCTGTAAATTGTATCCCATTTTGACGACTCCAGTCCCAAGGAAGTTGGCAACGATATAATGTCCACGGGATTAAAGCCAGTTAAATCAATTCTACTGTGGATACGACAGCCGCTCTTGCTCACTGTGAATGGAAATATTGCGTTAATGAGCGCCATTCTTAAGCATTTAAATTGACAGTTAAAAAATTATGCAAATCCCATGTATGTGCGAATCGATGTAAGCAAGGCTTTCTGTGTTTGTTGTCATTGTCATACGTCATCTCCACAGAGCAGAGAGGCACTCTCTAATAAAATGCTGTCAATGTTTGCCTGATTACGCCTGCCATTGTGATGCAAATAAACGGGCCTTCAACTCTTTTTCTCAGAATTAAACGCTGAATGAAATGCTGACGTGATCCTAAACAATATCAACAAGCGCCGTAGTGCTCGATCTTAAGACGTCCATATTTGTAAGCTTATATCCGTGATATTTTTTTGGTGCGCCCCCGACCACCGCCCGCTCTGCTACCACTGCGGCGAAGCCGGCCATGTGTACCGCCGATGCCCATACCGCGACCTGGCATTGCGAGGCTTCGCCGTCAACGCACAGCGCCCGAGGGAAGGTGAATGACCCCGTGACATCGCCAAGAACCTAGCCGCCACTCAGTGGAACTCTCGACAACCGTCCCGTTCGCCGTCACCAGGCCGCTACCTGTCACTGCAGCGTCGACCATACACTGGTCCAGCTCGCGGCCGCTCTGCGAGCCCATATCCGGAAATATAAAAGCAGTAACCGATGGAGGTGCGGTTGCTGTTCGTCGAACTGACGAAGATCCTCCGCCGCCGACGAAGACGACGAAGAAACGATCTGGACGACATAACAATGAGACGCCGCCGTCCCGACGAAGTCAGGAAGCCAAGACTACACCAACGAACAACGACTTGACGACGCGACGTTGCAACTTCAGTTCAACACGACGCAGCCGTGGTCCGACGCCACGACCTCACTGCAACGCCAGACAAAGAACCACTGACCTCGACGTGTTTCTCGACGGCCACGCTGTCACTGCCTTAGTCGACACAGGGGCCGATTACTCCGTGATGAGTAGACACATCGCCGCCCAGTTGAAGAAGGTTAAGATTGCATGGGAGGGCCCCCAAATTCGACCGCTGGAGGGCACCTCATTACGCCGACTGGAATCTGCACGGCAAGAATTAACATTCATGACCGGTTTTACCCTGCCACCTTCGTTATCCTCCAACAGTGTTCACGAGACGTCATTCTCGGTATGGACTTCCTGAACCAACACGGCGCAATCATCGACCTCAAGTCGAAGTCAATAACGTTGTCGGAAGATAAGGTGATACCGCCGGAGAGCCTTCGTAGTCACCAGGCCTTGAGTATGCTCGAAGATCAAGTAAGCATCCCACCTCACTCCAGCATTGTTATTTCGGTCCGCACCGAAATACCCGCTGACGTAGAAGGTGTCATCGAAGGCGACCAACGTCTACTGCTAGACCGCGAAATTTGCGTCGCAAGAGGGATCGCTCGACTGCATGGAGGGAAAACTGAAGTGTTGCTGACAAACTTCAGCGAGGAGTTCAAGCACATCAACAAGGGCATGACGATCGCGTACATCGAGGAAATTCTGGAAACCAGTAATGCGTTTGTCCTCTCGGATTCCGCCGCATCTACCCTGACGATCATGGTTCCCGAACCAGACTACGACATTAATCCAAGTCTCCCCGTGATTAAGCAAGAGCAGCTCAGAAGTCTGCTCCGACGATACAAAGCCTGCTTTTCGACGTCATCGAGGATTGGACAAACACCAGTCGCCAGGCATCGCATAATAACCGAAGAGAGCGCTCGACCACTCCGCCAGAGCCCTTACCGAGTTTCGACGTGAAGCTGTTAGGCAACAAGTCAACGAAATGCTGCGCGACGACATCATCGAGCCGCCGAAAAGCCCGTGGGCCTCTCCTGTAGTCCTGGTAAAGAAAAAGGACGGAACCCTACGCTTGTGCGTCGATTATCGTCGACTGAACAAGATCACGAAGAAGGATGTGTACCCCCTTCCACGGATAGACGACGCATTGGATCGGCTCTGCAACGCTAAATACTTCTCGTCGATGGACCTCAAGTCTGGCTACTGGCAAATAGAAGTCGACGAGAGAGGTCGCGAAAAGACTGCCTTCATCTCGCCAGACGGCCTCTACGAGTTCAAGGTCATGCCATTCGGACTGTGCTCGGCGCCTGCAACGTTTCAGCGCGTCATGGACACGGTGTTGGCCGGACTGAAGTGGCAGACGTGCCTTGTTTACCTGGATGACGTCGTTGTCTTCGCCGGAAATTTCGACGATCACCTTAGGCGGCTTGCGACAGTGTTAGAAGCCATCAAGTCATCAGGGCTCACTCTGAAGCTGGAAAAGTGCCGTTTCGCTTACGATGAGCTTTTGTTCCTAGGCCACGTGATCAGGAAATCAGGAGTACGCCCCGACCCACGGAAGACAGCTGCCATCGCAAAGTTCCCGCATCGAACCGACAAGAAGGCAGTGCGCAGATTCCTTGGCATGTGTGCCTACTATAGGCGCTTTGTCAAGGACTTTTCACGCATCGCGCAGCCGCTAACACATCTAACCAAATGTGATGTCGCGTTCAAGTGGGAAACGTCTCAGGCCAAGGCATTTCAAGAACTCAAACGACGCATGCAGTCGCCGCCGGTACTTGCACACTTCGACGAGGACGCCGATACCGAAATCCACACTGACGCCAGTAGCCTAGGCCTCGGTGCCGTCCTAGTCCAGAGGAAAGAAGGACTTGAAAGGGTGATATCGTATGCTAGCCGGTCGCTGTCAAAAGCGGAAAGCAACTATTCTACGACTGACAAGGAATGCCTCGCCATCATTTGGGCTACAGCTAAATTCCGCCCTTACCTCTATGGCAGGCCATTCAAAGTCGTCAGTGACCATCACGCATTGTGTTGGCTAGCTAACTTAAAGGACCCTTCAGGACGGCTGGCGCGGTGGAGCCTCAGACTACAAGAATATGACGTCACGGTAATATACAAGTCCGGAAGAAAACACTCCGACGCCGACTGCTTATCGCACGCCCCCATCGATCCCCCGCCGCAAGACGACGAGGACGATGACGCCTTCCTTGGGATAATAAGCGCGGAAGACTTCACTAAACAGCAACGAGCCGACCCGGAGCTAAAAGGCATCGTCGAGTATTTGGAAGGGAACACCGACGATTTCCGACGATCGCCGACCGTGTTCGCCGCTATCGTTGTGCTATAAGTGTAGCCTGTTCTGTGGGCAGAGGTTCGCCCAATAAAAGCTAGTTTTGTATTCCACCATACTGCTTCTTTCTTCACCGTCACTACCACGTGACAGTATCAGTCCAGTGTTAGCAGTGAGCAGCAGTTCGGTCTACCATTACCATGAGGGCATACTAGCAATTGTAGCGCTTTACTGTAGGATAAGTTAAGTGCTGAAAACTTGGTGTGCCTTGTCCTTTCCGCAGGTCGTCCATCCATTATGTTATCGTTTTTTAGCTTCACCATCGCGAGAGTGAACAGAGAAAGGAAGCTTTCTTCACAATCAGCCCCAGCGGGATTCCACCACTCGTAACTGCTGCAATTTGCATTCAGTGGCTGGGCGTGCTAACCACATCCTTAGTTTCACAATGACTAGAGTACGCAGAAAAAGTAGAGCTTTGGTCGCTATTACTACCACGAACCCATGTCAATGCAGATATAAGTACGTGCAGGGGCTGGGTATGCTAACCTCTCCGCTACCACCTGCTTCCACCACCTTAGATTTTCCAGGCATACCTGCTTCTTGTTTTCATCGCAGACGCAGGCAGGATAAACGCGGATAACTAAAAAATTTGAGTGCCCTTCCACTCTGTGAAGAAACATGACCTGCAAAGCTGTGTATGTGGGCCCCTAATGGCGAACTGCACCTCCACCGTATGTCGACCCCGCATTGCACTGTCTTTGGGATCGGCCCACGTAGGGGGGAGTGCTTAGCGCCTGCTTCATCTCCGCCGTGGGTCTCCCCGGCATGGCGTTACATTCGGGATGAGCCCACGTATGGGGAGCGCTGAACGCATGCTTCACCATCGCTGCGGGTCGGGCCGGTATTACGCTATCTTCGAAATTTGTCTCTACACGCGGACGCTATAGTGGGGAAAGTAGCCCTTAAGAGGAAGCTTTAGCTCTGGTGGTCCTATCTAAACAAAAGCAAAATGAGAATTCGTTTTTCTCGACAGCCACTGCGTATAATTTGACAAGGTTTGTTGCATTTAAAAAAAAAAACTTAAAATCTAGTGTCTGTTGGTTTCGAATTCTTGATTTAGGTCATCGTTTATCTATTCAAAATTGTCAAAAATTGCAAATTTTAAGAAAACAAAACCATAAAGTTTACAACTCTCTCTCGGCAATGAAAACTGATATCAAAATTATGTACATTGCATCTAAGAGCACATCTAAAGCAGAAAAATTGATATATTACGCATGACTCTCAAAAAATTTAGCAATATGGAAATACAGCTTTTCCACAACCCTTGTTCATAACGTAATGACTTCACGTAAGATATAAATCGGCATGTTGAATTTGTCCGCTTTGAATTGTCTAATGGATGCTGTTTACAGAACCGCGATATCAGTTCTTGATGCGGAGTTAATAATTTGTAAACTTCGTGCTTGTGTACTTTTTGCACTTCCGAATTTTCTAATATATTTTTACCAAAATTCAGGCCGTAAATAGACATTCCGCCTCCAATAGTCTGAAGAATTTACCTTTCTCTCTCGAATCCGACAAATTTTATTAATATCGGTCCAGAGTTTATCTAAGAAAAGAGTTTCGGCGTTTTACATCTATTTGAGTAGGCCGAGTCGGAGAAGGGCCCGTATTAAAGCTTCCTCTTAATGACTTCGCTGTAAAAAAAGAATAAAATAAAACAAGAACGTTGCAGCCATCAATATCGCCGCCTCAGATTTCGTCATGATGGCACCGTCACCATCGGCACGGCTCCGTGAGCAGCTACCAAGCTGTTCACTTTCGTTATCTTCCTTCCCTCGGCGACCACGCATTGTCTTGATGCCTGCGACGCGCTAAATCTGCACCATCATTCTGTCATGCATCGCTTCTGCGACCAAGCAAGCTTTCGGCGGCACACGTACACTGCCGCATTGACACGAACACTTTAAACTGCTTGCCTTCGATGACACAGCATGAATAAAAATGGAACGCGACTATAAGGCAACGGGGAATATGTTCGCGGGGCCATACTATTGATGACAGCATCCCGAAAGGCAAGATGTGTTCAGGTTGACTTTACTGGTTTGGAATGAATGATTGACAGTCTAGTTGCTTCATTATCACATAAAGAACAGCGCTTGAAGTTGTTAGCGCAGTTTGTGTGTGGTTCCTCCTTTGTGTCCCGTCGTGAACTGCTGTTCTTTCTGTGGCTTTACAGACGTTCCTTTTCTGCGTCAGTTACGCCTTCCAAGAGTGTTTACTTGGAAAGTTTTTGTTCGCATGGCTCTTACAGAAGCATGTTTAGTCGAAAGTGTTTCGCTTGGCTGCATAATCTCGATGACGGGCTCACAACGGCTCATTTTTTTTGCCCACGAATGATCCATTACTGAAAATTTAATTAACGTAGCTGTGTTATTTAGGCAAACAACTTAACTTACTCCGCATATAGAGATTACCAATCTGAACCCTCGAATGATAAAATGATGTGAACATTGTTTGTATCGTTTCAATAGTTTTGTTTCGTGCAGTTAAAAGCAGCCGGCATATTGATGGTGTTGTAGACTTCTTATAAAGTAAGTGTGAAACCTTGGACAGGTTATCTTGGCACAAATCAACTTGATGAGCTTAAGCACATGTGCCCAACGTTGCACGACTGCCTTTACAACCGATTCTCATACATTATACAATGAGCACCTCTGCGCTACGGTACATGCCACAAGGTGTGCGAGAATATTGTGCGCGCTACCGATTTCTGGGTTTCTGAGCGTTGGTGGCATCAGGCTCGGTTTCCTGGCATCATAAGGAATAAAAACTGCTGCCTGGTGGAAAGCATTGGGTACATTTTCAGTACTTTGTAACATATGGATCAGCACGGATGGGTACGTTAGAACGAAAAGTACTGAAACATTAATATGACGATTTCGCTGGATGTATTTTAGCTGTCTAATGATAAGGTCTAACGAAAAAATACTGTGATTTTCTGACAATTATAGCTGACATGAAATATGAGCTCCGACAGAGTACCCGTGGTGGAACTGGCCCCTGGACTACTGGGATACATTGAACCACGATACGCTCGTTTGATAAATACCAGTACTTGGAAAGTGGTTCGAGCTTGAATTTCCTGTATGTCGGCGCCGCAGTGCCGTGTTGGAGGCCCTTTTTAAACGACAAGCACTGTATTTCAGCTAATATTGAAAGCAACTGTATTCTTTTTTAGTGGGGGGGGGGGGGGCTTTTTTTAGCCTCTAACCACAGTTCCCAAGTTATCAGCTCAAGATGCGCCCGCATGCGTTTCTAATATCCACTGTGTTGCCACGGATTCAATAGCGAAAGAGCGTTATCTTATCAGGTTGCGCGCGTGAAGCGAATACTGGCGTACATTCTCCATCACATTTGAGGACCCGAGATTGCGCTGCAATGTACGAGCATTTCAGTCGGACGAAATGACGCCTTGATCCGTAGATCGGAATCAGAGGAAGCACTTTGCGCGCAGCCATCGTTGCGCTTTGAGCGTTTCCTTTTCTTGCGCAAGCTCACCTTATAATGATTTATATTCGTAACTCACTCTTTAGAAGTGTTTTGTTCTTGACATCCCCACAAGGTGAGAGTATATAGAGGCGCTCCCTCTTCATTGAATGAGTACTTGGAAACGGACTAGGCCTTTTCTTGCGTCTGCGTTTACACATTTACCGCACCAATTTATTTTTTATAACCTAATTCAGGAGGCTGTAAAGCAGAGCAACCTTTTATTACCAGGAGTGTATTTCCTCTGAATGTGCTTTCGGCTTTAGGCGTCACCTTGCACGCCCGCTTATTCTGTTACGTTGACGGCGACCGTTGTCGTCAGGCTGCCGCCTCACTCAGAGCTTCGCCGTCACCAGAAAGCACAGAAAGCTGTCTTCACATAAAAGCCATCGGGATTCGAACCCATCTCCCAAATGCTCCATCTTGCATTTGGGAAATGGGCACGCTAACCATTACGCTACCACCTGCCTCCACCAATTTCTGTTCATTTTGTTCATTTCTGTCCAATTCACGTTTTTGCCGCAGACACAGGCAGAACGGATGCAGAAACGAAAAAAAAAAGATTGCTTGAGCCGCCAGCTGACACATGATTTTAACTTTGGCAGGTTATTCTCATTGGAGCGCATGTAGGCTTGTGGCTGCGTGCAGATTGTCGGCCGCCTTAGCTTTATTGTAAATTTGCTTTCACCGACTCTTTTCAGCTATAACTGGAATGCCGGACAAAAATTTGACCTACCGTTGAATATCTTTTTTTCTTGTTTTCTTGGTTTCAACCAAAACCGCTCATTTACGCAAACAGGGATTTTTTTTTAAGAAATGGCGTAAGGATACTATATTTCGAGGTCATGTCGTGGCAATACGGGCCGGCACCACGTATCGACGAAAGGGCATCACAGTGCCAATGCACGCGGCAGGTCACTGAATGAAGCAAACAGGAAACGACTGTTTTTCAGTTCTCGCAACATATTGTACACAGAACACAAGGCACCCACCACCATTACATTGTTATTTTTGACCATTGGGACACACAATGGCGGACTGTTATACTTCCTAAAGGGGTTTCATTTTATTTTTTCATCGCAGAACCGCAAGCACAGGTTGCGTCTCACGTATACCGCAGCTACGTACTGTGGCCGCGCTCCTTTTCCTTTAACAATGTGGCCCCCGGCAGCTTCACGCGCTCCCGTAGGTGGCGGATTGGACTGTCACTCCAGAAGTTTAAGTACATAACATCTTTGCATAGAAACGACGGCATGATTGTTAACATATTGTTGGCTTGGATATGTTTGGCACGAGGCCCAAGACCTACTCTTCTAAAGCGTTCTTATGTTTGCATTCGCGTCTCTGTCTTGAAGGGATGCGCACCGTAACATGCTGCATTGGTGCTTACGTTAAGCGTATGTGAGGCGAAAAACGTGGTTCTAAAATGCCTGTTCACTAACTTGTGCAATAAACTCATGTATATAGTATTCGCGCAGCATAGTAGTAGTATAGTAAGAGTCACGAGTATGGCATCCGTAACCGCAAGCGCCACGTTATGGTCGTAACTTGTCGGGCAGCGTAGTTGTAATCCACAGACCCTGCCACTAAGGAATACGTGGCTAGGCATGGCTGATGGATAACTAATTGCGAAGATTGGTTTTCAGTAAAGGTTTGTTGCCAAGAACGGCGGGAGCTTATACTGCCGCAAAGGACGCATGCTGGGCAGTGACCCCAATTGTTTACTGGGCACATCACACATCTACACTGGAATTCCGCTGGTTTCACCAAGTCTTGCTTATATTCTCTCGTCCCGAAGCTGCGACTTCGCCTGCCACCCGGGCCCCAGCTTTTCCTCTTTGTTCCCCACTTCTTTCCCAATCTGCTAAGACGTGCTTCCACTGATCCTTGCTCTTTCTTTTTCCCAATAAATGAAGACATTTCATGTCTTCCACTTGCCTAGGGCACATCCCCTACACCGGGTCCGCAGGAGGGGGTAGACACCCGCGCGTTTTGCCGGGTGCCGAGACTAAACGGGCTCCGGTTTTTCCCCCCTCTCTGCCATCGCAGCCCTCCGACTCTAGGCTGCGGCTAGAGCTCCCCCGCTTAGCCGTGCGAGCATCCGACTCCATTCGCACGTTGCCCGTGACGCACCCCTTGGAGGTGGGGAGAGCTCGTGTCCAGAGGCCGCGACTCCACCTAGGCTGGATTACACGGACACGCCACAATCCGCATCGTTCAGGCACCTCTGGACCATGAATGGTCGCCGGCCTTTCCCTCAACCGTCTCACGAGATGAATCGACTTCCGCACTGCGCGCCTCCACTTGACTGGATTACAGGGGCGCGCAACCAACCCCCGGCCCGAGCAGGTACGGTTTAGACTCTCATTGAACTCACTCAAAGACGCCATTCCGTGCTGAGGCCTCCGTGCAGCTAGATCACAGGGGTCCGCCAAGCCCCCCGGCCACTTCTGGCTGGTCTGGGAAATGCTCATGCCATGCTATCGCCGCCCGGACGCAGGCTTACAGAGGTCCGCCACCACCCCCGGCAGATCGTGAACCGCTACAGTGTGAGCTCGTTCAGTCAGTCATTCCATGCTACCGCCGCCCCGACGCAGGCTTACAGAGGTCCGCCACAACCCCCGGCCGATCGTGAGCCGCTACAGTCTGAGCCAGGGCAGTCATTCTATGCTGAGGCCTCCATAGCTGGATTACAAGGGTCCGCGAGAACCCCCAGCCGATTCAAACTTTGGTCTGCGTTCACCGCTTGGGAATGCCCTAGTGAACTTCGCCCTGGTGACTGTCTCTGATGTAAGTCGGTTGGTAGAGGAACGGCCGACATCATTCGTGAGTGACACGATCAACGCCTTGCCCCCAGGCGATAGGTTACAGAGACTCGCCACAAGTCCCCGGCATGGACCAGCCTTGGCACTGTACGTAGACACACACTTCAAGCGTCACAATGAAATTCATGCATTCCCAAGTTACTGCAAAAAATAGCGTGTCCTTATCTCCATAACCACCCTGTCTCTCACCTGGACTCTCCCATCGCTAAACAAAGTTGCTGCGTTGCAAATGGCGGGGCGTCACATATACAATATTCTAGGAATGGCCAGTAGCACTGTGGGCACTTTTCAGTGGGTGACGAGACAGTATATAGAACACCTTCTCTGACATATTCACACTCAGTGCTGTCCAGCTCGGCCCTCGACGACCAGCTCAAGCTGATAAAGAGAGCTGAGAAGATGGCAAGAGCCAGCGGAGCCCTGGACTAAAGGCCACGACCATTAGCTGCCTTTATATTACTCTTCTAATGAAGTTTATCTATCTATCTATCTATCTATCTATCTACTCAGTGCTCTGCTTCGTGAGCTCCTATTAGCCACTACGATGAAGTACGGAATGAAAGAAACCTAGCTGGGCTGGTCGCAGGCAGCTCTTTCTGGGTTCATGATGCGTCGATTTAAAATATATATATATGTATTTCTTATCCAAGCCTACATGACAGCGATATAGACGAGGTGAGTTACGGTAGCTAGTTGGCATGGACTAACGACGCTCTTCACACAGCACTTTCGTCTTATGCGTGTTTGCGAACGGGAATGAAAGATAGGAGGGTAACACGCCTTCTTGAAATGAAACATTCGGAATAACCCTTTGTTTGGCGGTTGGACATATTTCGAGGGTCCCCGATACGTTGAACAATCTGCAAGTCTGTATCACCTTGCAAAGGGGAACTCAGATGAAACGTTGTCAAACGAATAGGGTTTTTATTATCGTAAGTATATCTTTATTGAAAATCCATGCCATGAGCTGTGAAAGCCGACTAATAAGCATTTAAATTTTCTGTGGTAATAAAACATCCTGTTAGTAAAAGGTTGCTGTGCTTTACAGCCCCCTAAATTAAAACGTGAGTTATGGAAAATAAATTGGTGCGGTAAATGTGTAAACGCAGACGCAAGAAAAGGCCTAGTCCATTTCCCAGTATTCGCTCAATAAAGATAGAGCACCTCTATACTTTCACGTTGTAGAAATGTCAAGAACGAAACACTTCCAAAAGAGTCAGTCACGAATGTTACTCATTATAAGATGAGCTTGCGCTGGAAAAGAAAATAACACTCAAAGATAACGATGGCTGCTCGCAAAGTGCTTCCTCTGATTCCGATCTACGGATCAAGGCGTCGGTTCGTCAGATTGGAATGCTCGTACATCGCAGCGCAATCTCGGGTCCGCAAATGTGATGGAGAATGTACGCCAGTATTCGCTTCACGCGCGCAATCTGATAAGATAACGCTCTTTCGCTATTGAATCCGTGCCAACATACTGGATATTAGAAACACATGCAGGCGCATCTTGAGCTAACTGACAACTTTGGAACTATGTTTAGACGCTAAAAAAAGCCCCCCCCCCCCCTTAATAAAAAGAATACAGTTGCTTTCAATATTAGCTGAAACATAGTCCTGGTGGTATAGAAAAGGCCCCCAACACTGCACAGCGGCGCCGATCGACATACAGGAAATTCAAGAGCGAGCCACTTTACAATTACTGGTATTTATAAAACCAGCATATCGTGGTTCGATGTAGCCCTGTAGTGCAGAGGCCAGTTCCACCATGGGTACTGTGTCGGAGCTCATATTTCATTATTTTACGTCAGCATTAATTGTCACAAAATCAAAGCATTTTTTCTTTAGATCTTAACATTAGACAGCCAACATACATGCACCGAAACCCTCACCTTAATATTTCAGTACTTTTCGCTCTAACGTACGTATCCGTGCTGATCCATATGTTACAAAGTGCTGAAAATGTACCCAATGCCTTCCTCCAGGAAGCTGTTTTTATTCCTTATGATGCCAGGAAACCGAGTCTGACGCCACCAATGCTCAGAAACCTAATCGGGAGCGCGCACAATGTTCTAGCACACCTTGTGGGATGTACCGTAGCGCTGAGGTGCTTCTTATATAATGTATGAGAATCGGTTGTAAAGACAGACGTGCAAGGTTGGGCCATGTGCTTAAGCTCATGAAGTTGATTTGTGCCAAGATAACCTGTCCAAGCTTTCACAGTTACTTCATAAGAAGTCTACAGCACCATCAATATGCCGGCTGCTTTTAACTGCACCAAACAAAACTATTCGAACGATACAAACAATGTTAACATCATTTTATCATTCAAGTGTTCAGATTGGTAACATCTAGATGCGGAGTAAGTTGAGAAGTTGTTGGCGTAATTATCAAAGCTGCGTTAATTAAGTTTTTAGTAATGGTTCTTACGTGGTTAAAGAAAATGAGCAGTTTGGAGCCCGTCCTCGAGATTATGTAACCAAGCGAACAAATTCCGACTGAACATGCTTCTCCAAGAGCCATGCGAACAAACATTTTCCAAGTAAACACTCTTGGAAGAAGTAACTGAAGCAGAAAAAGATCATCTGTAAAGTCACAGAAAGGACAGCACTTCACGACGGGGCACAAAGGAGGAAGCACACACAAACTGCGCTAACTTTAAGCGCTGTTCTCTATGTGATAATGAAGCAACTAGCCCGTCAGTCATTCCTTCCAAACCTGTAAAGTCAACCTGACCACATCTAGCCTTTTGTGATGCTGTCATCAATAGTATGGCCCCGTGAACATGTTCCCCATGGCCACATAGTCGCGTTCCATTTTTATTCTTGCTGCTTTCTCGAAGGCAAGCATTCTAAAGTTTTAGTGTCAATACGGCAGTGAACGTGTGTCACCGAAAGCTTGCTTGGTCGCGGAAGCAATGCATGACGGAACGATGGGGCAGATTTAGCGTGTCGTTGGCATCAAGACAATGCGCTGCCGCCGGGGTAGGAAGATAACGAAAGTGAACAGCTTGGTAGCTGCTCACGGAGCCGTGTCGATGGTGGCGGTGCCATCATGACAAAATCTGAGGTGGTGATATTGACGGCTGAGGTGTTTTTTTTTCTTTTATTCTTTTATTCCTTTTGTTACAACGAAGTCGTTAAGAGGGAGCTTTATCTCGGGTGCTCCTATCTAAATACATGTAAAAGGAGAATTAGTTTTTCTCGGCAACCACTGCACAAATTCGACAAGGTTTGTTGAATTTAAAAGAAAAACTTAATATCTAGTGACCGTTGGTTTCAGATTTTTGATTTATGTTGTCAATATTTTATTAAAAATTAGCAAAAATCGAACATTTTCAAAAAACGAAACCATCAAGTTTACAACTCTGTAACTCAGCAACGAAAATCGATAATACAATTGGGGGAATTGCATCTAATAGTACATCTAAAGCGGAGAAAATTGATATGTTACACATGAATTTCAAAAAATTCACTAATATGTGAATATAGCTTTTGCAGAACCATTCTAAACAACGTAACTAATTCACGTAAGCTATAAAATTACGTATCGAATTTGTCCGCTTTCAATGATCTAATGAATCCAGTTTACATAACCGAGATAGCTGTTTTTTATGCAGCGCTATGAATCTGTAAACTTCATGCTTCTAGTTTTTTCAAGCTCTCGAATTTTTGAAAATCATTTTAAGAAAATTTAAGGCCTCAATACAAATTTCGCGACCAGCAGTCACTAAAATTTAACTTGCTCTCTCAAATGCAACAAATTTCGTTTAAATCGGTCCAGGGGTTATCTCAGAAAAACGTTTTTGCGTTTTTAGATGTATTTGTATAGGCCGCGTCGGAGTTGGGCCCGAGCTAAAGCTTTCTCTTAAGAGTACGCTTTAGCTCGGGCTCAACTCCGACGCGGCCTATTCACATAGATGTAAAACGCCGAAACGATTTTCTGAGATAATCCCTGGGGCGATTTGAATGAATTTTGCTGGGTTCGGGAGAGAAAGGTGAATTCTAGTGACGATTGGAAGCGGAATTTCTATTGAGGGCTTGAATTCTGGTAAAAGATTTTCAAAAATTCGAAAGTGCGAAAAATGCAGAAGCACGAAGTTTACAAATTAATAACTGCGCATCAAGAACTGATATCGCGGTTCTGTAAACTGCAACCTTTAGACAATTCAAATCGGAGAAATCCAATACGCCCGATATATATCTTACGTGAAGTCATTACGTTGTGAAGAAGGGTTGTGGAAAAGCTGTATTTCCACATTACTAGTTTTTTTTTATTCATGCGTAATATATCAATTTTGCCCGCTTTAGATGTGCTGTTAGATGCAATGGACAGAATTGTGATATGAGTTTTCACTGCCGAAAAACAGAGTTGTAAACTTGGTTTCGTTTTCTGAAAATTTGAGATTTTTGCCAATTTAAAAAAAAAACAAATGATGACCTAAATCAAAAATTCTAAACCAGCAGTCACCAGATTTCAAGTTTTTCTTTTAGGTGAAACAAACCTTGTAAAATCTGATGCAGTGGTTGTGGAGAAAAACGAATTCACCTTTTACATGTATTTAGATAGGACCACCAGAGCTAAAGGTTCCTCTTAAGGGCTACTTTCCCCACTATTGCGTGCGTATATAGAGCAAACTCCCGAAGATGGCGTAATACCGGCCTGGCCCGCAGCAGAGGTGCAGCAAGCGTTCAGCTCTCCCCATACGTGGGCTTATCCCGAATGTAACGCCATGCCAGGCCGACCAGCGGCGGAGGTGACGCAGGCATTAAGCACTCCCCATACGTGAGCCAATCCCGAAGACAGTGTAATGCGGTGCCAGAGCCGGCGACGGAGCTCAGAGCCGGCGACCTGAAGACGGACGAGAAGACATTAGGGAGCCAGGGCACTCCGCAAGGCTCCGTCATCTCACCCATGCTACTTAACCTTGTTATGATTCAAGTTGCCAAAAGACTATGCCAGCTTGAAGGACTGAAGCACACGATATACGCGGATGACATTACACTGTGGGTGGACGGGGGCAGTGATGCCTGCATAGAATTCACACTGCAGACGGCCGTCGACACGATCGAAGAAAGCCTGGAAGGTACGGGACTGCGTTGCTCCCAAGAAAGTCGGAGCTCCTGCTTTACCAACCGATCAAAACGCACAGAATCAAGAAGCAACGGGAACAAGAAAAGATCAAGGTCTGCACCAGGGATGGTAGCACAATACCGACGGTCAGCAAGATCCGAGTCCTGGGCATGACCATCGAATCACTCGGCACGAACGGAGACATCGTCACCCACATCACGGGAAAGACGGCCAACGTGACCAGACTGCTCAAGCGCGTTACCGCCAAGAAGGGAGGCATGAAGGAGGAAAACCTCATCAGGCTTATACACTCCTTCGTATCCTGCCAGTGTACGTGGCAGCCTTCCACAAGTGGGTGAAAAGCGAAAAGAACAAGCTAGACATCCTAATCCGGAGGGCTTACAAGACACCCCTCGGTCTACCTGAAGCTACCAACACGAAACGTCTCCTCCATCTGGGCATACACAACACGCTCGACGAGATCGCCGAAGCGCAAAGAGCCGCTCAGTTGGAAAGATTGTCATGATCAAAGGCCGGCAGAAAGATCCTGTGCAGTCTAGGCATCGGTTATCACGAACAGCAGGAACCAAAATGCCCCGTCCCCGACCACGTACGATGGAACGTGCGGGTTCACCCTTTGCCGAGGAACATGCACCCGTAATTCAACGAAGGCAGAAGACGCGCTAGAGCCAAGGCACGGACGGGTCTGCACGCGGAAGACACCGATGCCAGATACGTGGATGCAGCCGAATATGCCGGCCGCAACTGCTTCGCGATCGCGGTGATCAACTCCGGAGGCAACGTTTGGGCGACCGCCAGTTGATCGCCATCGAGCAAGCAAGTGGAGTAAGCAGAAGAAATAGCCATCGCCCTGGCCATCGTAGACCGAGAATGCTACATGCTCCTTAGCGACTCCAGACAAGCGGTGAGGAACTACGCCAAAGGAAGAATTGCCCACCCGCCATATTCCCCCAAACTTAGGCTTACCCACCCCTATATCACCTCAAATTTAAGTTTAGCCACCCCATATCAGTGTCAAATTCAGTTTGGCACATTACCATTTCACCACAAATTTAGGTTGGGCCACTCCCATATCACTACCAAATTCAACTTGACCAATCCCGGTATCACGCCCAAATTTATGCTGATGCCACTTTCAAGTTGCCAATTTCAAGTTGACCACCGCAACCCTTTTTATAAAGACCTATGTATTTATGTGGGAAATGCGTTAAGTTTTGTGGCGTTACAGACACGATTTTGCACGACTTTGCTACCAAATTGCTGGGGTACTCGCCAAAGAATGCTGCGCATTAAAAGCAACTGCACCGAATGAGCGATGCCATATGTTGATCCTAAATACTGACGGCTAGCCAAGCTAGCTTCTCCGTAGAGCAACCAGGGCAGACACAGCACGGGACATTTATTCAAATATTTCTTTACGGCCACATCTACAGATTCATACCACTTGGCTGTAGGGAACATATTACCAGTAGCTATTAATCCACACGCTGCACATCTTCTCCTAGTTGGTGCATTTCTTAATTGGATGAATCTTTAGAAATAATTAACGTTTGGGCAGCGACTCAGCTGAGCAGACACTTTGTTCCGCATCCGCACGAATGTTGCATAGGAACGGCACTGGCCACCGGGTGGCATTATGGCCCAGGTGAACCCCATTCGCTCGGAGTATGTGCCATTAAGGACAGGCGAAAGTCGAAGAAAACGGACCTTCCAGAAGAACGCAAGAATCGCCTTTTTGTTCTCCCAGGTTCCACGCTACAAAGCACGAAAGTTTTTTTTTTTTGCATAGCACAAAGCAATGCGCAAGCTTCTAGTTATGATGTCCAATGAATAAAACCTTCATAAATGCGATGACTTAACAAATGAACACAACACTGCTATGTTTTAGGAAGGAAAAATAGAAAACATATATTTCAAGAAAACGACTGGAAAACCAGAACCGAAAGCAAATCATGAGTTTTGAGTATCTGCCATCTGGTGGGAGACTGTAAAGCTAAGTCCTATGCGGCTTTAAAAAAAACTGCGCCGCTCCAAAACCAGAACCGAAAGCAAATGTTGGATTTTGTGTTTCTGCCATCTAGTGACAGACTATAAAACTAGGCCCTATGCGGTTTAAAAAGAAGTGCCTAGCGGGAATCGAACCGCTGCAACCGCGACGGGAGACGAAAGGTGCGCGCGATTCTACCACTCGGCCACGGCTTCCGAGGCTTCCGAGGCTTCGCCCGATGGTACGCTCATGCTTTTATTGATACTACGTGAATATTCACGACAGTGTTACGAAAAACGTTTTGGGAACAGTGTTGCGCCATGTGTGGAGAGTCGAGATAGGCATCAATCGAAAGCTGAGTCTTCGGACTACATACGCTGCACTGCGTATTACGATAGACGTCGCAGGGTAATTAAAGACACCATTCGTGCCTCGAAAATCGAGTAGAAATTTTCTTCGTTTCCATAGGCTTCCATTGCTAAACCTTTAACCACTGTGCGAACAAAATTCTTACGTGCCATAGTGTGATCACTGCATTTGGATCGTGTGGATTGTCTTCCAGAACACATCTGTCGCCTGCGTTTTTCGATAATCGACCTGCAGCTTTTGTTATTCGCGAAAAACCCGCTCGTTCCATTGAAAACGCGCTAGCTTCGTGCCGGGGCCGCTTAGGGCGCTAGTTGGTACGTGTCCAAACAACAAAGGTCAAGCGGAAAGTCAGAGAAGCTGAATTAATCTCATGGGTGGCGGCAATGGAAAAGAAACCTGCCATGAGTAACTACTTCAGAGGAAAAAACGAAATCAGGAAAGAAACCATTTATGATAACTCAAAGGGAAGCTCATTACTTTTCGAAGCGAGATCAGGATGCCTTAGAACACGCACCTATAAAGCGAGATATAAGAAGGAAGAAGCACGTGCTTGCTGTGGTAAAGCTAGGGAAACTACGGAGCATGTTTTATTAGAATGTGAAGACGTCTACCCAGCGGTCGATTTAGGCACCACTTGCCTCCTTGAAGCCCTTGGGTTCAGAATGAGCAGTGGTAAAGCAAACATGTCCGCAATAGACATTAGTAAGAGGCGACTGGAGGATTGGTGGAAGAAAAGTAGGGAAACGACAAAAGACGGAGACGTACAAAAGCACAGTTCGCAATAGGGGATCAGAAAATTTGGGCGTGGTACTTCATAGTGTTTTTTTTTTTCATAGTTTAACCTAGGTAGAATACTAGGCAGTATAGTAGCAAGAGCTTGGTGGCGCAACCCACCGCGCCGTTCCAAAGGGGACGCTCATAACATCCATCCATCCATCCATCCATCCATCCAGGAAAGCTGGATATGAGAAAAGGTGCACCGATCGCTAGGAGTTCCTGAGATGCAACCACAATTACCGCAGCCCCAGCCAGAAGCGATGACTTACGCCGCCGTCGCACGCCGTCAAGCTCCCCCTCCGCGACAACGCCAGGGCGCTGTAACGCCGCAATTCCGTCGTCCACTGCCGCCGCCGCCAGCACACCCACCCGTCCCCCAGCGCACCTACGCGAGGAAGACGGACATTTGGTGCGCCCCCGACCACCGCCCGCTCTGCTACCACTGCGGCGAAGCCGGCCATGTGTACCGCCGATGCCCATACCGCGACCTGGCATTGCGAGGCTTCGCCGTCAACGCACAGCGCCCGAGGGAAGGTGAACGACCCCGTGACATCGCCGACTACCTAGCCGCCACTCAGTGGAACTCTCGACAACCGTCCCGTTCGCCGTCACCAGGCCGCTACCTGTCACTGCAGCGTCGACCATACACTGGTCCAGCTCGCGGCCGCTCTGCGAGCCCATATCCGTAAATATAAAAGCAGTAACCGATGGAGGTGCGGTTGCTCTTCGTCGAACTGACGAAGATCCTCTGCCGCCGACGAAGACGACGAAGAAACGATCTGGACGACATAACAATGAGACGCCGCCGTCCCGACGAAGTCAGGAAGCCAAGACTACACCAACGAACAACGACTTGACGACGCGACGTTCCAACTTCAGTTCAACACGACGCAGCCGTGGTCCGACGCCACGACCTAACTGCAACGCCAGACAAAGAACCACTGACCTCGACGTGTTTCTCGACGGCCACGCTGTCACTGCCTTAGTCGACACAGGGGCCGATTACTCCGTGATGAGTGGACACATCGCCGCCCAGTTGAAGAAGGTTAAGATTGCATGGGAGGGCCCCCAAATTCGACCGCTGGAGGGCACCTCATTACGCCGACTGGAATCTGCACGGCAAGAATTAACATTCATGACCGGATTTACCCTGCCACCTTCGTTATCCTCCAACAGTGTTCACGAGACGTCATTCTCGGTATGGACTTCCTGAACCAACACGGTTAATCATCGACCTCAAGTCGAGGTCAATAACGCTGTCGGAAGATAAGGTGATACCGCCGGAGAGCCTTCGTAGTCACCAGGCCTTGAGTATGCTCGAAGATCAAGTAAGCATCCCACCTCACTCCAGCATTGTTATTTCGGTCCGCACCGAAATACCCGCTGACGTAGAAGGTGTCATCGAAGGCGACCAACGTCTACTGCTAGACCGCGAAATTTGCGTCGCAAGAGGGATCGCTCGACTGCATGGAGGGAAAACTGAAGTGTTGCTGACAAACTTCAGCGAGGAGTTCAAGCACATCAACAAGGGCATGACGATCGCGTACATCGAGGAAATTCTGGAAACCAGTAATGCGTTTGTCCTCTCGGATTCCGCCGCATCTACCCTGACGATCATGGTTCCCGAACCAGACTACGACATTAATCAAACATGGAAAAATGGAATTAATCAAAATGGAACGCGACTATAAGGCAACGGGGAATATGTTCGCGGGGCCATACTATTGATGACAGCATCCCGAAAGGCAAGATGTGTTCAGGTTGACTTTACTGGTTTGGAATGAATGATTGACAGTCTAGTTGCTTCATTATCACATAAAGAACAGCGCTTGAAGTTGTTAGCGCAGTTTGTGTGTGGTTCCTCCTTTGTGTCCCGTCGTGAACTGCTGTTCTTTCTGTGGCTTTACAGACGTTCCTTTTCTGCGTCAGTTACGCCTTCCAAGAGTGTTTACTTGGAAAGTTTTTGTTCGCATGGCTCTTACAGAAGCATGTTTAGTCGAAAGTGTTTCGCTTGGCTGCATAATCTCGATGACGGGCTCACAACGGCTCATTTTTTTTTGCCCACGAAAGATCCATTACTGAAAATTTAATTAACGTAGCTTTGTTATTTAAGCAAACAACTTAACTTACTCCGCATATAGAGATTACCAATCTGAACCCTCGAATGATAAAATGATGTGAACATTGTTTGTATCGTTTCAATAGTTTTGTTTCGTGCAGTTAAAAGCAGCCGGCATATTGATGGTGTTGTAGACTTCTTATAAAGTAAGTGTGAAACCTTGGACAGGTTATCTTGGCACAAATCAACTTGATGAGCTTAAGCACATGTGCCCAACGTTGCACGACTGCCTTTACAACCGATTCTCATACATTATACAATGAGCACCTCTGCGCTACGGTACATGCCACAAGGTGTGCGAGAATATTGTGCGCGCTACCGATTTCTGGGTTTCTGAGCGTTGGTGGCATCAGGCTCGGTTTCCTGGCATCATAAGGAATAAAAACTGCTGCCTGGTGGAAAGCATTGGGTACATTTTCAGTACTTTGTAACATATGGATCAGCACGGATGGGTACGTTAGAACGAAAAGTACTGAAACATTAATATGACGATTTCGCTGGATGTATTTTAGCTGTCTAATGATAAGGTCTAACGAAAAAATACTGTGATTTTGTGACAATTATAGCTGACATGAAATATGAGCTCCGACAGAGTACCCGTGGTGGAACTGGCCCCTGGACTACTGGGATACATTGAACCACGATACGCTCGTTTGATAAATACCAGTAATTGGAAAGTGGTTCGCGCTTGAATTTCCTGTATGTCGGCGCCGCAGTGCCGTGTTGGAGGCCCTTTTTAAACGACAAGCACTGTATTTCAGCTAATATTGAAAGCAACTGTATTCTTTTTTAGTGGGGTGGGGGGGGGGGCTTTTTTTAGCCTCTAACCACAGTTCCCAAGTTATCACCTCAAGATGCGCCCGCATGTGTTTCTAATATCCACTGTGTTGCCACGGATTCAATAGCGAAATAGCGTTATCTTATCAGGTTGCGCGCGTGAAGCGAATACTGGCCTACATTCTCCATCACATTTGAGGACCCGAGATTGCGCTGCAATGTACGAGTATTTCAGTCGGACGAAATGACGCCTTGATCCGTAGATCGGAATCAGAGGAAGCACTTTGCGCGCAGCCATCGTTGCGCTTTGAGCGTTTTCTTTTCTTGCGCAAGCTCACCTTATAATGATTTATATTCGTGACTCACTCTTTGGAAGTGTTTTGTTCTTGACATCCCCACAAGGTGAGAGTATATAGAGGCGCTCCCTCTTCATTGAATGAGTACTTGGAAACGGACTAGGCCTTTTCTTGCGTCTGCGTTTACACATTTACCGCACCAATTTATTTTTTATAACCTAATTCAGGAGGCTGTAAAGCAGAGTAACCTTTTATTATCAGGAGGTTTTAATAGCACAGGAAATTGAAATGTTTATTAGTCGGCTTTCACCTCATGGTAGGGAATTTCAATAAAGATATCATTATGATAAATAAAAGCCTATCCTCTAGACAATGTTTAATCTGAGTTCCTTTTTGTAAGCTGATACAGACTTGCAGGTGGTTCGTATCGGGGGCCCTCAACATATGTCTAACCGTCAAACAAACAGTTATTCCGAATGTTTCATTTCAGGAAGGCGTGTTGCCCTCCTGTTTTTCATTCCCGTTCGCAAACACGCATAAGACGAACGTGCTGCATGAAGAGGGTCGTTAGTCCAAACCAACGAGCTACCGTAAGTCACTTCGCTTATATCGCTGTCATTTAGGCTTATATAAGAAATGTATATATTTTGAATCGACGCGTCACGAATCCAAAAAGAGCTATTCTTTCATTTCGTACTTCGTAGTAGCGGCTAATAGTAGCTCACGAAGCGGAGCACTGAGTGTGGATACGGCAGAGAAGCTGTTCTATATACTGTCTCATCATCCACCGAAAATTGCCCGCCGTGGTACTGGCCATTCCTAGAAATTTGTCCAGCCTTTCCTTGAAACGCCCAGCCATTTTCAACACCGCAACTTTGTTTTGCGATTAGAAAGTCCAGGTGAGAGAGAGGGCGGTTATGGAGATAAAGACACGCTATTTTCTGCAGTAACTTAGGAATGCATGAATGAATGCCTTCATTTATTGAGAAAAAAGAAGAGCAAGCATCAGTGGAAGCACGTCTCAGCAGATTGGGAAAGATTTCCCAGGTATACTTTGTGGCGCAAAATACATTTCTGGAAAAGGGACAGAAGAAAGGGAGACAGTGAAGCGATTGTGAAAGAAGCGGGGGACAAAGAGGAAAAGCTGGAGCGAGGGTGGCAGGCGAAGTCGCAGTTTAGGGGCGAGAGAATATAAGCAAGAGTCGGTGAAACCAGTTGAATTCCAGTCTAGATGTGTGATGTGGCGAGTAAATAATTGTAGTCACCGCCCAGCATCCGTCCTTTGCGGTAGTATAAGCACCCGCCGTTCTTGGTAACAAACGTTTACTGAAAACCAATCTTCGCAATTAATTATTCATTAGACGTACCTCGCCACCTATTTTTTAGTGGCAGGGTCAGTGCATTCCAACTACGCTGTTGCGACAAGTTACGACCATGACGTGACGCTTGCAGTTACGGTTGCCATTCTCATGATTCTTACTATTGTGCGAATACTATAAACATGGGTTTACTGCACAAGTTCGTGAAGAGAGATTTTAGAACCGCGTTTCTCACCTTACATACGCTCAACGCAAGCACCATTGCAGCATGTTACGGTGCGCGTTTCTTCAAGACACAGACGAAAACAAAATAACGCGTTAGAAGACAGGGTACCGACTTGGGCCTCGTGCCAAGCATATCCAAGCCAACAATATTTATTTTATTTCAATGCCCTAAATGCCCAATGTGGGGGTTACATAGAAGGGGATTCGTCAAAGAAAACGTAACAATATACTACACAGAATATTAACCGCTGAAGACAGGAATAAACGAGTTAATAAGCCAGGTACAGGTTAATGGGATGAAAAAATGGTTAGGAACAGGTACTGAGAAAATGCACATGTAGCAAATCCCACAAAAGAAAACAAAAATCGCACCTTCAGAAGTTACAAAACATGTCATCTAACATTCCACGGAACGTTACGGCCCACACGCACACACTGAAAAAAAAAACGAAAAAAAACGCACATATTTCTACAGTGCAATTTTCTAAGTATGACCAAAAAGCTGTTTGAAATGATGATGTTCCAGCGATAGTCGCAATGCTAGAAGGAAGCGAATCGCACTCTTCAATAGCCAGGACCAGAGGTGAGTATTTGTATTGTTCTGTCCGAGCGAAAATGGGTTTAGTCTTCTTCATGAGATCTACACGAGCCGGTGTGTGCGGCACCGGGAGATGTGAACTTGCGAATGGTGTGTTGCTGTGGTAGAGAGTATGGAAAAAAGATAAACGGCTGAGTTTTCTGCGCATGATCAGAGGTGGGAGATGGAGCGATATTTTCAGTACTGTTACACTTTGATGCCGAGAGTAACGGAAAAGGATGAATCGAGCAGCCTTGTTTTGTATAGATTCCAACATGTTAACAAGATAGGTATAATGAGGGTTGCAGATCACGGATGCGTATTCTATCACAGGCCTGATTAGCATGTTGAATGCGTGTAGTTTTGTATCCTGGTTGGCTTGGTGTAGTCGGCGTTTAAGGAGACCAAGTTTTTTTTAAGTCTTTGGTAGTAATCAGTTCAATATGAGTGCTCCACGATAATTACGAGCTAAAATTTACACCAAGGTATTTCACCGACGCTGAAGTTTCAATGATAGTATTATTAACTGTGTGGGCGTTAGGAATCGTCTTAGCAGCGGATGTAAACTTGAGATGTATAGTTGTATCTGCGTTAATTACCATCTGCCCTGCCGCACCAATGAGTTAGCTCATCAAGATCAGCCTGGAGAGCAATGATGTTAACAATCATGTCGTCGTTTCTATGCAAAGAGGTTATGGATTTAAACTTCTGGAGTGACAGACCAATCCGCCATCTACGGGAGCGCGTGAAGCCGCCGGCGGCAATGTTGTTAGAAGAAAAGGAGCTCGGCTACAGTACGTGGGTGCGGTATACGCGCGATGCAACTGCGCTTGCGGTTCTGCGATGAAAAATAAAATGAGACCCCTTTAGGGAGTATATCAGTCCGGCATTGTGTGTCGCTGTTGTCAAAAAAAAATGTCACGGTGGTGGGTTCCTTGGGTTCTGTGTACAATATGTTGCGAGAACTGAAAAACAGTCGTTTCCTGTTTTCTTCATGCAGTAACCTGCCGCGTGCATCTGCACTGTGATGCCCTTTCGTCAATACCTGGTGCCGGGCCGTATTGACAAAACATGACCTTGAAATATAGTATCCTTATGCCATTTCTAAAAAAAATCACTACCTGTGTAAATGAGCGTTTTTGCTTTAAACCTAGAAGACAAGAAAAAATATTCAACGGAAGGTCTCATTTTTGTCCGGCGTTTCAGTTCTAGCTGAAAAGAATTGGTGAAAGCAAATTTACAATAAAGCTAAGGTGACCCACCAGCTGCACGAAGCCGCAGGCCCACATGCACTCCAATTAGAATAACCTGCCAAAGTTAAGGTCATGCGTCAGTGGCAGCTCAAGTAATCTTTACTTTTTTTCATTTCTGCATCCGTTCTTCCTGCGTCTGCGGCAAAAGCGAGAATTGGGAAGGCAGATAAACGAAAATTGGTGGAGGCAGGTGCTAGCATAATGGTTAGAGTGCCCATCTCCCATATGCAAGATGCTGCATTTCGGAGGTGAGCTCGAATCCCGGTGGTTTGTGTGGGAAGACAGCTTTCTGTGCGCTCTGGTGACTCCAACGCTCAGAATTAGGCGGCAGCCTGACGACAACAGTCGCCGTCAACATACCAGAATAAGCGGGCGTGCAAAGTCTCGCTTAAAGCCGAAAGTACATTCAGAGGAAATACCCTATGCTCTTGTCGACAAAAAAAAAATAGTGATGAGTAACGAGCGGTGCTGTTGAGCGAAGCTGTAGACCGATAATGTCACCATAAGCAGGACCACGCTCCAATGCTGGTGCTCAGCGCAATAATACGTCTACAGCATGTCAACTAGCGTGTTATTGATACTTCATTAAGGTCGTTGCCTGTTTGTGTTGTGTCTAGCATGAGCGAGTAGTATAGGAGATGACATTGGAGAGAAGGCGGCGAGCGAAGTCCGCGAAAAGTGATTGAGGATAGCAATGTTGAACGTCGACGCCGTGTTGAAGAAATCCTGCGACTTCAGTTGCTCAGCCGACAGAAAGGGTTGAGTGGTAGCATACCGCTGGGCGTATTTGGTAACCATAGCGATAGACACACACTTTGCGGAAGTAAACAGAGGAAAGGGACGTAGTGAGTTGGCCGCCCTTTTCGAGCTCTGGTATAGCTTGTAAAATGAATGTGGCGAAGTATGCCGCACCAAATAATATATGTCAACACAAATGATTCAGCGTTGTCATCCTTGCGCGACATGCCATGGTGGCCTGCAACCAGGACATCATGAAGTTGCAGCGATGACAGTTTTCAACGGGTACTTGAGAATGAAAACGAGCACATCAGACACGTCCGACGGATGTTTCTACGGTATAAGAGCACATCGCTCCCTCCCCCCGCCCCCCCGGCCCAAATAACTAAGTCATGAATATAAGGTCACGAATAGGGGCATCATAAGATCGAGCACTAGGGTGCTTGTTGATCTTGCTCAGGAAGATGTCAGCGTTTCATTCAGCGTTTATTGCATCACAATGGCGGGCGTAATCAAGCAAACATTGACAACATTTCATTTGAGAGTGCCTGACTACTCTGTGGAGATTACGTTTAACAATAACAACAAACACAGAAAGCTTTGCTTACATCGATTCGCACATACGTGGGATCCGCATAATATTGTGACTATCAATTTAGATGCATCAGCATGGCGCTCATTAACGCATCATTTCCATCCACAGTGAGCAAAAGCGGCTGTCGTATCTACAGTATAATTGATTTAAATGGCTTTAATCCCATGGACATTATATCGTCGCCAACTTCCGTGGGATTGAAGTCGACAAAATGGGACACAGGTGACAGGGAATTCAGGAGGTTGATGAACGGCAAGAAGGCGGAAGCTTGCACAGGACCTCATTGATATAAAATGACTTTTTGAGCAGCTTGGTGAGGGCGCCATGCAATGGTTTCCACGTCTATTAAAAATCCTCCAAAATAATAACAGAGGCCGACAAAAATGCGGGCATTTTGGCAAAGGGGAAACCGCTGTAAATTTCAGGACAGCATTAGCCTAAATATAAAAGACGACTTAAAAATAAGAAACCATAACGTTGACAGGGTGGCCAAATTCTGGCACAAATAAATCGGCTGTTGAAGCAGTTCAGCTAAAACGCAATGGTGCGAAGTAAGGCGAGAATGTCGGCAAGTGTTGAACGACGGTCAAGTAATTCCTGTGGCCGATGCCAGCGCTCGGCAGCTGTCAAGCGACTGCACATATTAGCGAGAAGCGTGGTAGTCAGTTGTTACAGTATGATTCGGGTCTGGAATATTGGACGTGGACTCCATCACATTGAATACAGTACATTGTACGGTGTCATTGTTGGACAGATGGTACCCATGCTCGCGCAATGAGGGTGGGAACAAATTGTCTCACGTGCCGGCGGTCACCTTCCTCCTTCTGCCAACATTCCTTTCCCTCCGTAGTCGCTAAGCTTTTATAGGGTTTGGCTACTAATCACGCGGTCTCGGGATCGAATCCCAACCACGGCAGCCGTATTTCAATGGGTGTGAAATGCGAAAACCCGCGTTCTAAATTAAATTTAGTTTTTCCCGAATCCTCCACTACGGCGTGCCTCATAATGAAATCGTGGTTTTGGCAAGTAAAACCTCATAACGCGGTATGTAACATTCGTTAAGGATGTCCTGGGCAGTCGCACAACTCTTGAATACAATTAAGTGTCAAGTTGCACGTGAGGTCTTTGAATGTGTCGTCATCGGCGGCGGCGGCGGCGGCGAGCAGCAGCAGCAGCAGCAACAGCAGCAGCAGCGGCGGCGGCAGCGGCGGCGGCGGCGGCGGCAGCGGCGGCGGCGGCGGCAGCGGCAGCGGCGGCAGCGGCAGCAGCAGCGGCAGCAGCGGCAGCAGCGGCAGCGGCAGCAGCAGCAGCAGCAGCAGCGGCGGCAGCGGCGGCGGCGGTGGCGGTGGCGGCGGCAGCGGCAGCAGCGGCGGCGGCAGCAGCAGCAGCAGCACCAGCAGCAGCAGCGGCGGCAGCGGCAGCGGCAGCAGCAGCAGCAGCAGCAGCGGCGGCAGAGGCGGCGGCAGCAGCAGCAGCAGCAGCAGCAGCCGCGGCAGCGGCAGCGGCAGCGGCAGCGGCAGCAGCGGCAGCAGCGGCAGCGGCAGCAGCGGCAGCGGCAGCAGCACCAGCAGCAGCAGCGGCGGCAGCGGCGGCAGCGGCAGCAGCGGCAGCGGCAGCAGCAGCAGCAGCAGCAGCGGCGGCAGAGGCGGCGGCAGCAGCAGCAGCAGCAGCAGCAGCAGCGGCAGCAGCGGCGGCGGCAGCGGCGCCAGCGGCAGCAGCAGCAGCGGCAACGGCAGTGGCAACGGCAGCAGCGGCAGCAGCGGCAGCAGCAGCAGCAGCAGCGGCGGCAGAGGCGGCGGCAGCAGCAGCAGCAGCGGCAGCAACGGCAGCAGCAGCAGCGGCAACGGCAGTGGCAACGGCAGCAGCGGCAGCAGCAGCAGCAGCAGCAGCAGCAGCAGCAGCAGCCGCGGCGGCGGCGGCGGCAGCGGCAGCAGCAGCCGCTGCGGCGGCGCCGGCGGCGGCGGCAGCAGCCGCTGCGGCGGCGGCGGTGGCGGCGGCAGCAGCGGCAGCGGCAGCAGCAGCGGCAGCGTCGGCGGCGGCGGCAGCAGCGGCAGCGGCAGCAGCGGCAGCAGCGGCGGCATTGGCGGCGGCGGCGGCGGCGGCAGCGGCAGCAGTGGCAGCAGCAGCCTTGTTACGCCCACTGCAGGGCAAAGACCTTCCCATACTTCTCCAACAACCCCGGTCATCTACTAATTGTGGTTATGTCGTCCCTGCAAACTTCTTAATCTCATCCGCACACCTAACTTTCTGCCGCCCCCTGCTACGCTTCCCTTCCCTAGGAATCCTGTCCGTGTATGATAGCTGTGTCTTATGCCCCGTTCACACTGAGACATTCGGCGTCTGGAGCGGCGCCCAGTTCGGCGGAAACCAGTTCGGCGGCGGCGAGATCCGCCGGAATAGCCCCTTCCGCGCCGATCGCTCCCGTACCGATTTTTGCGGCAGCTGCCGCCGGATTGCCTCGTCGCCGCGCGGCGCTGACCAATCGGGGAGCGCGAAACAGAACTTCCAAAGATGGCGGCCGAGTCACACGTCATGTCGCAGTCGTCGCAGTCATCAAAGTCCGCCGCGACATCCACATCCGAAATGCTGATCGAACTGGTGCGCAACCACCCAGTCCTCTACGATAAGCGCCACTTGAAGCACAAAGACAACGTGCAGAAGGACGACTTGTGGCACAACATCGGTCGCGAGATTGGTGGGCGAACCCACCAACGCCGCTGCCGCCGTCTCTTCGGCGAATGCTTCTGCGCGTCATGCATCGCCAGAAAGATGCTTGCCAACAGGCCGAGCAGTACTGCCTCTTAATGCTCGGGGTTCATCATTGTCTTTCCAAGCAATGGTGGAGACGCGCAACATAAACACACGAACTCGACGCGAGCGGAGACAACTGCGCAATTTCGAGCCGCGCGAACATCCGGGACATCCCGCGCTTGATTGGAGTTTAGCATTTTATGGGGCAGATGGCGCTGTATGTCTTTCCGGCGGCGCGGTCCGCAAGCAGTGTGAACTACGCGATTTTCGGCGGCAGGAGAATTCCATTCGCTGTAGACGCCGGATTCCTCAGTGTGAACGTACCATTACCAGTACTCACCTACGGGGCAGAAACTTGGAGGCTAGCGAAAAGGATTCTACTTAAATTGTGGACGAGGCAACAAGCTATTGAAAGAAGAATGATGGGTGTAACGTTAAGGGATAAGAAAAGAGCAGATTGGGTGAGGGTACAAACGCGAGTTAATGACATCTTAGTTGAAACCAAGAAAAAGAAATGGGCATGGGCAGGACATGTAATGAGGGGGGAAGATAACCGATGGTCATTCAGGGTTGACTGTGTGGATAGCCTTTATTGCTTTCGATAGCTGCTAGTCTACATTGCGGCTATTTAATAAAGGCGGAACGGCAACATGGTAGAGAATGTGGAGAACATACAAATCCCGCATATATTACTGCACAATAATATATGGGGCACAGGGCATCGATGCGCACCGTTACAATCTCCGCCATAGATATGTCGAGTTCCAACCTGGTGATCAAGCTTAGGTCTGGACTCCCGTGCGCTGAGAATTACTACCCAAGAAGCTTTTGAGTCGCTACTTCGGACCTTACAGAGTGTTGCAGCGAATTAGTGACGTTAATTATGAAGTCCTTCCTGACGGAAGCCAGCTTTCCCGACGTCGACAACCGCAATCTGAGATTGTGCACGTTGTGCGGTTGAAACCATACTATAGCCACTAATATTCGACGTTTCCAGCTGCTTCGCTTAGTTTTTGTTTCTGCTCGTCCATCAGTGCCTTGTGGCTATATCGCACACCACCGTGATTGTGACTATAGCCTATGTGTTCGCCCTAGAGCATCTCGGCGCACTCAGGTCAAGCCTATGTATGCTTTCCTTCTTTGTTTTTTGAAGAGGGGGTAATGCCACATGGTGTAGCGGAGCAACGGACTGAAGAAGAGGAGAACGAAGCTCGTCGCGGCATCGCGCGTCATCGCTTCCGCTTTCGTGAAGTACAACCACCTGTATCTTCATTAAGCTTGTATACTCCAGCAGGGTATACTCGACAATATGGTTACTCGTACAGTGGAGTAGCTGCCAATAACTCTTGCTTTGCTAAAATTCAATTAGGTAATAATACATTCTTATCTAACCAGAGACGTTCTGTCGTGATTATGACAGTATCAATGAAACATCTGTAGGCAGGGACACAGCAAAGGGACATGTTATTGCGGTATTATCAGCGACGTACTTATTGCATACAATGTTTTCCCGACGAATAAACTTATCGAAATATGAAAAATACCACGTGGTGGCACTCCAACCCGCCTCCTGAAGCAGCATCCTCGAAAAAGCTCCCTCTGAGTTTACTAGAAATAAATAAAGAAAATAAACAAAAGCATTGTGATCGAGCTAGTTGCTTATCGGCCGTGTCTAGGCTGAGATAACACGGCGCGTTTGGTGTTAGTTGGAAATAAGCTGTGATAGCTGTTGTGTTAACGTAGAGAAAGCGCACTGATGGTCTGTTCTATTTTTTTTTTTGGCCACAGAACATAGCACCAAAAAAGCGAATTGACAACGCCAGTCTATATCTTAAAGGGGGGTTCTGTTTCGTCCCAGTCGCTATGCCTCAGCTACGAGGATGCTGTGCCTACTTGCACGCCAGCGCACTACAATAGATTAGAATGAACAACATTTTATGAACTCCCGTTTATACACCCTGGATTCAACGTTAAGTCTGAGACTTCCACAAAGACAACCGCGAAGAGACGCGACCATTTGTGTAGGCTACTGTTGGGCGTTCCGTAAAGGGATGGCCGACACCGCAGCGTGTGAGAAGTGCGGTGACGGGGAAACAATTTGTCATGTACGTCGCCAGTGCCCGCAGTACAGTGCGCAGAGACAATCGCTTTCCGTCGTGCTGAACGAGTTGGACGAGCAGCCTGTGTCGTAAGAAATAATTTTGAAACATCGATGCGCCTTAACATCACATCAGAAGGCCGTGCAAGCGCTACTGCGTTTCTTGAGATCGACCGGCCAGTATGAACGCCTGTGATGGGAACGCCCTTTGTGTTACTTTAGCCCCTTCTTTTTCTGTGATTTTGTTCCTTTATTTTGTCGCTCTTTCTCGTCTTTACATCCCCTATACCCCCCACCACAGTGCAGGGTAGCAAACCGGAAACGCGCATCTTTTTTTTTTTTAATCATGATTCCTCTCCTCCTCCTCTCAAATATCTCTCTAATGACCAGAATAGAAGCTTGATCCTTACCTTGGAAGCTGCGAATGACAAGAGCGAGGCCGGAAGCTTGCATCAGTCAATGAAGTGCGGTAGTATACGAAATGCACCGATTATCAACAGAAATTATGAAAACCAGAGACAAACCAGCAGCTTCAACAAACAGCGGCGTAGGACTACCTCTTTGAGTCCTAGCCTAAGCGCGGATGTTCTAGCATTTATAGCCTGAAACCCTCATGTTAGCGTGTGGGGAGGTGGCCAGCCAGGTACGAATTTCCAAGTCATCAGTGTGGAGCATTCTAAATGACTCGGCTTTTCATCATACCACATAAATCTGCACCAATGCTTGAAAGACAAGGACTTGTAGAATCACCCAGGTTTCTCAATTTTGGTCCTCACAAAAACCGATTAGTAACTGGACTTCTTGAGCAACATGATGTGTACGGATGAAGCCAATTTTTGCAGAAACACCCAAGTATATTGGCAAAATGCACTGTTGGAGTGACTCCAATCCACACGAGGTAAAGAGCACTCGGCACCAGTACCGGTGGTCGTTCCATGTATGGTTCAGGAGTCATGCCGGCACTATAACCGGTGCCATCTTCTTCGATCGCACACTGAGACTGCACAGCGTAACGTGCATGAAAGCCTTGGAGCAGTGGGGGATCAGTTTGTCATCGAAGTCTTACTGTTACGTGTTCCACTTCTAGGGTATAAGCAAGTGGGGGCACCAGCATACAGCAACAGTTGCGCATGAATCTAGCTGGATGCGGCTTTTCATGCACAGTAGATTAGAAGGCACGGGCCTGTGAAATGGCCGGCTAGATCACCCGGCCTCTCTACTGTCGTTTTCTTTCACAAGGATCATTTGGTGGGCTAGTTCGTAAAGCTTCCTAAAGGTTACCAGGGGACACAGACGGGGACAGTGAAGAACAATATGACACGTGTTACAGTGCTCCTTATGTGCTGCCTCTTCCAATAAAACACCAGTTGCACCCTTCTTGTTCTAGAGATGACATTGTCCTGTTCAACAACACTGGGGACGAAATACAACAAATGAGAGTGGACCTTAACAGAGATCGTATAAGAGTGGGGCTTAAGATTCAAATGCAGAATACAAAGATAATGATAAATAGACGGGTAAGGGAACAGTTATTCAAGATCGCAAGTCAGGCTCTAGAGTCTCTGAAGGAGCACGTTTACCTAGGTCAATTGCTCACAGGGGACCGAGATGATTAGTAAACTTACAGAAGAATAAAAATGGGTTAAAGTGTAGCAGGCATACATTGTCAGATCTTCACTGGAAGCCTATTATTATCGATAAAGAAAAAGTGTACAATGAATGCCTTCAAGCGGCGCTGAAATATGAGGCAATAACTTGGAGACTAGTTAAGGGCGGTGTAATGAGCGATGGAACGAGGAATGTTCGGCATAACATTAAGAGACAGAAAAGAGCGGTGTGGATCAGAGAGAGCCAATATTCTAATTCACAATAAGAGAAAGAAATGGAGCTGGGCACGTTATGCAATGTGCACGTTACACAACCTGTGGATTATTAGGGTTACAGATTGGGTGCCAAGAGAAGGGAAGCGTAGTCAAGGACGGGAGAATGCTAGGTACGGTGATGAAATTAAGAAATTCGAGGACGCTAGCTCAAATCGGTTGCCGCAGGACAGGGGTAATTAGAGACCACAGGGAGAGGCTGTCGTCCTGCAGTGGACATAAAATAGATTGGTAATGATGACAGTACATCTTTTTATATATTTGTTCGCTTTGGTGCGCCCATGGTAGTTGCCGGTTTTTAGTTTATCCAGGTGAACTACCGTCTTTAACACAGATTTATAAAACTAACACAGCAGCCACCGATCTGAAACATTGAAGCTGCGCACGAAAAATTCGCCGTGTTTTTTCACGCCCGCTTCTCATTGGTGGAATATTAAAGAGCACGAACAATTATAGAAGAAAAAAGTAATATAGCGAAATAAACTAGGTTTATTAAGTAAATGGCGCGATGCAGATAAGCGGACGAATGAACTTCTGGGTAAATCAAATGGTACAAAGGCATATTGACAACATATAGAGAAAAAAAATTATTACGCGCCCTAAATGCACTTATTGAAAATGTAAATCATAAAGGGACGTGCAAAGGGACCACCGCCTTCTCGGCTGCCCCGAAAAGGCGGTGGTCCCGGTTGCGAGTACCGGACCAGGAAGAATGTTTCTTCAACTGCGAGGCTATCCTTTCGAGGAAGCCATATCGGTTTCCTTTGTAGCCTTTGCTACGAACAGGTGGATGTCTGATTTTCCCTTTAATAATTTATTCTCTCCACCTTGCGGGTTTCTGCAGAACTATTACGTTTGATTGAAAAAGTGATAACTCTCAACCGGAATAAGCGTGTTTGCAGTAACAACCACTGAACCAGCTTACCTTTTTTCATGGTGGTGCCGCGTTGCTGGAAGCATGCACGGCGCTCCGACCGATTGCCTGGGGCTGGAGGCTCATGACGGATGGAACTAGAGCTAACAACGATTGTAGTACTCTCTAGGTGGCACTAACCCCGACATTACAAACAGGCTTTCCGGGAGAAGGAGTAATGTCCCTGAATGGACGCTAATATGAGCAATATGTGTCAAGGGAAAAGGTTTTACCTGCATATACTAGGACGGAGTCGGCGCGACTGGCAAGTAAAGACCAATGTTGCCTCAATCACTGGTCTGGCAAAAGTCTTCAATGTGCCGCCACGTGAAATGAAGCGGAGACAGACATATCTCATAGATTGCTACTTGCTATGCAGGTCCTCTGTGATTCCTCAATTCAATATTACATACGATCGAATAGTCATTTCTGTTCATGTGTTACGCACAACAGCACTTATATTTCTGGAGGGCGTGTCCGATACAAGTGAGGACTGTTTCGAATGATTTTGCTGCTGGCGCGTCGCGGCTGTTGCGCAGAGGCGCACCAGTTCCTTAGCGAACAGGGCCTGATAAGTTCTGCTTAGCCTGTCTCTAGCTGTCAGTCAATATAAACGCTGAGTTTCGCGGTAGCCTGTATATCTGCTAACTAGATTCAGGCAAGAAAAGTGGTGCATGTTATATCACACTTATGTCCTTCAACGAACAAAGCAAATCTGCGTTTACGTGTATGTGAGGAACGCCGTCGCTTTAAATGCCTCATTATTGTCGTTATGATAGTGCGTCGGACATCTGCTAGCGGCCGCTTAGATATACAAGCTGGTCAGTTGAGCTGACGTGCAGTTGGAAGCGATATTAGAATCAGGTTTGAAGTATAAGATAAGCATAACCTGTTTTCCCGAGAAATCAAACTCGGAAATATATTAAATTTTGTTTAAACACTTAGAACAATGCCGAACCGCACCGCTTCCTTTTTTTTCTACGTAAACAAGTTCTGGGGCTTTACGTGGCAAAAGAACATTATATATTTACGAGGTAGCTGTGGCGTTTTCGTTTTCTGCACCTAGGGATCTTTAGCACGGCCAAAAATATAAGTACACGGGCGTTCTTCCATTTCGCCCCATCGAATTCTGCGGCCTGGTCTGAACCCGTGAGTTCCAATTTAGAAGCCCCATGCTATAGCCACTTTTGCCAGTAATTAGGCTACGGCTTCGGCTTTTTTTTTTGCTTGTTTTACAGCATGGACTGGCAAAAAAATGAACCCGGCTGACTTGCCAAACTTCAGTATATGCAATAGTTAAATAAAACTGTTTTGGGCTCCCGATCATCCGCCGCACAGGCGGAATTCTTTTGCAACGGGGGGGGGGGAGGGAAGGGGGGGCGCGCCCCAGCTTTCCGAACCCAATATATGTATATATATATTTCTTCCACCTGAATAAACTCGGTGTGACCTCGAAGAATCGTTCGCTGAAGTGTCAGCCTTGTATTAATACTAGGAATTAGTACTAGGAATGGAACAAACCATTGATAGCATTAAGAAATCTGTGCAAATGCTCTCTGATAAATATGATGAGTTTGTAACGCGGTTTAACAAGCAATGACGAGACGATAAATAATCTTCCGAAAAGGGTGACCGAAATAGAAGCGAGAAATCCAAGGGAAGAAATGGCTCGGTCGAAAAAAGAGCTAAATGAACTTCAGCGATATTGTAGGCGACTGAACCTGGAGGTTCACGGCATTCAAGTAACAACAAATGAGAATTTATTGGCAGAGTAAACTCTGTGGTTGAGCCACTGGGGCTTCAGGAATTGACTGACTCTGACATTGATAGCATTCATAGGTTGCCCTCACGGGCGAATCGTGTTCCACCCATCATCATTCGTTTTGCCACACGCAAGATGAAAGAGCAATGGAAAGCAAAGGCTAAGCTGAAAGAAAGACAGTTGGATTGAATTTTTTTTTGAAAACTTGACACAACTAAATAAGAAGCTTCTTTATCTGGCACGTTCAAAAACAATGGAAAGAGGCTACCAGTCCGTTTGGGAAGATGGCGGAACAGTGCTCGCACGCAAGAAACCGGGGAACCCTGCAAATAAAAGTTCTACTGAGGGTGATCTCGAGAAGATGCTATAAGTGTTCTGGCCTACATAACTTGCTGGATTCATCGATAATCTCGTAAGTACCATGGAGGGTTCAAAGTATAGTCCAGGGGTGCTATGCAGGATGCCCCGAGTTTCTCGTTCACCCGAGTTTTGCCCGAGTTTGCTCGACGGCAGTCAGTGAACGGAGATAGCGCGCAACGGGCCGAAGGTGCAGGCAAAAAATATGTAGACAGAAAGTCGCGTATGACAACATGAGCGCACCCTGCGCGGCACGCTGCTTCCACGTTTCAAGCGCAGAAGGCTGCACAACGAAACGCGCCAGCGCCGCGTATTGTTATCAACGGATTATCGCAACTTAGCGATACCGTGACTGCCCCGCTGTCTGTCAGCACACTTGCCGTGAGCCGTTTGCCACGCCTTTCCCGGGCGCGTCAAGGGCGTGCCTCATCTTTCGGGCGCTATCTATCTATCCTCCATCGAATGCGAACGGGGTACATGCGGCGCATTCTTGCACCTACACTTTCACTCAAACGAATACGTCAAAATGCGACAAATAAAATAACGCACATTTTTATTTCTTTAGGTATCTGTTTTTCGTTTTCAATGCTAGAAATTTGTGATGACAAACGGAGATCGAGCAAATTATTAAATTTTGCACATCTTGCCGTGAGTGGCGACAGGGAGGCGAAAGCTTAGAAGCGGTACATTGAAACGGGTCGCACGCACGAGGGCGTTCATACGGTGATAAGTCGCCTAGGGGCGCTGCAGTGCTATTCTCAATAAAGTCGGTCATGATCCATGGAGGGTCATGGCCACTCTTTCTCTATTAGGGGAATAGAAACGCAGCGCCGCGGTACGGCTGTTCATCGCAGGCGCTTCACTAGGCTATTAAGGCCCCCGCTATACCAACTAAAGACGACACAACAGCTGTCGCTGTAAAATGGCGGTATGTTATTTTAGAGTGCGTAGTGTCGCAGTTCAGTGAAAATGTACCAGTTTATCTTTGTGCGCGAAGCCTTTGCGATACATTGCGAAACGTGCGTGCTTCCCCAGCGACAGAATTCATCGCTTGTCATCGCTTGCCCAGTGAAGGCGCCTCTGAGCGCACGTACGCAGTATATGAGTGTGTTGTGCAGTCGAAGGTGCTTGCGGATTACCTCTGCTGGAGCCAGCAGCGATCGCAGATGGATATCGTAACGACACCGCAGCACTCGCATTTTGGCAGGTGAAGACTCTTGTGTGCAGTTATGAAATCAGATTTCGAACGGAGAGATGTGTTGGAACTGTTGAGTGCGCAGTGCTTGTGATGAAGAAATGTCATTGCACTGGGCCTAGAAGAGCGAGCGATTCTCGGACGCTGATCGTGTTTACGACGTTGTGGCTCCGTTTCATCACCGATGACAGAGCAGCTATCTGAAACGACTGCTGCAATAAGCCCTCCTCAGCATCGTCGTCCCCCTCGACGCCTTGCAAGCACCTACAGTGACGTGCCGATAATTATTTACTGTGCGCTACGCGCCGCAATGCAGGCAATGAAACCGTGTTGTGCGGCCATCTCAGCCCGAGAAGATGTGTGCCAGCGACAGTCAACGCTTTGTTTTCGATAGTGGTGCTCAGTACATCACCGATGACAGTGCGTTGTGCGTGTTTTATGTCGGCGGTCAAGATTGTTGATGCCTCTCAGCTCGACACCGCGTCGCTGTTGCCGGCAGATAAGTTGGGCGTGGCCCAACTGTAGTGGGTGCGCGCGCAATAGTTACATGCCTCGCGCGGGGCGTGACCTCTGGTTTTGATTGACAGGCGAACTCGTGCTAAACTCGTACATCGCGAAACCCCCTCCGAGTTCAACTCGGGAACATGGCGGCGGCAGCAGCAGCGGCAGCGGCATTGCATCCAGCGGCAGCAAGCGTCAGTATGACCGTCCGGACCCGTTCACCTGCATGACCGGCGGGGAGTTTCAGCGTCATTTTCGCCTGTCGAAGACATCAGTGTGCTGGCTGTGTGACGAGCGAGGCGAAGACTCTCGTCTGCGGTGACAGCGTGGCGGGCTTCATTCGCTCACCGTCTTAGAGCAAGTCATCTGTGCCCTCCGTTTCTACGGGCCTGGGAGTTTTCAGGGAAGCGTCGGCGCCGAGCGTTACATCGGACGCCATCAAACTACTGCTAGCCACTGTGTCAGAGATGTGTCTGACGCGCTTATCGATGCGGCAGTGCGTAAGCGGTGGCTAGCTTTCCAGAATACTGCGGCGGAGCGGGCATATATAAAAGAATGCTTCCCACTTCGTGGGAACATTACGAACGTAGTCGGGTGTGTCGAAGGAACGTACGTAGGAATTAAGGCGCCTTCAATGTCAGCGTTACTGTGATTAACAGACTTTTTCGCTGGTTGATCACTTTTTGTCGATTGTTCTATTTATCTGTCAGGGTGCCTTCCAAATGGCTCACTTTCTTGGGAAAGGGGTTAAGTATAAATAAATAAATGGATATCACTAATTGTGTGAAGTAACCTATGAATCCTAATCTCATAAAGAACTTGGGGTTCTTCATTGGTGAAGTTACTAAGTATGCACAATGCTGAATTTTGGTCATGCGTAATCTATCGGCCGCACTATGAAACAGCGAGGCATTGCACAATTTGTTGCAGCGCGAGATGTGGATGTTGCGCCAAGCCGGTTGTGCCTATGCATTTGTGGCGAAATGAAAATGCATTGAGAATCTTAGTGTGTTGGCTTGCATGAAGAAAATACTTCAGATTGTTTGCTCTGTTCACTGTCGATGCATGTGCCAGAGGTTCAGTGCATCTTCTTTTTTTTTTGGGGGGGGGGGCGGCGTTATTTTGGATGGATAAATTGTATATTTTCGTCTCATAATGGGGCTCTAATTCTTAAGCATTAGAACAATGCACATCCGACACTCTGCAGAACTCTCTGTACGTGAAGATGTCATGAAGCACCAAGGCATTATTACATATCGGGAGAAATGTGGTGCAGATGCCAATGAAAAGTGGGTCTTTAACCTACCATGATAAAAATAAAACTTGCAGAGCAAATAGACCATTTGTACAGCTTTAGAGCAATAACTACACAAAACGTGATATGCCCAAACGAGTAAACACTTGCCGCATTGCCAAAGTAGGCTGAGCGACATGCAGCATTTGTTGGCATTGAACATGTCTCGTAACTGTTATTTTTATTGTAAGCCCTCGCTGTCACACCTTTCCCTCCAGCACTCCCTTTACTGAAACGTGGCACTGTCTTTCCATTGGTGTCATGATGATAATGGTAACGGCGGCAGCAAGGCTCGTTAATGCTTGCCTCTTTGATTCCTGTGAGTTTAGTGGTAAAGAATATGGCACGTTCATACATACAGCTGTGCTGCAAAATTTAACATTTGTGATTTTTCGGAGAACTAATTTGGGTTGGGAAATTTCAAAGATGTGCACCATTGTGGCCTAATAACTAGAGCATTGGTGAGGTTGAAGACGGTGTATTGGTATAGAAGCTTGAAGTTTAATTGCACAACAATTCGACGGGACACAAAGAGAAATACACACAGCAGAATGCTTTGCTGTGTGTGTTACACTTCTTTGTGTGCCGTTAAATTGTTGTGCGATCCAACTTAAAATAGAGCATTGGGCTTCTTTGATGCAGGACCGAGGAAGTGTGAGCTATTCGACAACATGCCAGTGCCTTGCCACACACTTATGGAAGTCGGAAGGTTTGCAAACAAAGCTTTGCTTTCAAATCCACCTGCTCATGTAATACAAGCGCTGATTGAAAGAACCATCACACAAAAATAATGGTGAAATCAATGGCCTGTGAAAAGTGTAATTTGTATATAGATACTGTTGACATAATAGGTGCCATACCGGTGCCATAATAGGTGCCATACCGGCCTCAAAATTGTACTGGACAGAGCAGTTTGTTTCCTAAGTGAAGCTCGACCTCCCATTACATGCTGTGCAAATAACCAAGCTCAGTTTGTTTTGATGTGCTACACAACATTCAGTGTAATCTGTTTTTGATTCTAAAGAAGTGCCAAACACCACCTCTTTTTCAAGGACGTCATGGGAATATTTGGCGAGACCTTTTTCAGCCCCTCATAATGGAAGTGTGGTCAGCCAGCTTTGCTTGGATGCCTTTATAGATTTCTGCTCCTGATCATTGTGTGCTATCAAATTGCAGAAGTCTATGCAACTGGTGCAAGGCATTACGTGTTTCTATAGTCGGATACAACTTTAGGAGGCTGTGGAATCTGCACTTTAAGGCAGGTGAACACAAGCCTGCACCAATGGGCACGCACTCGAGAATGATATCGTGCCGCCGGACAGACTAATATTGCTCGTTGGAGAGGGACTATTTCTTTAGACGTGTAGGCAATCAGCTGCTGCGCTTTGGTCATCTGGGTGGGGCCTCTCCTGTCTTCTGAAGTTTTATCCGACTGTAAAGGATGCTGCTTTTCATACAACACAAAAGGACAAAGTGTACAATTATTTGGCCTATGAAATGGATACATCAGAAGTGTGCTATGCAAGGGCTTAAGATGTGTGAAATATGGTACATGCAATTATAAGACAATGTTAAAGAATATGTGGTATCGAACATGCATGTAATTTGTAAATGCATGGCACATTTGAATTGGGGAGTGTTGCAGTCATATGCACAGTCTATAGGTGATAGCATTATTAAGCTCCTGCTGTTTCCTTTCTTCATTGTGAATTACACACACCGTTCATCTTGTGGCTAATGAACACGCACTGTATTCTTGCACATAGAAAGAACAAACAGCATGATGACGTGTATGCTGCATTAGTGTATTTTTTATTTACATGGTCCAAGAGCGGCACAGGTTGTCTTACGTTTTTGCCTATTTTGAAGGGACACAAAGTGCATGTTATAAGTCTCCTAATATGCACAGCACAATGTTTACTGCAATAATTTTATTCATGTTCCTGAATAATAAACAAAATATTAAACTGAAAGCTCCTTTATAAGGTGCCTTCTGTGGGCTCGACAGGAGAGCAGTGAGGGCACCGATACTACTGTTGCGGAGCAGCCCTCTGGACCTTTGCCACACTCTCAAGAGCACGTGCCTGGCGCTCGCCTACTGCCACCAGGCGGTTGAGTGGCTCCAGCAGCAGAATGTTTTGCTGCAAAAAAGTGTATTGGAATGAATCAGCCACGTACAAACCATTATTTACAAAGAAAAATGCTCGTTGCACTATTAGTACCAAGTGCCCTTAAATGTGGAAGCCTCTAGTTTAGTATGCATAGTAAAACAATGCGTTGGGACAACATTGCTTTATTTTTCAAAACTGGGGTTTTCTTTTTCAGAGCCAATTGTCATGTTGATTAGTGTGCCAGCAGCTGAGGTGGCCCTGCACCTTCACGAGTCTCTACTGTCAGCACCACAAACCTATTTTTGTTCGCTGCAAAACAAATGCCTCACCCTACAATCCCGTCTTATACGAGCTGATTGCATCCTATGCCTACAAACATCATATTCTTGTCCCATTACGCAATTTTCTACCATCCTTGGCTGTAGTTCTCTCTCCTTGACATTCATTCTGTAATGCTTATGTAATCACCTGATATGAATTGGCAACAAGTGATCGAATACGTGCATGGCCTGCCTGCCGATTCCTTTCTTTTTTAATCTCAACTAGCATATCAGTTGCCACGGTTTACTACGCCACTGTCTTCCTGCCTTAATGCTATCTGCAACAATTTTTGTTACTTCGCTTTCTACACAGTCCTTGACATCTCAAGTTTCTTTGTTAACCTCCAGGTTTATGTCCCATATTGCATAACCGGTGGAATGCAATGATTCTAGACTTTTTTCAAGGATATCGGTAACGTGGCGATCACGATTCGGTAATGCCTTCCATGTGCTGTTCAACCCATGAAATTTTTGTATAAGTTTCCTGCTTTATATCAGTACTTGCTTTTGATATTTCACTTGGATAAAGATACTCTTCCATAAATTTTATAGCTTAATGTCACTCATGAATTTCTGTTGCCTTACCAAGTTAGTGGAGGTTACCTTCATCTATTCCATATTTTCGCGGGCCCACTTGCACGTAAAAGCACGAACACTCATTGGTTCTCACTGCCTTCTTTAAACTGCTGGACATTCAGTTCGTTACTACGAAAGTGACTTAATCCGTGCACTCTTATTATGCTAAATATGAAACAGTAGAAATATACTTATCTGCAGTTTGTCGAAGTCTCCTTCACTGTGTTGGTAGCGAGATCCATCGTCGGTACCACCTCGTCGCTTCGTAGCTATATAGGATGTCTACCTTTTGCCCACACAATGTAATGTTCGTGACGCTCGCAGTCACGCAGAGTGGAGGAACTCGGCGCACTTGCAGAAGCAGCACCGGACAAGTTGTTTCTTCAGCACTTCGCCGTGAACAGTAGGTGCGCGTTGCGATCTGTAAAATCGCCGAAGCTATTGGCAGTCTTACCGGGTGCACGGGAAGATTGCCCACGGAGGAACAGAACTATCCAAGAAATAGTGGCCTTCGTCGAGCCTGATCACTACGTCGCGCACTGCAAGCTCGTTGTACGGGTTTGTTTACACTGGGCCTCCCTGATGCTTAGCCGCCATGCTTGCCCGGTGAATGGATGTGATGACGCCACTACAGCGCTCCCTCGTGGTATAATGCGAAGGGTACTAAATTACAAATTAGTCTAAGACGCATTCAGTGCACATCTCGTAAGCTTCAAAATGCTTCTAAACCACGTTAAAGTAACTAATAATATTGTACTAAATGCATTTGTTTTACAACTTGCTTCTGCATGTAATGCACTCGGTGGAACGACAAACAAGTGAAAGAAGGCACGACCATGCACCGACGGTATGATCGCGTGAGCCCCAGTTTGTCGACCGCCCAGAAGGCAACGCCCAAGAAATGATAGCCAGCCAGAGTGAATCTAGATAAACCAATGAAACTGGAGGCTTGTCGAAAGATAAACTGTGTCTCGGTACCATTCGTGCTTTCATTTTGGGGTGTCGCCAGAGCTCGTGACGATCCCGAGTTTCGCCAAACTCGGCGCATCCTGCATAGCGCCCCAGGTTACTTTAACCAGTACTTATACAGAATGCGTGGACATACAATGCATTTTCTATGCTACATTTCAATGCACGTAGTTTGAAAAACAAGGTGGAAAAAATTGAGTGCCAATTGGAAAAGACATCATTGAAGTTTCATGTACTATGTGTCACTGAAACATGGTTTGCAAGTGATAAGGATGCCTGTTTGTTCAATGGCTATAGGGAATTTAGTGTATTTCTTAGCTCCAAACAGGGCGGTGGTGTCACTGTTTACACAAGGGATGACATTGATTGCAACATGAAAAAAGAATACTTAGTGATTTCAAATGACTACGAAATTGATACAATATTTTTTGGCAACACTTACCTAATTGCTATATACAGGCCTCCATCGGGAAATGCCACGCGCTTCTTTGAATGGCTTGATCATGTCCTTCCATATCTGGTAACCCTTGCGAAAGAAATTATAATTGCTGGTGACAGAAATATTAACCTTTTGTCAAACAGCCCTGCAGAAAAAGCGTTTTCATCTCTTATGTCTAGTTATTGTTGCAAAACTCTCATAAAATGGGCTACGCGAATAACGGTTGCCAACGAGGCAATGCTAAATATTTCTTATATAAATTGTGTGGAAAATAATATAGCCCCTGCGGCACTATCTATCGATGTTAGTGATCATTTGCCTGTCTTTTGTATCTTAGGAAAAACAGTAAGGAAGAAAAATTATGATAAATTTCATAAATTTAGAAGAATAGATGGTTCAAAAACAGATGTGTTCAAGCAGATCGTGCTTGATGCAGACTGGTCCGAAGAGCTGAACGAAAACCGCTCTTATGTCTGCTTTTTTTAAGATCTTACGAAAAGATACTGGACTTGTAGCACCGGGAATTCCCAGTAGTTGTATGGAAAAACAAGAAAAAAGTTAGGAAACCGTGGATGACACCTTCAATTTGCAAAATAATACAATACACGAACGAGCTGTTTCGAGTTCTTGAGACTGAAAGATAGCGATAAATTCAATGAATATAAAATATATCGCAATAAACTAAGCAAGAAAATCAGAAAGGAAAAAGACATCTTTTACGGTAATACATTTGATGTCGTTGATGATTCCAGTAAATTATGGAATATCGATAATGAAACATGTCAGTCAAAGCCCACTCATTTAACCCCTGATGAAATGAAATTTGCCGGCAAAGCCCGCACAAGTCGAGACCTTTCCACGAAATTTATTCAGCATGTTCAAACTTGCGGCGGGAAATTAAATAATACGACAAAAGTTGACCCAAGCAGTTATATAAACATAAATTGTTCTGATGCTTTATACCTGATGCCTACTAGTGAATTCGAAATAAGTTGTATAATTGAATCTAATAATAGTAAAATTGCAGCTGGTCCCGACGATATTAAGGCTGATACAATCAAAGCGGTAGCGTCAACGATTTCAGTTCCACTGGCACACATTTGCAACTGTATTCAGGAAGACAGATACTTTCCCGATGAATTAAAAGTAGCATGGGTAACTCCTGTACACAAAGGTGGAAAAAAAGATGATTTCAGAACCTATCATGTTATCTATGTTCTGAGTGTATTCTCAAAATTTATTGAACGCGTTATATTTAGAAGAATAACTGATTCCCTACGAAAACACAAATTGATAGTGGAAATTGATAGATTTCAAAAGAAAAGAACAAGTCCACTGAGCTAGCGCTACTAGGCATTAAAGAAAAATTAGTTGAGAATATTGAAAACAAGCAGTTTACGGTGGGAATGCTTTTAGGTATTAAGAAAGCGGTGGACTGATTACTCACACTATATTATTAAAAAAAACTACCCTGTTACGGCTTAAGGGGCCAGGCTTATCAATTAATGAAAAGTTATCCCGAAAATTGGAAACAGTACGTGATATTAAACAGCTGTTCTTCAGATCACAACATAACCAGAACGGGAGTACCACAAGGCTCGAAATTAGGTCCCCTTTTATTTCTTTATATGTTAATGACATCTGCAGCACACCCCATACTGAGAAGATAGTACTTTTCACCGACGATACAAATGTATTTTTTCATAGTAAAAATTTGGAACAGGCTGAATTAAAAGCTAATACATGGCTAAGAAAACTATCACTATGGCTATATGCAAATGAGTTACAGTCAAATACAAGAAAAATAAAATATTTCATATTCATTGCTCGAAACTCGCATAGAAAAAATAGTTTCAGCCTGCATTTTGAAGACACAGTGCTTGAAACCACAAAAGGTTGGAAGTTCGTAGGTGTATTTTTTTAGTTAATATTTATCGTGGAATGGACCACATATCGCACCTCCAAAGTAAGATATCTCTAACCATTGGCGTACTATGCAAAATAATTTCTTTAATTCCAAACAGACTAAAACCGGTTATATGTCACGCACTAGCTCAGTTCCATTTATAATAGTGCTTACTGATATGGGGCTCTACAATTACGAGAAATTTAAATAAACTAGTTTTACAAAAGAGAGCTGTACGCGCTCTTGAAATCGTCGGCTTCAATCATACCACATCTCCATATAAAATGAGGTGTAAATTAGTTCCACCATATCATCTTTATACATTGAAGATCTCACTTTATATGTTCACACAAATTAAACAAAAATGGCCAAATTTTGAGTCTATCTATCTTCAAACGTCCACAAACCGCAACTTTTGTGTGATTAACTATAAACTATGGAATATTAGAACTAATAATGGGATGCAAATTTTGAGGTATAAAATTCCGGAGCTCCTAAATGAGAACAAGGAAAAGTTACACCTAATAAAGCAATCACATTCAATAAAATTGTATAAACGAAATATATGTAACCGAATATAGGTCGTTGCTGTGATGTGTGATTTTCGTGCGAACTGTGTGTTATAACGAAGCGAGTTTTAAATGCTTATTCATATCAGTTTGAGCCAAATGAATACTGTAGCGTTTTTATTTGTAAGACAGAGTAAAGTACTATGTCTGTTTTTGTTTCCTCAATCCTATGTTTGTTACCGAATGCGTACTGCTGCAAATCGCGACGTTTTCTTATTGTTCGCACAAACTGTGTTCTTCATGATGGTTTTCTTTTGGTTTCACATCGTGTGCTTGTTTTTCTTCGCTTGAAGTGTTTAAGTTTTTCGCCATCTTACCTACTGAATTCCTTGTTCAAATCCCCCTCCTCTTTTTTTTCTTTTCTCCTCATTCTTACGCTGTCCTGATTACTTCGCTGGAGCGCAGATTGTAGAGGGCCTCAGTCAGGCGCATGCTAGCGCCTTCAGTCATGACCCTTCTGGTTTTCTGTAAGCACACTGAAAAACTTGTGAATAAAGAAATTATGAGAATTTACAAGACTTCATAGTAGGAGTCAGTTCAATTTCACAGCCTGGGTCCTCTCTAACTACCAAGAATCAGGCATCTCTCGGTGGTGTAATCTTATTCGCGTTACTGTCGCATAGTTCGCTATCACTAATATTGCTTCACCTTCGCGGACAAACAGCATCCTCTCTCTGCCCTCTTTTTTTTTTCTTTTTCTGTCAGTCTTATATAAGCGCTCCTGCGCATGACTGTTCTTGATTCTGATTTTAACTGAATACGGCTTGGCGTCATTTTGGTTATTATACAGGGTGCCCTAACTATCGCGCACCAAGACTTAAAAAAGGAGCAGTTTCGTTACTGGAAGAAAAGCTAGTGCATATTGCCTCCAGCACAGTGGAGTAGCAGACAGTATTCCTATCATTGCTGAAATGTCAATCGGCAATTTCAGTTAATTATCTAATTCGAGAAGAACTGCCCTGATTATCACATTGTCAATGAGGCATTTGTAAGAACTTGCAGGTACGTTCAAATGACATCTAGGTGCTGTGTTTTTAGCTACGTGCTAATTGCGTGCAATTTTTTCCGACTGGCAACCAAACCTCACGAAATATGAAAAGTACCACGTGACTACGATCTCATCCACATCATTAAGCAGCACCCTCAAATAAGCTGATTGAAGGCTTCCGTATTGACAAACGTTCTGCTATATGCGTAATGCGTTATGATGTACTGTATTGGCACGCGTTATGCCACATTTTTGCTTTCTGTTTATTTTTACACTATACTGAGTCGGCTTCATCATCATCATCATCATCATCGCCAGCCTGGTTACGCCCACTGCAGGGCAAAGGCCTCTCCTATACATCTCCAACTACCCCGGTCATGTACTAATTGTGGCCATGTTGTCCCTGCAAGCTTCTTAATCTCATGCATCCACCTAACTTTCTGACGCCCTCTGCTACGCTTCCCTTCCTTTGGAATCTAGTCCGTAATCCTTAATTACCATCGGTTATCTTCCCTCCTCATTACATGACCTGCCCATGACCATTTCTTTTTCTTGATTTCAACTAAGATATCATTACCTCGCGTTTGCAATCTGCTCTTTTCTTATCCCTTGACCTTACACCTATCATTATTCTTTCCATAGCTCGTTGCGTCGTCCTCAATTTAAGTAGAAACCTTTTCGTAAGCCTCCAGGTCTTTGCCCCGAACGTCAGTGCTGGTAAGATACAGCTGTTATAAACTTTTCTCTTGAGGGATAATAGCAACCTGCTGTTCATGACCTGAGAATGCCTGCCAAACGCATCCCAGCCCATTCTTATTCTTCTGATTATTCGCATCTCATGATCCGGATCCGCAGTCACTACCTGTCCTAAATAGATGTATTCCCTTACCACTTCCAGTGCCTCACTACCTATCGTAAACTGCTCTTCTCTTTCGAGACTGTTAAACATTACTTTAGTTTTCTGCAGAATTTTCAGACCCACCCTTCGGCTTTGCCTCTCCAGGTCAGTGAGCATGAATTGTAGTTGGTCCCCTGAGTTACTAAGCAAGGCAATATCATCAGCGAATCGCAAGTTGCTAAGGTATTCTCCATTAACTCTTATCCGCAATTCTTCCCAATCCACGTCTCTGAATACCTCCTGTAAACAGGCTGTGAATAGCATTGGAGAGATCGTATCTCCCTGCCTGACGCCTTTCTTTATTGGGATTTTGTTGCTTTCTTTATGGAGGGCTACGGTGGCTGTGGAGCCGCAATAGATATCTTTCAGTATTTTTACTTACGGCTCGTCTAAACCTGACTCCGCAATGCCTTCATGACTGCTGTAGTTTCGATTGAATCAAACGCTTTCTCGTAATCAATGAAAGCTATATATAAGAGTTGGTTATATTCCGCCCATTTCTCTATCACCTGATTGATAGTGTGAATATGGTCTATTGTTGAGTAGCCTTTACGGAATCCTGCCTGGTCGTTTGGTTGACGGAAGTCTAAGGTGTTCCTGATTCTATTTGTAGGCAATGGACTATGGATTAGGATTATGTTAGCGTTTTTCGAAGACTCCGGTACGCTCGAAGTCATGAGGCATTGCGTATACCGGATGGCCAGTTTCTCTAGAACAATCTGCCCACCATCCTTCAACAAATCTGCTGTTACCTGATCCTCCCCAGGTGCCTTCTCCCTTTGCATATCTCCCAAGGCTTTCTTTACTTCTTCCGGCGTTACCTTTGGGATTTCGAATTCCTCTAGACTATTTTCCCTTCCATTATCGTCGTGGGTGCCACTGGTACTTTTTAAATCTCTATAGAAATCCTCAGCCACTTGAACTATCTCATCCATATTAGTAATGATATTGCCGGCTTTGTCTCTTAACGCACACATCTGATTCTTGCCGATTCCTAGTTTCTTCTTCACTTTTTTTAGGCTTCCTCCGTACCTGAGAGCATGTTCAATTCTATCCATATTTTACTTCCTCATATCAGCTGTCTTGCGCTTGTTGATTACCTTCGATAGTTCTGCCAGTTCTATTCTAGCTGTAGGGTTAGAGGCTTTCATACTTTGGCGTTTCTTGGTCAGATCTTTCATCCCCTGCGATAGCTTACTTGTATCCTGTCTAACGGAGTTACCACCGACTTCTATTGCACACTCCTTAATGATGCCCACAAGATTGTCGTTGATTACTCCAACACTAAGGTCCTCTTCCTGAGGTGCTGAGACCCGTAGCTTGATCTGGAATTCTTTTATTTTCCCTCTTACCGTTAAGTTATTAATCGGCTTCTTATGTACTAGTTTCTTCCGTTCCCTCCTCAGGCCTAGGCTAATTCAAGTTCTTACAATTCTATGGTCACTGCATCGCACCTTGCTGAGCACGTCCACATCTTGTATGGTGCCAGGGTTAGCGCATACGATGAAGTTTATTTCATTTCTAGTCTCGCCTTTCGGGCTCCTCCACATCCACTTTCGGCTATCCCGCTTGCGGAAGAAGGTATTCATTATCCGCATATTATTCTGTTCCGAAAACTCTGCTGATAACTCCCTGCTGCTATTCCTAGTGCCTACGCCATATTCCCCCACTAGCTTGTCTCCAGCCGGCTTCTTGCCTACCTTGGCATTGAAGTCGCTCATCAGTACAGTGCATATTGTTTTCACTCTACCCAATCCTGCTCTGGTGAGGGAGTGCGTTACCGGTTCTGCTCACCGGGGTCAGGGCACACTCCAGGCCTGTTTATGCAATTTTATGAACGCGCGGATTTTTTTTTTCGGTGGGAAATTGCGTGGCACCGGGATTCGAACCACGGACCTCTTGCACGCGAGGCGGGTGTTCTACCTCTACACCACCGATACTCTTTTATACTGTGTATAAGGTCTTAGGGCAAAGTATCTTGCTACTTTTATGAAATACGTCTTGATGTTTTTATGCGATGCTTATCTGTTGATTCATCTTTTTTTTTACATCTTTTTCTCTGAGTCCGGGTATAAGCGCTCCAGGACATGACTGTTCTTGATTCTGATTTTGAGTGAATATGACTTATTGTCATTTTGGTTAATATACAGGGTGCCCAACTATCGTGCACATTTATTGAAAAAAAGAGCAGTTTCGTTACTCGAAGAAAAGCTAGTGCATATTGTCTCCAGTACAATGGAGTAGCCGATAGTAGTCCTATCGTTCTTGAAATGTAATTCCGCATTTCAATTATTTATCTCATTCGAGAAACACTGCTCTGATAATCAGAGTGTCAATGAGGCATTTGTAGGCATCTCCAGTTATCCACAATTGTCATCTAGCTGCTGTGTTTTCAGCAACGTGTTTGAGTGCCTTTATGCATCGATATGTTTCTACCGATTGTATCTTCTGATAAACTGTACCATATGCCCCCCTGACGCTATGCCTCTTCGTAGGCCTGTCAGATCTTTCTAAATAAAAAAATAAGATACCTGCATTCCCTGTGGCAATTCCGAAGAGCTATCATGTGCATCATCTTGATAATGGTACGGAAGGAGCACCAAGAGTTGGTTTCGGGTCCTTGCAGTTATTCCTTCCTATTTACGTCACACTTATTATCCGCCACTCAAGGCCGACTGATCACTTTGGTAATAAAAGCCCCTTGAAAACACGGCCGAAGCGCCGCTATGCGATATGTGAAAAGCAATGTAATAGGCAAAGCACGTTTCAAAATGTCGATTTTGCTTCCACCGCATCGACAGGTCGCGCGCGGCTATACTTCGCGCAAGAAACTTGCTTCAGACCATAACCAAATTAAAGTGACGGTTTTATTTCTCATGAGAGTGTATACAAACTGCAAAACCAGGTTCATGACATAAAATAAAACCGAAATAAACCGACTGGGAGCGAACCAGGAATGAGCCGAATTGGGAATCGGGAAACCTGCACAAAAACAAAACAAAAAACAGGTCACATTTCAGGGTGCCCTTAATTGCTAGGAATTCCCAAGCCCCGTTGAAAACCAGCTGCAGCTGCAGACAGGGTGTCCTGCATAACATGAGCCAAAAATTTAAAAGCAAAAGGCGCGTCGGAAGCGAATTGAACCGAACGCATACTATTCAAAATAGCCTATAGTAACTCAGACATCTTTTAATTTTCCGCGTAACCCACCAATTAATTGAGCTTAGTTTCCCAAGTTTAATTATTGGATGAGGACTGCAAGTATGATACGCACATTTCTAGGGAAACTTGAGAAACCACCGATCGAGTTGTTTCCTTGACGATACGTCTAACGTAGTCCTTTTCTCCGGGTTGCAAAGCCCGCGAAATATGAAAAAAAGCCACGTGACGGAGCGCTTGCGCAGTGGTATCGTGCTGCTCTCAAGCGTGCGTTCGGTGAACAATGTCGGCTCCCGTCGGATGACAGCAAAAAGTCATGCTGCTGGCCGAGCGCTACCGATGAGATAAGCAACACGCAGCCGCTTTCTCGACGCCAGTCACGATGCAGCCGGCCATGTTCACCAAACGCACGCTTGACAGCAGCGTAATACCTCTGCGCAAACGCTGCATCACGTGGCATTTTTCATATTTCCCGTGCTCTTTTTGCAACGAAGAAAAAATGAATACGTGAGACGTATCGTAGACGAAAAATCTCGATCGGTGGTTTCGGAAGGTGCACTACAAAAATGCGTATGATACTTGAGGTCCTCAGCCAAAGATAAAAGGTTGGGTGAATATATTTATGTTATGGGACAAAGCCAAAAACTGTCTCAGTTACTATAGGCTATTGCGAATAGTAAACGTTAGGTTCTATTCGCTTCCGACGCGCCTTTCGTTTTAAAACTCTTGGCTCAACCTATGTGGGAGACCCTGTATAGGGCATGTCTCCTTCTGCAGCTACGATGTACTGAGTCCGCTTTTTCACATCTGAAATGGTTTTATTGATGAGGGACGCCGGAATTCTACGGCAGACATCCGTTATCCTCGTCCTGGGGTAATGTGACGCCCATATCGATCATGTAAGCACGAAACCCAAATTCAAGCACATAACCCAAATGAAGTAAATCGAGTGGACGGTGGTCAGGGCACCTAGCCGGTCAATATAAGGGCTTGTGCCTTCCAATCTATTGCGCACGAAAAGTCACATCCACCCACTTTTGTGCATGGCTGCTCCTATGTTCTGGTGCTCCTTCTTGCTGATACCACATAAGTGGAAGACATGACAGTGGGACTTCGCTAAGAAACTCATCCAACACTCCTTCAAGAATTTAGTCCACATTACGCTGTCCAGTCAGTTTGTAATCGGAGAAGATGGGTCTGATTATAGCACCGGCGTAAATTCCACGCCCCACATTGAACGACCACTGGTACTGGCGCCGATAGCGCTTTACCCTTTGTGCATTGTAGTCACTCCAAAAGTGAGCATTATACAAATTTACCTGGGCGTTTCTTTGAAAATTTGCTTCATCTGTGCACATGATGTTGCTCAAGAATTCCGGTGACTCACCAACTTTTGTGAGGAACCAATTCGAGAAATCTAAACGATGCTACAGGTCCCTATTTTCGAAGCATTGGAGCTGGGTAAGGTGGCACAGGTGAAGGGCTATTGTTTAGAATCCTCCACACTGATGACTTAGAAATTGGTACTTGAGCGGCCGTGCCCCGCACGCTAGCATGAGGCTTTGAGGCCACAGATGCAGAACATCCGTGCGTAGGCTAGGACTCATAGACGGAGTGCTACGCGGCTGTTTATTGAAGCAGCCGGTTTGTCTCAGGTTTTTAATCATTTCTGATGATAGTCGACGCATTTGGTCTACCGCCGCACTTCCATGACATATACATGTGCGGCCTTCCTCTTGTTGTCATTTTCAGCTCCCAAGGCAGGCATCATTTTACGTTCTGATAATTAGAGAAAGACATGGCAACTGGGACGGAAGAAAACGCCCCTTTAAACATTTGCACTAAAGTTGTCAATTCGCTTTTGTGGTGATGTGTTCTGTGGCAAAAAAACTATCAGTGCACTTTATTTGCTCTAAGAAAACTGTTGTCGCAGCTTGTTTCCAACTAACACCAAACGCGACAGGTTACTTCGGCCGAGGAGCGGCATATAAGGCACTAGCAGGATAACTATATTTTACAGTGAAGCTGATTATGGCTAGCCTGTTTGTCCTTCCATCAGGCTATACGCCGAAAACTCCTCCAATGCAAATCCATGTGAATGCACAATATAAAGGCGAATGAGAGGCGCGCGATTGGCTGCGCCAGTAGTGACGCCGTTGCTCTCCGTCGCAGCCAAGTAGGCGCGCACTAGCTTCTCTCCGGCTCCGAAAAGTGTAGGCCATGCTTAATACGTACTCCTGAGGAGCAGGCAGCTTTCGATCAGCTACGCCGCGAGCAGAACTGTGACCTAGTTCGTCCACGGCGTCCCGATCCTGCAGCCCCGCACAAGAACAGGCTCGTGCAGCCGAGCGCAAGCCGCAACTGCCTACCGAGAATCCGGAAGCCTACCAAACTGTCGTTTAATAGACAGTCGGGATTAACCCAGTGATAAACAATGGGGCGGCACCTTTCAGTTCGCTGGTTAACCATCTATACGGAGTGCATGGGTGCATTATGCAAAATAGAAGTGAGGCTCGCAGACAGGACACAAGAGTAGAGAAGTGGACAACACGAACGTCGACTCTCAACTGAAGGGAGCACTGAGGCGAAAAAAGAAAGAAGACAAAAAACTCATCTGTGCATGCTCAGGAATGGTGACGCCACCTTTCAATCGGGTACACGTGTCGGTCTGCGAGAGAGATAACTGTTAAGGCACTTAATCTCTTCCTTATGTAAAGTATTCGAAGGCTGACTCACGCACGCACTTCCACCATTATAAATATGCCCTGCCTCTACCATAATATGCGTATCTTCATTCTTATACCTGTGCAAATATCGCGCATTTATCTAACTCTGGCGTGCAGTTACAATCGCGGCAATATAGCGAAAGATTAGAAGGCGATCCACTGGTTAACGACCTTTTACGTTCCATTAGCCTCTGATTGATACACCGTCCCGTTTGCCCTACGTAGAACTGGCCACAGCTAAGGGGAATTTTATAAACCACAGCCATACGACAGTCAGTAAAACTGTTGTTCTTATTGTGCTTCACTGGACAAATATCTGTTCGTTTTTTGCCTTTTACCCGCTTCTTTTTATTCTGTATGGCAGCGCATATCTTACCTAGCTCATTGGGAGCAGTGAAAGCAACATTAACATCATATCTACTAGCAACTTTTTTAAGCATGTTCTATTTTCTATTCACAGTTCTATTTCTATTTCTGTAACAGTTCTATTTTTTCGTCTCTGTTCATCTAAAACTTCTGACGGAAACTTACACGCGTAAGATTACACACGAGAGACACATGCAGCCTACACTATGAGCGCAATGCACGCGCAATCACCACGTGCCAATAAACATAAAGAAAGAAATTTATTTTTAAGGCATCAAGACACGTCATATGTAATCAGGAACACAATTTCAGTGGTTTAATCGCAAAGCAGCAGCGCGCAACGCAGTACGAACGAACCCGCCGAGCAGAATCGCCAGCACTTTCCAACGACACGACCTTGATTTGGCCCGGTCCGCTTTGATCGCATCGCCACCACCGTATTTTGCGTCATCGGACGCCTCCCTGCAGAGCATGCACTGATCCTGCCGCTCGTCTCACTCACCCGTATTCTAGTACACTCTAATATGGCTTCAACTAAGAGGCGATGATGTATCGGTGATAGTGTCAATGAGAGTAGCCATACAAGGCTATCGAGAACTTGCACTGCGACATCATTTCAGGTTGAGAGCATAGAATTATGCTCTCATAGACATATGAAAGTTTTTCTAGAACAATCTGCCCACCATCCTTCGGAAAATCGGCTCTTACCTGACCCTCCCCAGCTACAATCCCCCTTTCCATAGTGCCCAAGGCTTTCTTTGCTTCTTCCGGCGTTACATGTGTGATGTCAAATTCATCTAGACTATTCCCTCTTCCACTATTGTCGTGGATGGCACTCGTACTGTATATATCTCTATAGAATTCCTCAGCCACCTGAGCTATCTTATCCATGTTAGTATTGACATTGGCGGCTTTGAATCTTAATCCATTCTCCAATCTTAATCTCCAATAGAATAAGATAAACACTGAACTCACACGTCAATCAAGAGAACACGCAGGTTCAGCAAGGCATAGTCTGCAATGGATCACACCCATCTCATCAATAAGATAATCAAGAAATACGCAGATTGCAGTCAGTCTGTTTATATGGCTTTCGTAGATTACGAAAAGGCATTTGATTCAGTAGAGATACCAGCGGTCATAGAGCTACTACGTAATAAAATAGCACATGGCGCTTACGTAAATATCTTGGAATGTACCCACAGAGATTCCACAGCTACATTAATTCTCCACCAGAAAAGTGGAAAATACCTGTAAAGAAATCTGTGAGGCAAGGAGATAGGCGGCAAGACGTTTTCGAGCTAATAAACTGGGAAGGCTTAGGAGTAAGAATCAACTGTCAACCTCAGGAACCTTCGATTTGCAAACGACATTGTCCTGTTTGTCGATACTGGGGAAGGCTTACCACAAATGCAACGATTGACGACTTTAACAGACAGACTTTTAGAGTGGGTTTCAAGATTATTATGCAGAAAGCAACGATAATAATCAATAGCCGGGTAACGGAACAATAGTTCAGGATTGCCAATCAGCCTCTAGAGTATGTGAAGGAGTACGTCTACCTACGTCAAAAACTAACATGGGACCCTGATTCTCAGAAGGAAATTTGCAGAAGAATAAATATGTTTGGAGCGCATTCGGCAGACATTGTCAGATCCATTATGAGTAAAAAGGAAGGTGCACAATCAATGCATTCTACCGAAGCTGACATATGGGGCAGAAACTTTTGGAGCCTGACAAAGAAGCTCCAAACCAAGTTAAGGACCGTACAAAGAGCGATGGAACGAAGAATGCTGGGCGCAACGTTAAGAGAGAGGAAGAGAGCGGTGTGAATCAGAGAGCAAACAGAGATAGTGGATATTCTATTTGACATTTAGAGAAAGAAATGGAGCTGGGCAGGTCATGTGGTGCGTAGGATAGATAAACGTTGGATCATTATGGTTATAGAATGGGTGCCAAGGGAAGGGAAGCGTAGTGAAGGACGGCAAAAGACCAAGTGCGTTAATGAAATTACGAAATTCGCAGGCGGCAGCTAGAATCGGTTGGCACAGGTCAGGGATAATTGGGCGTCTTGCAGTGGACATGAAATTGGCTGGTGATTATGATTATGAGGATGATGACAAGAATGTAACTTGTATTTGTGCTAATAGTTATTCAAATCAACTCTCCTTCCACACATATGTTATTCGATACACTTGATGGTAAAAACATACAACTGGTTATGTATCATAGTGCACTCGCTAAACATAGCAGTGCTGACAGCGAGGATAGAGACCCTGTGCTTATGCATATTTTACTTTGAGGTGGGGTGAATTGGTTTTGAGTTCACCTACACAAACTGCAGCAAACTATATTAAAACGCAACATTTCGTGCTCAGCGACCTCCAGAGCCTTCGTTTTATTTTGTGTGCTGTACCGGTGGCAGTCATGCGTGACCACACGGACCACTGCACGGCTACCACGATCAAGGCCACGTGTAGATGAACCCGACGTGAGCGGGTTGAATCAGAAATCGGTCTGACCAAGCCCGTCGTGACCGGTTTATGCAAATTCTCTTCTGACGGGTCTCGACAACAACGACACACAAATTCGAGCTGAGAGATCAACGCGTTCAAACTGGGCCTCCGGTTCCCGGAGTCATCTGCAACAGCTTATCGCTACGATTACAATGCTCTTCACAGTACTTTGTCTTGATTTTGCCCTGACACTATCCCCACTGCCGGTGCATAAATCGTGACGTACAAGTGTTCCCGCGCAACTCTCGGCACTAGCGGGCCGGACCCGTCCGCATTTACATAAACACTGCAAGCGCGTAGGGCTGGGTCAACCTACCACATGCAGTCGGGCAAAGTCGACGCTTGTTCAGCCTTACCGGTTAGCGTTTACATGAATTTACCTGCATATTCCGGCCCGACAAGCCGACTCGACCCCATTCTGTCGGCTTCGAGTAAACGCCCTGAAAGACGAGAAGAACAAGGCGCCAAGCGGCCTAGGTAGAAAGCGTTGTGCAGTAGCAAACGTAAATGTTGCATAACTGTGTTCGAGCATTTATTTAATTCAGCAGAAACGTTCTAAAGACACGCAACTATAATTTTAATGTAAACAATAATCGAATTATCAGCGTTGCAACAAGTATAAGCACGAGAGTGCTCCCTTCATTGGCCGCGGGATATCGTCCATCTCCCTTGACCAAACGCTTCATTAAACTCCCTTAGTGGAAGGACGGCCGTTCGACACCGAGTGCACATTTCACGAGATGAAGACGACATAGTTAAAATGAGTTTGCTGGTGTTTATGTGATAGGGCTATAAGACACTCGGCTTCTGAAGGCGGGGTCGTAGTTTCGGAACTCACCACCACCAATGTTTTACAGCATAGGCTGTTATAGGCGTATTTCAAAGCCTATTTGGTTAGCGTTAGCGATGGTGTCCGGCGCCACCGCCTGCATTGCTGGTGTCCAATGTCCTTACCAGCTATCGCCGGGAGTGAGAAAAAGAGTTTGCAAAGACACTTAGTTATACACAATGTGACAATAAGGGCAAATTCCATGTCAAGCTAAAGTGATGGATTAGTGCTCGAGCATCTCTAAGGCATCGGTATTATGGCGAACAGAGCCTTAATAATCGAGAAATGGAGGTAAATGCACCACATCATTTGAGACTCCCGCGGGACATTAAAGCATTTGCCCAATAACGAAAGCACTCCTGAGTTAAAGTCAGTCGCTAGTGATCAACCACTGGCTACAAAAACACATCCTCATATCGTAATATTGGATGAAATAAGGTGCTACTTGTCCAGTTCAATTACATGTTTAGAAAAAAGTAGTCATTGAAATTTGCCTTTACAAAGACGCGGATGGTCGAAAGGTTTCGTTTTCTTTCGACTTTGCACCGCCCACGCTTTCGCGTTTCAATACTTTCCTGATCGCTTAGTGCTGCGCTGGCTTTGCTGACTTGCGAAACTCGTACATATTGTAAGTACCAGAGAATTCAACTTCCATGTGAGGTCGCGCGATGACCGAACCGTCTGCGGCGCTTGAACGAAAAGAAACTGCAATGGCGAACCCGCCGCTCTCTCTTGGCTCGGTGCCGCCGTCTGTCGGGCGCCGTTGAATTGGAGACTGGATTTCGAAAAATGGGTATTCGGACCGTTCAGATACAATTTCATTGGGAACAGTCTTTTCTTGCCACGAAACAAGCGTTGCGAGGTTTCTGGAATGGTTTTTAAACGTCCCCGTGAACTTAGTATTTGCATTCGTGTCCCTTTTACTGGATGAGTCCGAAAGCATTCTGACCACTCCGTCATGCTTGAACATTATTCCACAGCGTAAGTTTGTGGATTCGACTCCCAGCAAAGGCGGATAGTTTGACTCCGACCAATGATCGGGGGCTCAAGTGCCCTAATTCACTATTCCTTGATTAACAATGCCCAAATTACCTTGGGCCCAATTCGAAGGAATGTCAGCGGGTTCGACTCCTACCAAAGGTCCGGTGTTTGAGTGCGTTAAATACCTGTGCCTTGATTAATTGTGCCTTAATTAACTTCCCCTTAACCCCAAACGTTGTTGTCTTGACTTGCACGAATGGTCGATGCCTTTTTAATCCATCTTGTGGTCATGACGACAAGGTCGGATTTTCCAAATTATAGGCCATTTAATGCAGCCACTTAAAAAACAAAAGAACGAGGGCTCCCTGCGAGGGGGCCCTCGTTCTCTCTACTCTGCCACTTCTCTACTCTCTCTACTCTCCTGCACTCTACTCTACTCTACACTACTCTCTACTAAAGGCAAATTCAACTCTCCTCTACTCTACTCTGCCACTGCACCGCGCTAGCGCTTAGTAGAATGCAGAGAAAAAATGCCTTTGTAATGGAATGTATTGAACAGTGCAGATGGTAGCGTCTGTTGGTAATCGAGAAGGCAGGTGACGCAGAGCAGGAACCGCTGGTTGCCCAAACGGCTCGTGCTCGTGCTCATCACTGGCAAACTGGCTGGCGCACTTGTTGCACTGCAGGCACGGAACAGACGATCTGGCTGGCCTTGTCGTTGTGCTCTTCTTCATTACAATTACCCCCGGTACAAAAGCGGAGCCATCCTGGTGACTTACCGCGAGGAGACGAGCGGGTCACAGAATTGTTTCTGTAGGCTTTATTCATGACGCGTCCCTGGCGTCACAATACGGTGTGCCGCTACTTTGTTAGATTGCTAATAGCATTGTCGTCGACATTCATCGTGGAATAGGTTCTGGCGCAATTCATCTTTATTAATGCGATGAGCATTATTTGGGCACTGTACACACTTTCCTGTCTGTCTGTCTGTCTGTCTGTCTGTCTGTCTGTCTGTCTGTCTGTCTGTCTGTCTGTCTGTCTGTCTGTCTGTCTGTCTGTCTGTCTGTCTGTCTGTCTGTCTGTCTGTCTGTCTGTCTGTCTGTCTGTCTGTCTGTCTGTCTGTCTGTCTGTCTGTCTGTCTGTCTGTCTGTCTGTCTGTCTGTCTGTCTGTCTGTCTGTCTGTCTGTCTGTCTGTCTGTCTGTCTGTCTGTCTGTCTGTCTGTCTGTCTGTCTGTCTGTCTGTCTGTCTGTCTGTCTGTCTGTCTGTCTGTCTGTCTGTCTGTCTGTCTGTCTGTCTGTCTGTCTGTCTGTCTGTCTGTCTGTCTGTCTGTCTGTCTGTCTGTCTGTCTGTCTGTCTGTCTGTCTGTCTGTCTGTCTGTCTGTCTGTCTGTCTGTCTGTCTGTCTGTCTGTCTGTCTGTCTGAATGTCGGTGTCTCTAGCCATTTCGCTGTAAATTTGGTGAAATGGCAGACCGTGGTCTACTGGTTGGAGAAGGAGGCGGACCATGAATTAGGAATCGCGAACTTCACCAAATATAGCTGCCTTCGTCATCTTCCTCGGCCGCCTTTTATACATGGCGCGTTCCGACACGTGTGTCTCGTGCCTCGTGCTGCGAGATTGGCAAGAAAAAGGAAAGAAGAATAAAAGAGAGATGCGTCTGCTGTTGCTACCGGCCCCAATGGTCCTCAGGTCTTTCGCTCTCCGACTCACTCCTTGATTCAGTGGACTTGACTTCCGTCCCTATAACATGGTGATTCAGATGTTATTCTCCTGCGAGCAAGAAGTCAGGGACGAGGCCACGAACGAGAGACCACCGACCGGCGCAGAGAGCCTTACCACGGTGCTGCTTCACCTACCATCCGTTTGGCCACAAAATCTTGCAGGCTCGTTTGGTGAGGTGGAGGCAATCTTCGACCTCCGGCGCATTTCCTCGTAGAGCGGAGATTCCTCCACGCTGTCTAGGCACTCCCTTCAGAAGTAGCGGAGGAGCTTAAAGACGTTGTGGCCGCAAACCTCGACATCATCCCCTATTACAACTTTAAAACGATGGTGATGCAACGCAAGCCCGTGCCTGTGCGAATCCGCCTCCAGCAGATTCCCAATGAAGAGGAGTTCGGCGACCGTCGACCGAATGAACTTTACGCCGTATGGCGTGGCTCACCAGTGATTGTAGGCTGGACCTAAGTAGCCCGCTGCTGCGTGAAACCCTAGTTTAGCGGAGTGCTACAGGATTTCGTTGTCGCCTTTATTACCCGAACAAATGATATGTTGCCCGACAATCTTTCAGAGCAGGCCGACCGCATGGCTGATTACTCAGCAAGAAGTACTATGGCAACAACAATCGTTCCACTGTCGCACCTCCAACAATGTTAGTTTTGCCTTGAGGAAATGATTTCCGAACTTGATGAGACCATTACTGCCCTACGCTCATCGCCCCACTGTCATCAGCGTGACCCCGATTGGCATTCCAGATTCCCTTATAACAGCACACAGGACAGTGCTCTGTCATGTTTACTCGCTCGTCCTGTGTTGCGATATTCCTGTTTTTATTCTACAGATTCCGTTCTCCATCCATCTCCCGTTCTGGCGTTCGTCGTGGCGCATATTGCTCACGTCAATGCGAATTGCGTTGCTGCTAGCAGGGAAACATGCCGCAGAGGTACTGATGGCGCCCAGTGACTCTTGCCGTACGACAAGCCGCCTGTTCAACGTCACAGACAGATTTGAAATAGAACAACCATTTCTCCTGTACACAGGTGCATACCTCAGCGTCGTTCCTGCCGCGCGACTAGACCGGCAGCGTGCCCAAAAACCGCGGCCTTCAAGCAGCCAACAGCTCTTCTATGAACACGTAAGGCCAGCGCTCTCTTACCATCGACTTGAGTCTCTGACGCGCCTGTCGCTGTGTGTTCGTTGTTGCAAACGTACGCGTGGCCATACTGGGTGAAGATTTTCTGACCTACTCAGCCTTTAGCGCTAAGCTGCGTGCTCGTCGCATCGTGGACACGACGACTAGTATGTCTTCAATAGGCATCCTTGCGCCTATGACTTCAACCACCCGAACGGTTCTACAGATACCATCATCTGCGTTCGCGCCAATTCTGTCAGACTTCTCAGCCATCAATAAACCTTGCAATCTTTAGCTGCCAGTGCGTCGCCACGTCAGGCATCGTGTTGTCACAAGAGGCCCCGCACTGTTCTGCCGGCTCAAACGCCTGCCTGGTGACCGCCTTGCCATCGTAAGGAGAGAATTCCACTACAAGCTGCAACCGGGCACCATTTGTCCCTCATCGAGCACTTGGTCTTCAGTTTACCAAATGGTACCAAAGCTTGGCGCAAGGGATTGGCGCCCATCCCTATTGCAAAACCCAGTGCCACTGGGACCCAGTGCGCCGGATTATGGGCCCAGTGCAGCGCGCTGGACGCTGGGGTGCTGGGAAGGCACAGCGTGCTGGGAGGCACTGGCAACTCGCGCGAAAAACAGCTCTAGCGCATTAAATATGCGGTGCCTGGACGCCGTATATATTTTTTTGAATACAGAAAGCAACAAAGAGCGTTTTAGTGCAATAAAAAAACGAAAGAGAAAACGTAAAAATGAAACTGCTCTGATCAGGATTCGATCGTCCGACCTACAGATCCCAAACCCGGCATTATACCACTATGCCACGCCAGCTTTTTTTTCTTCTTTATTTCCTGATTTTCAGTACACAACTATTTACAAGAGGAAACAATCACCGTAACAAAAAACAACATACATTTGCTCTTAGGCACGTATTCAACCAGTATCGTACTGGCTGAGTCTAATCAAAATTCGCGCAAATTACCCACGGCTCTATTCTTGGGAGCCACTCGGGTGGTTCCTCTGTCACCTTATGGAGAGCGACAAACCAGTGCATCTGTTCCCTGAAATACATTCGCGCAGGCCACGAATCTTTATCAACATGGTATCCCGCCATTCTCGCGCGCCAAATACAGTGGAGGCCCAAGAGCATACTTATGTCAAAAGGCACCCCGTCCTCGTTATCTATGCTTAAGTAACGAATGCCATACGCGTCTAGTGGAAATTCTTTCTTTAGTGCCCTCTGCAATGCAGCCCAGAAGAACACGCCTCCCCAACAGTTTAAAAAAACATGATCTATTGACGCCACGCCAGCAGACGGAAATAGTCGGATAATTTGCCATGTCAAAGCCGAAAAACAGTTTGTTTCGCACAGCTACGTCTCGTACAGGCATGGTTGATGCGCTATCGCCTAGCAACTAAAACTCACGCCTGCACCAAAAAAGAAAAAGTTGCTGTCCGTATTCAGCAGTATGCTTGGAAGTGCCACAACATCGATTTTTACTTGCGATTGCTATTTTAACTTCGAAAAGAAGTCCTAAATGAACCGCCTACCCCGGGCGGTGTATGGGCTGTTACTGCTGATTTCGATAGCCGTTTCTTGTTCTTCACACAAGGGATATGCAACGCTTCCTTAGTTCAGTGATGCCTTTCAGTCAACACGAATGTCTAGTCGTATATCTTCGTCAGAGAAGCGCAGGCTAGTGCTGGGAGCCTTCGGCGATAGCACATATACCTGTGTGTATGACACGTCACATCGGCGGTCATCGCTTCTTGCGCTGGCACTGTAGACATGAAAAAATGGTTTATTTAGGAACACCGATGCGAAAGCTGAAATACAGAGTGATTTATCCTTTTTAGAGTTCTTGATTCCTGAGCCTTGACGCGCCGATAGCGTGAGGACGGACTCGGAGGATACGCTAGGCCTAAGCTTCGATGGGGATCGATCTCGGCGGGGGTATATAGCTGGCGAAAGCTAAAATGTGTGTATTTGAGCCTCAGAACTTTTTTTAGTACAATAGGGAAAGTGGAAGCGCACGAATCACCTCAGCTTTGTTATCGGTGCGATAATATCAGTCAGCGATAGGCTTCGAACTCGGGGTCCGTTCGCGCGCGTCTGAAATTCTGCATTTCATGTCCACTCCACAACACTGCGACAACGGCGACAACTCCCAGTCATACGTTACGTGCAAACTACTAAGAAACGCGGCGTCCTCTGCGTTTACGTAATTTCGTTCAAGAATATAGCTATCTGCCCAGTCAAAAGCGAAAATGAAAAAAAAACGAAGGTGGTTTTCAGTTGCAAATGTGCATGAGTAAACAGGGCAGGTCACGCACCATTATTCCAAGCTGTGACACGAAATAGCGTTTTATAACCCCAAGATATAGCGTTATTTAGGACGAGAGAGTAGTATGAAGCGATGAAATTGTGTAAAGCATTTATATTCAGCAGCGCTCGTCCTTGCGTACTGGAACCAGCTCGGCACAAACACAACCAGCGCACTTTCCAGTGCGAACCAGTGAACTGCAGCAAGAACCAGCGCCTGTACAGCAAAAACCAGTGCGCCCCAGCGTCATGGCAGTGGAACCAGCGTCTCTTCCAGTGTGACCCAGCTCTTATCCAGCGTTCTCACTCGTGTCCCAGTGATTCCCACCGAGTGCCAGCGTACCCAGTGCGACCCAGCGCCAAAGAGCGCGCTGGTTACACACTGGAAGACGCTGGTTTTTGCAATAGGGGTGCGCGACCACCGCGTGTTCAACGCGCGCAACATCCCTGACCTCTAACCACTCCCTCACACTCATGAATTCGCAGTCAGCCTAGCTTGAATGCTATTTATTTATTTATTTATTTATTTATTTATTTATTTATTTATTCATTTCCTCAAAGGTCTCTGTTGAGACATTACATGAGGGAGTGGGGAGTTTGTGACAAAGAGATACTACAAATTACAAAGGGATATTTCCGATGAGTCGCTTGAATGGAAGTGGGTCGATGATAGTGGCAACTTCGGCGGGCAGGCCATTCCAGTCTCGTGTTGTGCGCAGAAAAAATGATTGCTGAAAAGTAACGGCATGAGCTTGTGGGGGATATACTGTATTAGAGTGACTGGTGCGGGCAATGCGATGTGCTATATTTATGTACGGGTTGTCAAAAGGCAAGGAATGAAAGAATTTATGAAAAAGATTAATACGGGCTATTCTACGGCGTGAGGCTAGAGAGGGTAGGTTTATTTGGGCTTTTAGTGCCGAGATGCTTGTATTGTATGAATAAGTTGACAGGATAAATCATGTCGCGCGGTTCTGAACCGACTCGAGGGCTTTTATAAGGTTATTGTGGTGGGGGTCAAAAATAGCTTCGGCATACTCTAGCTTAGGCCGCACAAAGGTTAGAAAAGCAAGTTGTTTAACAGAAGGAGGAGCGAGGAAGAGGTTACGGTGTAGATAACCTAGAGTACGATTAGCAGAGTTTATTATCTGGTTAACATGACAGGTCCAAGTTAGGTCACGGGAGATGTACACACCAAGATATTTGAATCCGTTGTTGCAATCTGCGTGTTATTGATGCTATAATTAGGGATAACGCAGTTACGACGACGATGAATGGACATTAACACGGTTTTAGCTACATTTAATGACATGAGCCAAGTGGTACACCAGTTTTGTATGCGCGATAGGTCATTTTGCAACGCTAAATGGTCGCTGGGGTTAGTAACTGCTCGGTAAACCACACAATCATCAGCGAAGAGTCGGATATGAGAAGAAATATTACAATGTAGGTCATTGATGTATATTAAGAAAAGGAGGGGACCAAGTACGGTACCTTGAGGTACGCCTGAAAGCACGGGTGTTAAGGATGAAGAGTGTGAGTTAGCGTATACGAATTGCTCACGGTTAGTTAAAAACCCTCGAATCCAGCTTAGAACACAAGGATGAATGTTAACACGCGATAAATTCATTAAGAGACGACCATGAGGGACCTTATCGAATGCTTTTTCGACATCTAAAAATATTGTGTCAGTCGGGATGTTACGATCTAGGTTTAAATGTAAGTCGTGCAAGAAAAGAGTAAGTTGAATGTCACAGGAATAATCTTTGCGGAAACCGTGTTGACTTGGGTGAGAAAAATTGACGGATGTTAGGAAGTTAGCAATATGCGAGTATAAAATATCTTCCATTATTTTACAAGACACGCTTGTTATGGAAATAGGGCGGTAGTTACTCGGTGGTGATCGGCTTCCTTTCTTGAAGACTGGGATGACCTTGCCCACCTGCCAGTCATGTGGAATTGAAGCGCCGTTAAGTGATTCCTGGAATATGAGTGATAAAAACAGGCTACACACATGTTTAGTGCTATTATTTGCTATTACACATGCTATTGACACGTGTACTTATCTTTATCGGGCGACCACGTTTCGCCGCTTAACAACTGTAATCGCACAGCGAGGGACGCGCCTGAATGTATCCGATGTTTCTGGAAAGTTATCGATGCTTCTACCCGGCTGTCTGTTGTCGCCGAACCTTGTGTTATCTGATTTCATCGCGTAACGCGAATGGTGTAGAACTTTGTGGAAGGCACACGGGTCCGAACGATTAGTCTGGAACATTCGACGACTGCTCTATAAAAGCCGACGCGCTTGATCCGCTGATCAGATTTTCGACGATCGCCGACTGTGTTCGCCGCTATCGTTGTGCTTTAAGTGTAGCCTGTTTTGTGGGCACAGGTTCGCCCAATAAAAGCTAGTTCTGTCTTTGACAGTACTGCTACTGTGTTCTCTCTTTACCGTCACTACCACGTGACATCTGGTGGAGGTGCTTTACGTCCATGCACCGGACGCCCCCGACAAGCCGTAATACAAGCCCGGACCGCAAAGACAACACCAGCGCCGTCCCGGAACATCGAGCAAGCCGCCGTCTTCAACAGCTGCCCCCGGAGAAGACTTCTTCTACCTGAGAAGACCTTCTACCTGAGAAGACCAAGAAGATTGTGGACAAGGCAACCCCAATGGCAGCCCCAACATCCCCCATTGTGCTGCAGCAGCCCAGGGAACCTCCGACGTTCCGCGGATCAACATTCGAGGACCCGGAAACCTGGCTCGAAACGTATGAGAGGGTCGCTAAGTTTAACAGTTGGGACAGCAACGACAAGCTGCGGCATGTCTATTTCGCATTGGAAGACGCCGCCAGGACGTGGTTCGAGAATCGGGAAGCCACCTTAACGACGTGGGACCTTTTCCGAAGCGGCTTCTTGCACACGTTTACAAGCGTCGTGCGAAAAGAGCGAGCCCAAGCTCTACTAGAAACCAGAGTGCAGCTGCCAAACGAGACGATCGCAATCTTCACGGAGGAGATGGCCCGTCTTTTCCGGCACGCCGACCCGGAAATGTCGGAGGAGAAAAAAGTTCGCTTCCTGATGCGCGGCGTCAAGCAAGACCTTTTCGACGGACTTACTCGAAACCCACCGAAGACTGTGGCTGAGTTTTCTGCAGAGGCATCGACGATCGAGAAAAATCTGGAGATGCGCACCCGGCAATATAACCGCCAGGGGCACACGCCGCAGTATGCCATCCAAGGACTAGGTTCGGACGTCCTTCAAGAGACCATCAGGGCCATTGTGCGCGAAGAACTGCGAAAGGTCCTGCCTTCGTCGCAGCCTCAAATGGCCTCTATCGCCGACATCGTGAAGGAAGAGGTGCACCGATCCCTTGGAGTTCCTGAGGTGCAACCAGAACCACCGCAGCCGGAAGCAATGACCTACGCCGCCGCCGTCGCCCGCCGTCAAGGCCCCCCTGCGCGACCGCGCCAAGGTCCTGCAACACCGCAATTCCGTCGTCCACCGCCGCCGCCGCCAGCGCGCCCACCCGTCGCCCAGCGCACCTATACGAGGAAGACGGACATTTGGCGAGCCCCCGACCACCGCCCGCTCTGCTATCACTGCGGAGAAGCCGGCCATGTGTACCGCCGATGTCCATACCGCGACATGGGACTGAGAGGGTTCGCCGTCAACGCGCCGCGTCCACAGCTTGGGGAGCGCCCACGTGACATTGCCGATTACCTAGCCGCCACTCAGTGGAAGTCTCGACGACCGTCCCGTTCGCCGTCACCAGGCAGCTACCTGTCGCCGCAGCGCCGTCCATACACTGGCCCAGCCCGGGGCCGCTCTGCGAGCCCATACCCGGAAAACTAAAAGCAGCAACCGATGGAGGTGCGGTTGCTGTTCGTCGAACTGACGAAGATCCTCCGCCGCCGACGAAGACGACGAAGAGACCATCTCGACGACATAACGACACGCCGCCGTCCCGACGAAGTCTGGAAGCCAAAACTACACCAACGAAAGACGACTTGACGACGCGACGTTCCAACCTCAGTTCAACACGACGCAGCCGTGATCCAACGCCAAGACCTAACTGCAATGCCAGACAAAGAACAACCGACCTCGACGTGCTTCTCGACGGCCACGCAATCACTGCCTTAGTCGACACAGGGGCCGATTACTCCGTAATGAGTGGACACATCGCCGCCCAGTTGAGGAAAGTTAAGCACGCATGGGAAGGCCCTCAGATTCGCACCGCTGGAGGACACCTCATCACGCCGACTGGGATCTGCACGGCAAGAATAACCATTCATGACCGGACTTACCCTGCCACCTTCGTTATCCTCCAACAGTGTTCACGAGACGTCATTCTCGGTATGGACTTCCTGGACCAACACGGCGCAATCATCAACCTGAAGTCGAAGTCAGTAACGCTGTCGGAAGATAAAGCAATGCCGCCGGAGAGCCCTCGTAGTCACCACGCCTTGAGTGTGCTCGAAGATCAAGTGAGCGTCCCGCCTCGCTGCAGCATCGTTATTTCGGTCAGCACCGAAACACCCGCTGACGTAGAAGGCGTCATTGAAGGCGACCAACGTCTACTGCTAGACCATGAAATTTGCGTCGCAAGAGGGATCGCTCGACTGCATGGAGGGAAAACTGAAGTGTTGCTGACAAACTTCAGCCAGGAGTTCAAGCACATCAACAAGGGCACGACGATCGCGTACATCGAGGAAATTCTGGAAACAAGTAATGCGTTTGCCCTCTCGGATTCCGCCGCATCTACACCGACGACCACGGTTCCCGAACCAGACTACGACATTAATCCAAATCTCCCTATGATTAAGCAACAGCAGCTCAGAAGTCTGCTCCGACGATACAAAGGCTGCTTTTCGACGTCATCGAGGATTCGACAAACACCAGTCGCCAAGCATCGCATAATCACCGAGGAATGCGCTCGCCCACTCCGTCAGAGCCCTTACCGAGTTTCGGCGCGAGAACGTGAAGCTATAAGAGAACAAGTTGACGAAATGCTGCGTGACGACATCATCCAGCCGTCGAAAAGCCCATGGGCATCCCCTGTTGTTCTGGTAAAGAAAAAGGACGGAACCCTACGTTTCTGCGTCGATTATCGTCGTCTGAACAAGATCACGAAGAAGGACGTATACCCCCTCCCACGGATAGACGACGCATTGGATCGACTCTGCAACGCTAAATACTTCTCGTCCATGGACCTAAAATCTGGCTATTGGCAAATAGAAGTCGACGAAAGAGATCGCGAAAAGACCGCCTTCATCACCCCAGACGGCCTCTACGAGTTCAAGGTTATGCCATTCGGACTGTGCTCGGCGCCTGCAACGTTCCAGTGCGTGATGGACACGGTTTTAGCAGGATTGAAGTGGCAGACCTGTCTCGTATACTTGGATGACGTCATCGTCTTCGCCGGAAATTTCGACGTTCACCTTAGGCGGCTGGCAACAGTACTAGAGGCCATCAGGTCATCAGGACGTACTCTGAAGCCGGAAAAGTGCCGCTTCGCTTACGAGGAGCTTCTATTTTTAGGCCACGTCATGAGCAAATCTGGAGTCCGCCCCGACCCGCAGAAGACAGCTGCCATAGCAAAGTTCCCACAGCCCATCGACAAGAAGGCAGTGCGTAGATTTCTTGGCATGTGTGCCTACTACAGGCGATTTGTCAAGAACTTTTCACGCATCGCTGAGCCGCTGACGCAGCTAACTAAATGCGACGTCGAGTTCAAGTGGGAAACGCCGCAGGCCGAGGCATTTCAAGAACTCAAACGACGCATGCAGTCGCCGCCCGTACTTGCGCACTTCGACGATCACGCCGATACCGAAATCCACACTGACGCCAGTAGCCTAGGCCTCGGCGCCGTCCGGGTCCAGAGAAAAGATGGACATGAACACGTGATAGCTTACGCTAGCCGGTCGTTGTCAAAAGCGGAAGGCAATTATTCTACAACCGAAAAGGAATGCCTCGCCATCGTTTGGGCTACAGCGAAATTTCGCCCTTACTTATATGGCAGGCCATTCAAAGTCGTCAGCGACCATCACGCCTTGTGTTGGCTAGCGAATTTAAAGGATCCCTCAGGACGGCTGGCACGGTGGAGCCTCAGACTACAAGAATACGACATCACCGTAACATACAAGTCCGGACGAAAACACTCAGACGCCGATTGCCTATCCCGCGCCCCCATTGACCCGCCGTCGCAAGATGACGAGGATGACGACGCCTTCCTTGGAATAATAAGCGCAGAAGACTTCGCCGAACAACAACGAGCGGACCCGGAACTTAAAGGCCTCGTCGATTATTTGGAAGGGCACACCGACGTTGTCCCCAGGGCATTTAAGCGCGGATTATCTTCCTTCACGCTTCAAGACAGTCTACTCGTGAAGAAGAACTTCTCGCCAGTCCGCGCCAATTACCTTCTTGTTGTCCCGTCAGGACTTCGTCCAGAAGTATTGCATGCCCTACATGACGATCCGACCGCTGGACACCTCGGATTTTCCCGGACGCTATCGAGGATACAAGAAAAGTATTATTGGCCGCGCCTGACCGCCGACGTCGCCCGTTATGTCAGAACATGCCGAGACTGTCAGCGACGCAAAACACCGCCGACAAGGCCAGCCGGATTACTACAGCCAATCGAGCCTCCTTGCCGACCATTCCAGCAGATCGGGATGGACTTGCTGGGACCCTTTCCGACGTCAATAACCGGAAATAAGTGGATCGTCGTGGCGACGGACTACCTCACCCGCTTCGCTGAAACAAAAGCACTGCCGAAAGGTAGCGCAGCCGAAGTGGCGAAATTCTTTGTCGAAAACATCCTGCTGCGACATGGCGCCCCAGAAGTCCTCATCACCGACCGAGGAACGGCCTTTACAGCGGAGCTCACCCAAGCCATTCTGAAATACAGTCAGACAAGGCACAGGAGGACAACGGCTTACCACCCGCAGACGAATGGTCTTACGGAGCGGCTGAATAAGACCCTCGCCGACATGCTAGCGATGTACGTCGACGTCGAACACAAGACCTGGGATGCCGTCCTGCCGTACGTAACATTCGCTTATAACACGGCGGTTCAAGAAACAACACAGATCACGCCGTTTAAGCTGGTTTACGGCAGGAACCCGACGACGACGCTCGACGCCATGCTGCCCCACGTCACTGACGAAGAGAATGTTGACGTCGCTAGCTATCTCCAGCGCGCCGAAGAAGCCCGACAGCTCGCCCGCCTACGGATAAAGAACCAACAGAGGACGGACAGCCGACACTACAACCTCCGACGACGCTTTGTTGAGTACCAGCCCGGCGACCGTGTTTGGGTTTGGACACCGATACGCCGACGAGGACTCAGTGAGAAACTACTCCGACGCTATTTCGGACCCTACAAGGTCATCCGACGTATTGGCGCTCTGGACTATGAGGTCGTGCCAGACGGCATTTCGCATTCACAGCGGCGCCGCGCACGATCTGAAGTGGTCCACGTGGTGCGCCTTAAACCTTTTTACGGACGCTGACGAACTTTGTCATTTTTGTTCTTTTCTTTGCTACGAGTGCTTTTGTTAATTACCTTCGTTTGTTTGCAGCATCGGGTCGATGCTTTTTAAGAGGGGGGTATTGACACGTGTACTTATCTTTATCGGGCGACCACGTTTCGCCGCTTAACAACTGTAATCGCACAGCGAGGGACGCGCCTGAATGTATTCGATGTTTCTGGAAAGTTATCGATGCTTCTACCCGGCTGTCTGTTGTCGCCGAACCTTGTGTTATCTGATTTCATCGCGTAACGCGAATGGTGTAGAACTTTGTGGAAGGCACACGGGTCCGAACGATTAGTCTGGAACATTCGACGACTGCTCTATAAAAGCCGACGCGCTTGATCCGCTGATCAGATTTTCGACGATCGCCGACTGTGTTCGCCGCTATCGTTGTGCTTTAAGTGTAGCCTGTTTTGTGGGCACAGGTTCGCCCAATAAAAGCTAGTTCTGTCTTTGACAGTACTGCTACTGTGTTCTCTCTTTACCGTCACTACCACGTGACACTATTATTACATGCTATTATTTACCACTACCATCAAATTGCTGTTGAGCAAGCGGACATTCCAAAGACTGCAATCGCGACACCATTGGGTCTTTCCGAGTACGTCCGCATGCCGTTCGGACTGAAAACCGCTGCTCAGACGTTCCATAGGTTTGTCAGCGACGTATCGCGGGGACTTGCTACTATTAGCCCCGAGAATTAGGAGTGGCGCCCTCTCGCGAGTGACGTCACGGCCAGGACGCCGCTCGCTCCGGCTCGCTCGGCTGCCGCGCGCGCTCGTTCCCTTCGTGTGTGCTTGGGGCATGGGTGGCTCGAGCCGTACGTATTGAAGAATACGTCGGCTTCTTTCAGCTGCCATACCTTAACCACAGTTTCTTCTTCAAAAGCGTGTGAGTCGAGAAACTTTGCGGCTTGGATATCGCAAGCTAAGCAGCGTTAAAGGGGTCTACTAGGTTTTGCAATGCATATATGCGCCGTGTCTATCGGTAAATTTTGACTAAAAAAAGAATATCTGCAAATTCAACGCGCGAAGTTGTGTATGATGCTTCACTAAACATTTCACATTCCTTTAGTATTTAGCTATGAGAGGCATTGCATTTTACGTGGAAGAAAAATTTGGTAATTAGCGTTAACATGTTATCTGATTTTAGAAAGACACTGCCCGGCGAAGCTCTCATCATGATTCCTATTACTCTGTTGTGTTGTTCTATTCAAATATGGCCATTGATTAATGCGCAAAAAAATAGTTAGGCGCGCATTTCTTATGAAAAAGTTTGCTGCTACTTTCATCCCCCTCTGAAACAGGCCTCCAAAAAAACGAATTGCTCATGGCTGCTAACACGACGGCGCGTCATGTAGAGTATTTCACAAACACCATAGTAGCAATCACCTGAGAGAAAAGTGTCGTTGTTAAGATCGAGAGCCACTCAATTGGAAGTGATTAAATGTTTCATAGTGGCCCTCAGTAGCCTTTATGGACAATATGGCACACCCCTGATCACGTAACGGTAGCAATCGACTGTCCGTATGGCGAGGCACGCTATGTTCGCGAAACCCATCAGTTCACTACAACTTCGAATTAAAACCATAAAGCATGTTTTTACAGCGCCAACTGGAATGGCTAAAGTATTCTCGAGCTACTACACCGCAGCTTAGATTTCCTGTATACAAAAGGAAAATTCAAGCACCTTCTGTCTCACCATGTCTCGATCCAGCATTATTCAATTATACAAACTGATAACTATTCGCTTCGTCGGTACATAAAAGAGAACATTGCAGGCAAATTAAGTTTGCTCCAATCCAATCGCAAACATTAATAAAGAAAGCACCACAAGCCTTGCATATACTTTCACTTGATTTCTGACCCTCCACCGGGGGAATTTCGATATCTTCAATATGTCCCATACTACTAATCATTGACGCTTCGACTTCTTTCTGGCTGCAGCGATGTGGTCCAGCAGGCATACTTCACTAAAAAAATTGGGCAGCAGCCTGTGTCAGTTCGCCAAACAGATTCGTCATGTATATTCCTCAAGCAGCAAGCACCAGTAAATTTCTCAAGTGAGTTTGATTTGATTTAATAATTTCCATTTACACACACACATGTAGAGAGTAGTGGTAAGTGGAGGTGGATGAGGGAAAAAGGTCGCACAGACGCGGCTTGAGGTAACCTCACCCCCTTAGGTACAATATGGCTGCATGAGGTAACACATCAAGCGCCATATAAATTACATTTCTATAGTGGCCATAAAACATTGCAGTTATACAATATATGAAAGAACAGTGAAATATTTCCACAATAACAATGCAAAACACACTGCGGCATTGAAATAAATAAATGATATACACTAGCTAACATAGACAAAAAAAGAGGAACATAACATACATTATTAATCATTAACAAACGCGCTCTGAAGAGGTGAGTTGAACGCTTAGCACGGAAAAGGGAATATATATTGGTACATTCCTATTTGTACTCTGTAAATGGCTGTAAGCCTTCATTAACTTTACTTCAAGTTTCCGCCGTTTAAAAAAAATGAACACGTGAAGAACCGCCTAATGTTGACAAGCAGTTAAAGAAGCAAGTGAGGCGTGTAGGATCTAAGCTCCAGTATTAGTTAAGTCCCCGTGCTACTGCCGAGCGTTTCTGTGAGGAAATGCGAAAATTCGATATTGTACCATGAACTATTCGTCGTGAGCAAACCTGTTTTAGCGGAATAAAATCAACGTAACTGCTGTAGAAGTCATATATAGCCAGCTTTGTGACATACTTGTTGCACCGTGGCAGGTATGGTATCATAACTGGATTCCTATAGGCTATGCTCTTGCGATTGTCTATCCGCGTATGAAAAACCCGCAATGGGCTGGTCTGCGTAGCTTCGGCTGGCACTGTAGCGTTGCCTTCGAGAGCTGCATTGTTGTCTAAGAAATTAGCTCTTTGAATAAATGTTCGCAAAGGAAGACGTCGTAAAAATATATTTGAGACGACCACCATAAGTATACAAGCAGAGAGAACGAGGGCGAACAAACGAAAACACCGCAGAAAGCGCCCGGACAACGCCCGAACTGTAGCAGACGACAGGCGCGAGTCCATGCCCTGACGTCACGCGAGCGGCGCTCGCAGCGCCGCTCGTGTTCGTTCTCGGGGCTAATACCATCTACTACCATCTACTATACTACTTACTATACCCTTGACCAAACTTCTCAAGACCACTTAAGCACCGTCGACTCCACTGTCCTCGACGTCCAGCACCGCAAATTCCTTCCAAGCTGCCAAAAACGCATTGGGAGATGCCACCCTGCTAGTGCATCCTTTAACTGTTGCATCAAGGCGTCTTCTCACCGATGTATTTAGTACGGCTGTCAGCGCCGTTTTACAGCAGCTTCACCGCAATTCCTGGTTGTCACTCATCTTTTTCTCCCAGAAGCTCAAGCCTGCAGAAACGCGCTAAAGCACGTTCGATCGCGAGCTGCTTGCGGTAGGTTTTCGAAACACGTGATCGAAGGAAGAAGTATTCATGCATGTATAGATGATAAGCCTTTAACGTTCACTTTTTTTCATAATCACAAAACTTCTACTGCGTGAGGGACACGCCTCCTTAATTTCATTGAAGGCCTGGTCACCGCTGCCACACATGCCTTCTCCCCTATCGACGTAATATCCACCGCAACATTGCGCTTCGAAGTAATCGCCACGGAACAGCGTTTAGACGTCGAGCTTCGGCACCTTCGGTCTTCTGCTACGCCAGTTGCACTGTCCCTTTCGTTTCCTTCAGGCGCTGTCAGTGGCTGAGTGTCAAGAGGTCAAACACGCCAATTCGTTCCATTCCGGCTTTGCCATCAAGTATTTTACAAGTGACACGGCGCCAATCTTCTCGCAGTTCATGGCACCCAGTATTTAATTACTTCCCACTTTGTGTGGGCAATTGCGAACTCTAGCGTACGCTGTTGGGCTCGCGAATGCCTTCACTGTGAACGCCCGAACACGACATGACACACTAAGGTGACTAATCACTCATTTCGTCCACTTGACACTCAGTTCGATTACGTTCACATCAACATCGTTGGCCCACCGCCAACATACCCAGGTGCCCGCTGCATACTCACTGGTGTAGATCGTTATACCCACTGGCCTTAAGCATTTCCTCTCACTGACATAACGGCACTTACAGTGGCTTCGGTTTTTCTCAGTGGTTGGATCTCACGATTCGGATACCCTAGTGTTGGTGCAATCGATCGCGGCCAATAGTTCGAATTTCAGGTCTTCCGCGAACTCACGTGCCTGCTTGGTCCTCTTGATGACCATCCCTCTTGATGACCAGCCAGGCTAGTTCTTCTTGGACGGAAAACCTTCCTCTCGTCCTGCTAGACGTGCGCTCCTCTTTCATGGAAGACTTCCGCTGCACAACTGCGGAGCTCATCTATGTCACAACGTTGAGGTGGCCGGGTGGAGTTTTCGCAACAGCTACTGCTGCCATGCCTGATTCAGACAGCTATGTTCAGCAGCTTCATTTCGTGTCTGCACACTTGCGTCATTGCCCTAGTAGAGTTCCATCTTCCACTAATGTTCTTTTTGTCAGCAAATACATGTTCACACCGAGCCACGTTTCGGTATGGCGGGAAAGCATCCGACAATCTTATACGCCGCCCTACAACGGCCTTTTCAAGGTACCCAGTCGGACAGAAAAAGCTGTTACCAACAACTTCAGCCCACGTGAAGCCGTGGCAATAGACAGGCTGAAAGTATCCTACCTAGCGACCTCGCCATCGTTATCCGCTTTGAACGCATTTACAACCGCTAAAACCACGGATCTGCCCAACCGCCTGGCATCAAAGGCGGTGTTTTGGTCGCCGCTGCAGTGGTGTGCTTCTAAAAGGAAGGGTGCCCTCTAGCAGCCGTCGTAATCTTCGTCCGCCTTTTATACATGGCATGCTCTGGCGCCTGTCTCATTCCTCGTGTTTCAAGATTAGAAGAAAAGAGAAGATTAAAATAATATGTTTTAATATGATATACATAATAATATGGTTTAATATGAGATGCTGTAAAGGATGTCGGGGTATGATACAATCTGTGGAAGCGGGAAAGCAGTGCTAACAGTCGTCGTGTTTTTAGAGAGCGTAATTGGAAGGACCCTTTGATAACCATTTATGCTGGATGTTCTAGAGTAGGTTTTAGTGATGAAATGTGCTGCTTTATTTTGTAAATATTCAAGTTTTTTTATGAGGTAAGTCTGATTTGGATTCCATATTATGGAAGGGTATTCAGTCTTTGAGCCAACTAGAGCTGTGTAAGCTAATAATTTAGTTGACTGATTTGCTGAATAAAAATTTCGCCTGATGAATCCAAGTGTTATTTTATTTGCTTTCGAAATTATTTCATCAATGTCATCATTCCATGTATTGTTTGAAGTTAAATGGACACCAAAGTTTTTAAATGTAGACACAGTCTCCATGCATATTGTCACGTGGTAGTGACGTTAAAGAACACAGTAGCAGTAGTGTGAAAGACAAAACTAGCTTTTATTCGGCGAACCTGTGCCCACAAAACAGGGTACACTTCAAGCACAAGGATAGCGGCGAACACAGTCAGCGATCGTCGAAAATCTGATCAGCGGGTCAAGCGCATCGGCTTTTATACTGCAGTCGTCGAATGTTCCAGACTAATCGTACGGACCCGCGTGCCTTCCACAAAGTTCTACACCATTCGCGTCACGCGATGAAATCAGATAAGACAGGGTTCGGCAACAACAGACAGCCGGATAGAAGCATCGATAACTTTCCAGAAACTTCGGATACATGCAGGCGCATCCCGCGCTGTGCGATAACATTTGTTAGGCGGCGAAACGTGGTCGCCCGATAAAGATACGTACACGCGTCAATACCCCCCTCTTAAAAAGCATCGTCCCGATGCTACAAATATAAGAGAGCGAAACACAAAATGACACTTATTAAACATAAGTAACAAAACAACGAAAAAAAACAATGTCCAAAGGTCAGTTACGCGAAGTTCCAAAGTTCATTATCGCTGGTAGTACAGCTTGAGTCGCACAACGTGGACTATTTCAGGTCGTGAGCGGCGCCGCTGTGATGGCGAAATGCCGTCTGGCACGACCTCATAGTCCAGTGCCCCAACACGTCGGATGATCTTGTACGGTCTGAAATAGCGACGCAAAAGCTTCTCGCTCAGTCCTCGTTGGCGTATAGGGGTCCAAACCCAAACACGGTCACCGGGCTGGTATTCGACGAAGCGTCGTCGGAGGTTGTAGCGTCGGCTGTCGGCACGCTGCTGGGTCTTGATCCGTAGGCGGGCGAGTCGTCGGGCTTCTTCGGCGCGCTGGAGATAGGTAGCGACGTCAAGATTCTCTTCGTCCGTGACGTGCGGCAGCATGGCGTCGAGCGTCGTCGTTCGGTTCCTGCTGTAAACCAGCTTAAATGGCGTGATCTGTGTTGTTTCGTGCACCGCCGTGTTGTAAGCAAAGGTTACGTACGGCAGGACCGCGTCTCACGTCTTGAGCTCGACGTCGACGTACATTGCTAGCATGTCGGCTACGGTCTTGTTCAGGCGCTCCGTGAGACCATTCGTCTGCGGGTGATAGGTAGTTGTCCTCCTGTGGCTTGTATCGCTGTACTGCAGAATTGCTTGGGTGAGCTCTGCTGTAAACGCTGTTCCTCTGTCGGTGATGAGGACTTCTGGGGCACCATGTCGCAGAAGAATGTTCTCGACGAAAAATTTCGCCACTTCGGCTGCGTTGCCCTTCGGTAGAGCTTTAGTTTCAGCAAAGCGGGTGAGATAGTCCGTCGCCACGACGATCCACTTATTTCCGGATGATGACGCCGGAAACGGTCCCAACAAATCCATCCCGACCTGCTGAAATGGTCGGTAAGGAGGTTTGATCGGCTGCAGTAATCCTGCTGGCCTTGTCGGTGGTGCCTTGCACCGCTGACAGTCTCGACATGTCTTTACGTAACGAGCGACGTCGGCGGTCAGACGCGGCCAGTAATACCTTTCCTGTATCCTCGACAGCGTTCGGGAGAATCCGAAGTGCCCAGCGGTTGGATCATCATGTAGAGCGTACAGTACTTCTGGACGCAGTGCTGACGGAACAACAAGAAGGAAGCTGGCGCGGACTGGTGAGAAGTTCTTCTTTACGAGCAGGTTGTTTTGTAATGTGAACGAAGATAATCCGCGCTTAAATGCCCTAGGTGCTACGTCGGTGTTCCCTTCCAAATACTCGACGAGGCCTTTTAGCTCCGGATCTGCGCGTTGCTGTTTAGTGAAGTCTTCTGCGCTTATTATTCCGAGGAAGGCGTCGTCATCCTCGTCGTCTTCCGGCGGGCGATCGATGGGGGCGCGTGATAGGCAGTCGGCGTCTGAGTGTTTTCGTCCGGACTTGTAGATCACCGTGACGTCATATTCTTGCAGTCTGAGGCTCCACCTCGCCAGCCATCCTGAAGGGTCCTTAAAGTTAGCTAGCCAACACAACGCGTGATGGTCGCTGACGACTTTGAATGGCCTGCCATATAGGTATGGGCGGAATTTTGCTGTAGCCCAAATGATGGCGAGGCATTCCTTTTCAGTCGTAGAATAATTGCCTTCCGCTTTTGACAGCGACCGGCTAGCATAAGATATCACCCTATGACGTCCGTCTTTCCTCTGAACTAGGACAGTACCCAGGCCTAGGCTACTGGCGTCTATGTGGATTTCGGTATCGGCGTCTTCGCCGAAGTGTGCAAGTACCGGTGGCGACTGCGTGCGTCGTTAAAGTTCTTGAATTGGCCTTCGGCGTCTCCCACTGGAAGTCGACATCACATTTGGTTAGATGTGTTAGCAGATCCGCGATGCGTGAAAAGTCCTTGACAAAGCGCCTGTAGTAGGCACACATCTGTACTAGGCAATCTACGCACTGCCTTCTTGTCGATGGGCTGTGGGAACTTTGCTATGGCAGCTGTCTTCTGCGGGTCGGGCCGGACTCCAGATTTGCTCATGACGTGGCCTAAAAATAGAAGCTCCTCGTAAGCGAAGCGGCACTTTTCTGGCTTCAGAGTGAGCCCTGATGATTTGATGGCCTCTAGTACTGTTGCAAGCCGCCTAAAGTGATCGTCAAAATTTTCGGCGAAGACGACGACGTCATCCAAGTAAACGAGACAGGTCTGCCACTTCAATCCTACTAAAACCGTGTCCATGACGCGCTGGAACGTGGCAGGCCCCCAGCACAGTCCGAATGGCATAACCTTGAACTCGTAGAGGCCGTCTGGGGTGATGAAGGCGGTGTTTTCGCGATCTCTTTCGTCGATTTCTATTTGCCAGTAGCCAGACTTGAGATCCATCGACGAGAAGTATTTAGCGTTGCAGAGCCAATCCATGCGTCGTCTATTCGTGGGAGGGGGTATACGTCCTTCTTCGTGATCTTGTTCAGACGACGGTAATCAACGCAGAAACGCAGGGTTCCGTCCTTTTTATTTACCAGGACCACAGGGGATGCCCACGGGCTTTTAGATGGCTGGATGATGTCGTCGCGGAGCATTTCGTCGACTTCTTGCCTAATAGCTTCACGTTCTCGCGTCGAAACTCGGTAAGGGCTCTGGCGGAGCGGTTGAGCGCACTCTTCGGTTATTATGCGATGCTTTGCAACTGGTGTTTGTCGAATCTTTGATGAAGTCAAAAAGCAGTCCTTGTATCGCCGGAGAAGACTTCTGAGCTCTTGCTGCTTGCTTATGGGGAGACTTGGACTTACTTCGAAGTCTGGTTCGGGGACTATGGTCGGCGAGGTAGATGCGGCAGAATCTGTGAGGACTAAGGCATTGCTCGTTTCCACAATTTCCTCGATGTACGCGATTGTCGTGCCCTTGCTGATGTGTTTGAACTCTTGGCTGAAGTTGGTTGCATCACTTCCGTTTTCCCTCCATGGAGTCGAGCGATCCCTCTTGCCACGCAAATTTCACGGTCTAGCAGTAGACTTTGGTCACCCACGATGACGCCTTCTACGTCGGCAGGTGTTTTTGTGCCGACGGAAATTACAATACTGGAGCGAGGCGGGATGCTGACTTGACTTTCGAGCACGCTTAAGGCATGATGACTACGAGAGCTCTCCGCCGGTATCGCTTGATCTTCAGCCAGGGTTATCGACTTCGACTTCAAGTCGATGACTGCGCCGTGTTGGTTTAGGAAGTCCATGCCGAGAATGACGTCGCGTGAACACTGTTGGAGGATAACGAAGGTGGCAGGGTAAGTCCGGTCATGAACGGTAATTCTCGCCGTGCAGATTCCAGTCGGCGTAATCAGGTGTCCTCCAGCGGTCCGAATTTGAGGGCCTTCCCATGCAGTCTTAACCTTCTTCAACTGGGCGGCGATGTGTCCACTCATGACGGAGTAATCAGCCCCTGTGTCCACTAAGGCGGTAACTGCGTGACCGTCGAGAAGCACGTCGAGGTCGGTGGTTTTTTTGTCTTGCGTTACAGTTAGGTCGTGGCGTAGGATCACGGCTGTGTCGCGTTGACCTGTGGCTGGTATGGGACGTCGTCAGGTCGTCTTTCGTCGTCGTATTCTTTGCTTTCACACTTCGTCGGGACGGCGGCGTGTCGGTATGTCGTCGAGGTGGTTTCTTCAGCGTGTTCGTTGGCGGCGGAGGATCTTCGTCAGTTCGACGAACAGCAACCGCAGCTCCATCCGTTGCTGCTTTTAGTTTTCCGGATATGGACTCACGGATCGGCCCCAGGCTGGGCCTGTGTATGCTCGGCGCTGCGGCGACAGGTAGCGGCCTGGTGATGGTGAACGCGACGGTCGTCGAGAGCTCCACTGAGTAGCGGCAAGGTAGTCGGCGATATCGCGAGGGCGTTGACCTTGCTGCGGGCGCGGAGCGTTGACGGCGAAACCTCGCAGTCCCATCTCCCCGTATGGTCATCGTCGGTAGACGTGGCCGGCTTAGCCGCAGTGGTAGCAGAGCGGGCGGTGGTCGGGGGTGCGCCAAATGTTCGTCTTCCTCGCGTAGGTGCGCTGGACGACGGGTGGTCGTGCTGGCGGTGGCGGCGGACGACGGAACTGCGGCGTGACAGGGCCCTGGCGCGGTCGCGGCGGGGGCCCTTGATGGCGTGCCACGGCGGCGTAGGTCATCGCTTCTGGCTGGGGCTGCGGTAATTCAGGCTGCACCTCAGGAGCTCCCAGTGATCGCTGAACCTCATCTTTCACGATTTCAGCAATCGAGGCTACTTGAGGTTGCGACGAATTCAAGACCTTGCGGAGTTCTTCGCGCACAATGGCCCTTATGGTCTCTTGGACCAGTGCTCACGCCCCAGCGCTTGGATGGCGCACTGAGGCGTGAGCACTTGGCGCTTATATTGCCTGGTGCGCATTTCTAGTGTTTTCTTAATCGTCGTAGCCTCTGTCAGGAACTCGGCTACGGTCTTCCATGGGTTTCGGATTAGTCCGGCGAAAAGTTCTTGCTTTACGCCTCGCATCAAGAAACGCACTTTTTTTTCTTCGGACATTTCCGGGTTGGCGTGCCGGAAAAGACGGGTCATCTCTTCTGTGAAGATTCCGATGGTCTCATTAGTTAGTTGGCCTCGGGTTTCCAGCAGAACTTCGGCCCTTTCTTTTCGGACAACGCTCGTGAACGTCCTCAGGAAGTTACTGCGGAACAGGTCCAATGTTGCTAGGGTGGACTCCCGGTTCTCGAACCAAGTCATCGCGGCATCTTCCAAGGAGAAGTACACGTGTCGTAGCTTATCTTCAGAGGTCCAGTTATTCAAGGTCGAGATCCTCTCGAAGGTTTCGAGCCAGGTTTTAGAATCCTCCGACGTAGCTCCACGGAAGGTAGGGGGCTCTCTGGGTCGTTGAAGTACGATGGGTGAGACTGGGGCAGCCATTGTGGTTGTCTTGGCCACAATCTTCTTGGTCTTCTCAGGTAGAAGTCCGTGCTCCGGGGGCAGCTGTTGTAGACGACGGCTTACTTGATGGTCCGTGACTACGTTGGTGCTCTCGTTACGGTCCGGGCTTGGATCACGGCTTGTCGGGGGCGTCCGGTACATGGACCAAAAGCACTTCCTCCAGATGTCACGTGGTAGTGACGTTAAAGAACACAGTAGCACTACTGTGAAAGACAAAACTAGCTTTTATTGGGTGAACCTGTGCCCACAAAACAGGGTACACTTAAAGCACAACGATAGCGGCGAACACAGTCGGCCATCGTCGAAAATCTGATCAGCGGGTCAAGTGCGTCGGCTTTTATACTGCAGTCGTCGAATGTTCCAGACTAATCGTTCGGACCCGCGTGCCTTCCACAAAGTTCTACACCATTCGCGTGACGCGATGAAATCAGATAAGACAGGGTTCGGCGACAACAGACAGCCGGATAGAAGCATCGATAACTTTCCAGAAACTTCGGATACATGCAGGCGCATCCCGCGCTGTGCGATTACATTTGTTAGGCGGCGAAACGTGGTCGCCCGATAAAGATAAGTACACGCGTCAATATGTTGTTCATAAAATGTGAACTTAGGATAACGTTACTGGCTCTGGTAAAAGTCATTGTTTTTGTTTTAGAAATATTAATTTCCATTTGCCATTGCTCGCACCAAAGTAAAATTTTGTTTAGGTTGGCCTGTAAAATATTGGTATCTTCGGAGGGGATAATTTGTCTGTAATGAACGCAGTCATCTGCACACAACCGAACTGTTGAGTTCGGATTGTTACTGATGTCAATAATGTAAATTAAGAATAACATTAGTCCATGTACGGAGCCCTAAAGAACGCCAGATTTACCTTGTGCTAAAGCGGAACGCTGATCATTTACGGAAACAAATTGGTAGCGATTGGTTAAAAAACTTGAAATCCAATTAACCATTTTACCATGTATGTTAAGCCGGCTAAGTTTAATCATTAGGCGAGAACGGGGAACTTTATCGAATGCTTTCTTGAAGTCAATACATATGGCATCAATTTTTATGGAATCGTGAACAGTTTGATAAAGATCAGTTATTAGTTCAAATAGTTTTGTTTCACAAGAGCGTCCTTGCTAAAATCAATGCTGATTATCAGAAAAAACGTTATGTGCATATAAATATTCCATAACTGCAGAAGATATGATATGGTCAAGTAATTGACCTAGAATACTAGTCAACCATATAGGTCTATATTTCGAGGGCACTGATCGGTCAACTGATTTGTAAATGGGAATGATACGACCGATCTTCCAGTCATCTCGTACAATTCCTGTATCTGTTGATTGCAGGAAAAGGGCGGTTAACACGGGAGATATCGTAGGTTGAATTATTTTAAGCATCTTTGTGCGGATGGCATCTGGCCCTGGCGATGAGTTTTTCGAAAGTCGATCGATGGCCGATTCTATTCCCGGCGGTGTTACAATAAAGTCATTCATAGATGAGGTGTTTGAAGGAAACGTAAGATCAGGTGGTATTGGATTTTCGTTTGTGAATACAGAGCTGAAAACGAGTTTAATTCAGTCGCAGCTTCATATGGTGAGAGTAGCAGGCCGCTATTAACGATCGGTGTAGTGGATTGAGAAGAGTGTTTAGGGCTAATTACTTTCCAAACATTGTAGGAGTGGTAATGAACATGCTAACGATGTCTCCGTTAAAAAACTTGTCTTTAGATGCTTCAACTTCCGTTTTACATTTATTTGATTGTTCATGGTATCGCTGCCAATCTCCATCCGAGGCGGACAACTTAGCTTTGGAGTAGAGACGTTTCTTTTAATTTATTGTTCTTTTCACTTGGGACGCGAACCTTGTGCTCTGTGTTGGTGAGGTCACTTCAATTTTGGGAACGTGCCTTTGTTTCAGTTCAGTAAGCTTTCTTCGGATAGCGAGCCAGTTATCATTTGTATTGCGATAAGCAGTGGTTTCCAATAACCACAGAGAAAAAAAATTACAGCTCTGTAAGAATCGCGTCAATATTTGTGCGGGAGTAATCGTAAATAGAAAGTTGGAATAGAACAGAAGAATGGTTGAAATCTCACCTAAAGACGCCTCTCTTCCATCGCTAATTATTTGCTCATATTAGATTTGGAGCAACGACTTTCATAAATACTAATGATATATCAACATTCCAACAATATGCGCCCAGAACAATAGCTAATCTATTCTTATTGCGATAGCAATTATATGGACACTCCATCCGCATTTTTACCCTCGGAAGTCAAAGGGCGATAAGCCGTATGTTGTATGTGTGACTGATAGCACGTGAAGGAAGCCAGCAATTGCGGCTCAATAGGGCGCAGGCGAAGAAGAAAGCGAAGAGCAAACGCGCCGGTTTCGGTCGCGCAAATGGCCGTGGCGGTATGGGAGGGAGAGACGGAGGGGGGGTGGTGCACTGCTCCGGCACCAACTACACATTTCGCGACTGGGCGCCACGAGAACTGGCGATCGCAGCTCAATTGGGTGCGCCATATATTGACCCGTGTACTTGTCTTTATCGGGCGACACGTTTCACCACCTAACAAATGTTATCACACAGCGCAAGACGCGCTTGCATGTGTCGGAAGTTTCTGGAATGTTATCGACGGTTCCATTCCCTGTCTGTTGTCGCCGAACCTTGCGTAATCTGATTGTATGCGCGACGGGAATGGCGTAGAACGTTGTGAAAGGCATGCGGGTCGCAGCGATTAGTCTGGAACATTCGACGACTGCTCTATAAAAGCCGACGCGCTTGACCCACTGATCAGATTTTCGACGATCGCCGACCGTGTTCGCCGCTATCGTTGTGCTTTAAGTGTAGCCTGCTTTGTGGGCACAGGTTCGCCCAGTAAAAGTTAGTTTTGTATTTCAAGGTATTGCTACCGTGTTCTTCAACGTCACCACCACGTGATATCTGGTCGAGGTGCTTTTCGATCATGTACCGGACACCCCAGACAAGCCGTGATCCAAGCCCGGACCGCAAAGAGAACACCAACGTAGTCCCGGACCATCGAGCAAGGCGCCGTCTTCAACAGCTGCCCCCGGAGCATGGACTCCTACCTGAGATGACCAAAAAGATTGTGGCCAAGGCAGCCCCAATGGCAGCCCCAGCGTCCCCGATCGTGCTGCAGCAGCCCAGGGAGCCTCCGACGTTCCGCGGTTCCACCTTCGAGGACCCAGAAACCTGGCTTGAGACGTGTGAAAGGGTAGCTGCATTTAACAGCTGCAACAGTGACGACAAACTGCGACATGAGGTTCTTCGCATTGGAAGATGCTGCCAGGACGTGGTTCGAGAACCGAGAAGCCACCTTAGCGACGTGGGACCTGTTCCCAAGTGGCTTCCTGTAAACCCTCACAAGCGTCGCACGCCGAGAACGAGCCCAAGCACTACTGGAAACCCAAGTGCAGCTGCCTAATGAAACCACCGCGACATTTAAAGAAGAAATAAGCCGTCTATTCCACCACGCCGACCCGGAAATGTCCGAGGAGAAGAAAGTCCGCCTACTGATGTGTGGTGTAAAGGAGGAACTTTTCTCCGGAATGGTATGAAGCCTACCGAAGACCGCCGAAGAGTTTCTTCGCGAGGCCACTAGCACCGAGAAAACACTGGAAAGGCGGAACCGGCAATTTAACCGCCGCATGAACTCGACAAACTACGCCGGAGTTACGTCACTGGCCACCGACGACCTGTGCGAGACTATCCGAGCGGTCGTGCGGGCGGAACTACAGGAGCTGTTGCCTTCACCACAGCCTCAAGTGGCTTCGATTGCCGACGCCGCACGTGAGGAGCTCCAACAACTCGGAGTAGGCCCTGAATCCCCGCAGCCTGATCCACAAGCGATCACATACGCCGCTGTGGCCCGCCATCACGTTCCCCCTCCGCGCCCATGGCAGAGTCCAGTGACGACACAGTTCCGTCGTCCACCACAACCCCCGCCGCAAGCACGCCAACCCGTCACCTCACGCGGCGTTCCATGGAAGACTGACGTTTGGCGCACCCCCGACCACCGTCCGCTTTGCTACCACTGTGGAGAAGCCGGGCACATCTACTGCCGATGCCCATACCGGGAGTTCGGACTCTGAGGGTTCGCCGTTAACGCGCCGCGATCACAGATTGGCGGATGACATCGCGATGTTGCCGATTACCTCGCCGCTACTCAGTGGACCGTCCCGTTCGCCGTCACCAGGCCGCAACCTGTCGCCGCAGCACAGACCATACACCGGACTAGCCCGGGGCCGCTCCGCGATCCCATATCCGGTAAACTAAAAGCAGCAACCGATGGAGGTGCGATTGCTGTTCGTCGAACTGCTCCGCCCCCGATGAAGACGACAAAGAGACCATCTCAATGACATAATAACGACACGCCGACGTCCCGACAAAGTCACGAAGCCAAGACTACACCGACGAAAGACGACTTGACGACGCGACGTTCCAACTTCAGTTCAACACGATGCAGCCATGATCCGACACCAAGACCTAACAGCAATGCCAGACAAAGAACCACCGACCTCGACGTGCTTCTCGATGGACACGCAGTTACCACCTTAGTGGACACAGGGGCCGACTACTCCGTAATGAGTGGACTCATCGCCACCCAGTTGAAGAAAGTTACAACTGTATGGGAAGGCCCTAAATTCGAACCGCTGGAGGACACCTCATTACGCCGACTGGAATCTGCACGGCAAGAATTACCGTTCACGATCGGACTTACCCTGTCATTTTCGTTATCCTCCAACAGTGTTCACGAGACGTGATTCTCGGCATGGACTTCCTGAACAAGCACGGCGCAATCATCGACCTGAAGTCGAAGTCAATAATGCTGTCGAAAGATCACGCGATACCGCCGGAGAGCCTTCCTAGTCACGGCGCCCTGAGTTTGCTCGAAGATCAAGTGAGCATCGCGCCTCGCTCCAGCATTGTTATTTCGGTCGGCACTGAAACACCTGCTGACGTAGACGGCGTCATCGAAGGCGACCAACGTCTACTGCTCGATCGCAAAGTTTGCGTCGCAATAGGAATCGCTCGACTGCTCGGAGGAAACACGAAAGTGTTGCTCATAAACTTCAGCAAGGAGTTCAAGCACATTAACAAGGCCACGACGATCGCGTACATCGAGGAAATTCTGGAAACCAGTAATGCGTTTGTCCTCTCGGATTCCGTCACATCTACCCCGACGACGATGGTTCCCGATCCAAACATCGACATAAATCTGCCTCCCCATGATTAAGCAACAACAGCTCAGATGTTCACTTCGATGATACAAAGAGTGCTTTTCGACGTCATCAAGGATTCGACAAACGCCAGTCGCAAAGCATCGCGTAATAACCGAAGAGTGCTCGACCACTCCACCAGAGCCCTTATCGAGTTTCTACTCGAGAACGTGAGGCTATAAGGCACCAAGTCGACGAAACGCTGCGCGACGACATCATCCAGCCGTCAAACATCCCGTGGGCATCTCCTGTATTCTTGGTGAAGAAAAAGGATAGAACCCTACGTTTATGCGTCGATTATCGTCGACTGAACAAGGTCACGAAGAAGGACGCATACCCCCTCCCATGAATAGACGACGCATTGGATCGGCTCTGCAGCCGATCTGGATATTAGCAAATGGAAGTCGACGAAAGAGGTCGCGAAAAGGCCGCCTTCATCTCTCCAGACGGCCGCTACGAGTTCAAGGTTATGCCATTCGGACTGTGCTCCGCGGCTGCAACTTTGCAGCGCGTGATGGACACCGTTTTAGCAGGATTGAAGTGGCAGACCTGTGTCGTATACTTGGATGACGTCGTCGTCATCGCCGGAAATTTCGACGATCACCTTAGGCAGCTTGCAACAGTGCTAGAGGCCATCAGGTCATCAGAGCTTACTCTGAAGCCAGAAAAGTGCCGCTTCGCTTGCGAGGAGCTTCTGTTTCTAAGCCACGTCATAAGCAAATCTTGAGTCCACCCTGACCCGCAGAAGACAGCTGCTATCGCTAACTTCCCGCAGCCCTTTTACAAGAAGGCAGTGCGTAGATTGCCTAGTACAGATGTGTGCCTACTACAGGCGCTTTGTCAAGGACTTTTCACGCATCGCGGAGCTGCTAACACATCTAACCAAATGTGATGTCGACTTCCAGTGGGAAACGCCGCAGGCCAATTCAAGAACTTTAACGACGCACGCAGTCGCCACCGGTACTTGCACACTTCGGCGAAGACGCCGATACCGAAATCCACATAGACGCCAGTAGCCTAGGCCTGGGTACTGTCCTAGTTCAGAGGAAAGACGGACGTGAACGGGTGATATCTTATGCTAGCCGGTCGCTGTCAAAAGCGGAAGGCAATTATTCTACGACTGAAAAGGAATGCCTCGCCATCATTTGGGCTACAGCGAAATTCCGCCCTTACGTATATGGGAGCTAGGCCTTTTAATGTAGTGGGCGACCATCACGGGTTGTGTTGGCTAGCTAACTTAAAGCACCCTACAGGACAGCTGGCGTGATGGAGCCTCAAACTAAAAGAAGACGACATCACTGTAACCTACAAGCACACTCAGATGCCAGTTGCCTATCACACGCCCCCATTGACCCGCCACCGCAAGATGACGAGGATGACGACGCCTTCCTTAGAATAGTAAGCGCGGAAGACTTCGCTGAGCAGCAACGAGCGGACCCGGAGCTAAAAGGCCTCGTGGATTATTTGGAAGGGCACGCCGACGCTGTCCCTAGGGCATTTAAGCGTGGATTATCTTCGGTCACGCTTCAAAACAACGTACTCGTGAAGAAGAATTTCTCACCAGTCCGCGCCAACTACCTCCTTGTTGTTCCGTGGGCGCTGCGTCCAGAAATACTGCACGCCCTACATGACGATCCGACCGCTGGGCACCTCGGTTTATTCCGGACGCTATCGAGGATACAAGAAAAGTATTACTGGCCGCGCCTAACCGCTGATGTCACCCGTGAGGTCAAGACGTGTCGAGACTGTCAACGACGCAAGACAGCACCGACAAGGCCAGCGGCATTACTACAGCCGATCAAGCCTCCTTACCGACCTTTTCAGCAGATTGGGATGAACTTGCTGGGACCGTTTCTGACACCTTCTTCCGGAAATAAGTGGATCGTCGTGGCAACGGACTGTCTCGCCCGCTTTGCTGAAACTAAAGCTCTACGGAAAGGCAGCGCAGCCGAAGTGGCGAAATGTTTCATCGATAACATCCTGCTGCGACATGGTGCTCCAGATGTCGTCATCACCGACAGAGCAACGGCTTTTACAGCAGAGCTCACCCAAGCCACTCTGCAATACAGCCAGACAACTCACAGGTGGACAACTGCCTACCACCCGCAGACAAATGGTCTCACGGAGCACCTGAACAAGACCGTCGCCAACATGCTAGCAATGTCCGTCGACGTCGAACATTGCCGTCTAACATTGTGGGTCCACGTCCTGCCGTACGTAACATTCGCTTACAACAGGGCAGTGCAAGACACAACACAGATCACGCCGTTTAAGCGGGTTTACGGCAGGAGCCCGACGACGACACTCGACGCCATGCTGCCGCACGTCACTGAAGAATAGAATCTTGATGTCGCTACCTATCTTCAGCGCGCCGAAGAAGCCTGGCAGCTCGCCCGCCTACGGATCAAGAATCAGCAGCCTACCGACAACCGACACTATCACCTCCGACGACGCTTCGCCGCGTACCAGCCTGGCGACCGTGTTTGGGTATGGACCCTGATACGCCGACGAGGACTGAGTGAGAAACTATTTCGACGCTATTTCGGACCCTACAAGGTCATCCGACGTATTGGCGCACTGGTCTATGAGGTCGTGCAAGACGGCATTTCGCATTGACAGCGGCGCCGCGCACGATCTGAAGTGGTCCATGTGGTGCGTCTTTAACCCTGTTACGGAGGCTGACAAACTTTCCTTATTTTGTTGTTTTCTTTGCTACGAGTGCTTTTCTTTATTACTTTCGTTTGTTTGCAGCATCGGGTCGATGCTTTTTAAGAGGGTGGTATTGACACGTGTACTTGTCTTTATCGGACGACACGTTTCACCGCCTAACAAATGTTATCACACAGCGTAGGACGCGCTTGCATATGTCGGATGTTTCTGGAATGTTATCGATGGTTCCATCCGCTGTTTGTTGCCGCCGAACCTTGTGTAATCTGATTGCGTGTATGCTCGACGCGAATGACGTAGAACTTTGTGGAAGGAATGCGGGTCCCAGCGATTAGTCTGGTACATTCGAGCACTGATATATAAAAGCCGACGCGCTTCATCCGCTGATCAGATTTTCGACGATTGACGACCGTGTTCTCCGCCATCGTTGTGCTATAAGTGTAGCCTGTTTTTGTGGGCACAGGCTCGCCCAATGAAGTTCGTTTTGTATTTCACAGTATTGCTACTGTGTTCTTCAACGTCATAACCACGTGACAATGAGGAGCAAAGTGGAGAAGCAGTTGCGGTAGGGAGAGGGGCGGCTTCGACTCCGCCTACAAGCGCGTTCTTTTGCACGGCGGTGCGCGGTCGCGCGGGCCGTATCTTGAGAAAGTGATTTGCAGGCGGCCTTTGTGCGCGCTGTGTTCTCGCCGCTCTTGCGTTGGAGCCGATAGATCGCGCAAAAGTCACTTCTCTCGCTAGTTCTGTGGCGCTTTCTCATACCAGTGTTCGCGCTCATCCTGCAAGATGTGTTCATGTTTGATTGCGCGCGCTGACCATTCTTACTACTTCAGTTAGTAATCGAATGTTTCCAAGTTGACGCAGCCGAAAAAACTACTATCAATTATTGGTCTAGCTGTCTACTAGCTTGACATACCCTCTCAGCCGCTACTTAATTGCTTAACTTGTAGAAGAGCCAGCATCATCACATGATTACTCTGCTCCCCTTGCCGCCACCGATTTGTAGCCTGCGAGGGTGGCTGTAACACACAGTGTTCCTGTAGCAAAATTACTTGCGGCCTTTTGGCCTCCGCTGTAATGTAATGTTGAAACCAAGTATTGCGCCTTTGAAAGCTAACGCAATTCCACTGCAGAATTACTAGGTTATTCTGAGTCCCCGCCATTTTGCTAGTTTAGATATTAATGACTCTTCGGTGCCGTCCCAGTACCGTCATTAGCTGCGGCTTGCCTACGAACCTTTGAATTGGCCTTCATCACCATCTTGTTTTGAACCGCTACTACTTTGTTCTCTATAGCTCCTACTTTACTCTCAAGTGCTCCAGTGAAGTTCGGCGATGTTTGTGCGGACAGCTGCATGCAAGGGTCGCGCGGGGTGGTCAGAAGAGATGAGTGGTTCGACACCAAGATGGCGGCGATTTATAGCATCGGGGGTGGGGGACCCTCGGGCTACGAAGAGCGCGTAGGAAGGGTGACTGTGTGTCGAGCTTCCGCCAGTTGGTTCGCGGAAGCAGTGCCCTGGCCTTGAAGTCAACCCCTCGTCGCTTAACCGCACTATGCCTAGACATTCGCAAGCTGTCCAGATGCCCAAACAGAGCGTGGAAGTACTTTCTTAGGGGAAGTGTGTCTTTTGCGAGGTTGTGAGACAAAAGGGGACTCGTTGCACTGCAAGGGATTTGTGGCAACGGCCTGGACGTATTGGAACTCCCGAAAGTGTCACCTTGGAGCCCCGTTGTGTGCACACTGCGGGCACCGCAGTGTGATTGGACGAACGATGGGGCGAGGGGGTTGCTGGGAATCCTTTTAGGTGCGTGCGGGGCCGTTGGAGGAGGTTCGGTGGAGATTCCGCTGAGAAAGAAGACCAAAATTCTAACATGTTACTCGTAGTGATGTCTGTGTAAATACTTTCCTTTCTATCGCTTGCATATTCTAAATAAGCAGTTAACCCCATTGCAATCAGCGTCACTGGCTTGCCTACTGTAATGTGACTTCGCGACATCCATAATACCTTCAAGTTTCCCTCACTGACATCGAGGCGAACATCAACTGGCGCAGTCGAGAGGATCGCGACGTCTTTCTAGTGAAGGCAACTGACGTGGTGGTTGCTTGGGCGGAGAGCAAGCAGGCGGATGAGCATTTGGAAGCCCCAACAAAGGACACGACATCAGCGTCGGAAGGACGGCGCAGGAAGCTATAGGAGCAAGGCTGCAAGCTGGACAGTCTGCAGCAGGCTCATTGTTGCTGAGCGGAGCTGCAGGAATCTCGGAGACGCACACCACAGTAATGCCGGAGATGCCACAGGTGGACTAGCGACGTAGCGCAGCGGAGTTCGAGTCAGCAAGACTGACAGTGTGAACCGCAGGAGCGCAGAAGACGTCAAGAGTTCCACAGCGACGCAGTGCCGTGGAGTTCGAGTCAGCAACTGACGGGGTGAACCGCAGGAGCGCCGGTGACGTCACAGGTGGCACAGCGACTCAGCGCCGCGGAGTTCGTGTCGGCAAGGCTGACGGGGAGAACCGCAGCAGCGCAGGTGATGTCGAGGGCGGCATTGCGACGGTGGCGACGTGGAGTTCGAGAGCAGTGAGCAGCCTGGGAAAGGAACTGGAAGTTTGCGGGATTGTTTCGCATCGGACAACTATCAGCGGTTTCTGCGACAGAGAGCTGTCAGGAGCACCCAGAACGGCCAACAACACTCCGGAGAGGCAGTCCAGGTGGCGGAGACAGGAGTGGTCAAGGTAGGGCACTTGTCTGTTGTCTCTTGGTCCACCATTTCGGGCATGCGCTTTAGTGATATTCTCGAATTAAAGGGAAGATTCTAGGGCATCTCACGATGGCGGAGAGCGACATGGCGGACGCAGGGTCTGGCCAAGAAGGGGAAAATGTACCCATTTGAGCAGGTGAGCAATTGCTCACAAAAGAAGTGTTTGAGCTTGAGAAGCTCAGACTAATGCTAGAGATGGAAAAAATTAAACTCGCTGAAATGCAGCTACAGCCGCTGGTGGATGCACAGCGCGGGCAGAGGCAGTTGTCGGGTATCAAGCTGGGGGAGTATGCAAAAGAATTGAAGGCAGTTCTTGCTCCAATCCCAGAGGCGGATCCCACAGTGCCCGCATGGTTTAAAAGCGTGGACACTCTCTTCGAAACATTGCAAATCCCTGAGGATATTCGTGGAGTGATATTGCTGCCGTTCCTGAATGAGAAGATGAGAGCATTTGTAGCAAGCGAGTTGGACGGTAGCGTAATGCCATACCCTGAACTCAAAGAAAAAATTCTAAAGGAACTTAAAATGACTCCTAATGAGTATCGGCGCTTATTCCTTTCTGTAAAGAAGGAACAGGATGATTCATGGCATCAGGTGGCGACCAGGTTAGAAACTTTGTTCTCATACTACCTTAAGAGTAGGGATGTCAAAACCTTGAAGGATTTAAAAGATTTGGTTATCGCCGATAGGTTTAAACAAATATTATCAGAGGAAGTAAGGACATATGTGATGCAGAATGAAGTCACGCACTGGCTTGTTGCTAGCGAAATTGCCGAGCTAGCCGAGACATATGAGGAAAGCAGACGCGTGGGCTGGACCCGAGAGCGTTGGGATAAGCCACTCTGTGAAGGAGACAGACGCGTGGGGAAGACGAGTGGCCAAACAGGGAATGCAGGCAAGAAAACTCGAACGGAAGCTATCCGATACTTCCAATGCAAGAAATTTGGACACTATGCCAGCAATTGTCCAGCCCCGCGGCGTGGTTTCGAGAAGGTGCAGCCCAAGGAAGAGAACAGCAAAATCGTAGCGAGGGCGGAGATAATTGTATCTGACAGTTTTCGGCCGCAGGTGGAGCAGTGTGATAAGGTAAACCAGCAAGCCGCGTCGGAGGTGTTAAACTGGGTCGACTTGGAAGTTGGGGGAAATTCCGTCAGGGCTTGTCTCGATTCAGGTGCAGCGATAACTGTGTTAAATACAGAGACGGTACCCGAGGCTTGTAACGGCAAGAGTTCAGGTAAAATTAAGTTAAAGGGCGCATTTGGCCAGGTTGTTGACGCGGACCTGCTTTGTCTACCACTATCCCTAGCCGGAGAGGATGGATGCAGACACCAAAAGGTGCTGATTCTGTGTGCAGTCACTGATGTGTTGTCAAAAGGCATAGGTGCATTGTTAACGCCAGAAGCACACAAACTTCTGGAAAGTGCGAAAATGGAGCTGGAGGAAGAAGCGCAGGATAGAGCTACTCTCGAGCAAGCGTTTATCACCACAGAAAATGCAGTCGCAGACTGGCCGGAATGGGGTCCAGAGCTCGATGACGACGAAGAGGCGGAGGAGGATGTTATGGTTGCGTCCATCGGCCTGGCTGGAAACGAAGCTATGGGTTCGGATGATGCATCTCCTGCTGCCCGCTTCAGGGTCGAGCAGAAAGAGGACAACTCGCTGTGTGAAGCATGGAAGCAAGCAGTTGACGGTACGCATGGAATGAAAGTACAGGATGGTATGATTTTTCATGACGAGAGGATTAACGGCCAACTGCACAGACAATTAGTGTTGCCGGAGTCAAAAAGGAAAGAAGTTTTAGAGCTTGCGCATGATAGACGCAGTGGCGGCCACTTCTGTGAGAAAAAGACGAAGCAAAGGCTTAGGAGCGCATTCTTTTGGCCTACTATAGTTGCGGATGTAAAGCGCCACTGTCGAACTTGTCATACTTGCCAGGCATTTGCACGACCGTCATTTAAAGAAAACGTGCCTATCACCCCATTGACGAGGCCTGAGCGACCCTTTGAGGTTGTATACATTGTCTGTATAGGGCCACTTGACCCGGCGTCGATGCGCGGGCACCGCTATGCCTTGAGTGTGGTGGACTTATGCACAATGTGGGCGGGAGTGATTCTCTTAAGGAGCCTCACTGCGAAAGTGACGTGTCAGGCGTTGATAGAAGTGTTCTCGCGATACGGGATGCCTGAACTGATTTGCTGTGATCAAGCCACCAACTATGTGTCAAGGTTCACACAGGAACTCATGGAGTGATTTAGGGGTGAAGATGTGGTTTTCCACTCCAGAGCACCCGCAAAGCAACGGAATTGTTGAAAGGTAGAATGACACCTTTAAGGCAATGCTCCGGCACGTCGTCCATGATCACAAAGGGGACTGGGACCGCTACGTTCCGTGCGTGTTATTGGCGTATTGGGAAGTGGCTCATGATATAACAGGAATTTGGCCATTCGAGTAGATGTTTGGCCGAGCACCGCGTGGGCCGCTTGACATCCTTCGGTAAACATGGACTGGGAAGTGGACACTACCTACGGGGTTGAACAAGCCAGCAGCCCAGTACTTGAGGGATCTCAGGACTAAGGTGGCAGAAGCATCGGCTAAGGTTAATGAACATTCTGAGCCGATTCAAAGAAGGTACGCGGAGAAGTACAATTTGAGGGCGAGGGAAAAGCAATTTGTCATAGGGGATAAGGTTCTAGTGCTGGATGGTAGTCAGATAGGCAAACTGCAGCCAAAATGGAAAGGGCCAGCGGTAATAAAGGAGAAGAAGCGGGACAACAGTTATGTTGTGCAGTTTGAGGAGGGAACGAAGTGGGTGCATGCGAATCGCCTGCGGCCATACATGGCCAGATCCTATAATGTAGGCGTAGTGTTTGAATCGGACGAAGAGTTCGGTGCAGTGACGCATGCCCCTTGTCCTAGAGTGAAGGAAGAAAACGTACAGTTCCAAGTGGCGAACGAGACGTTAACGGCGCGACAGTGTGACGAGCTACGTAGAGTTTTAGGAGAAGCTCAGGAGGTATTCTCTCAACGACCAGGTAAATGCTTGGTAGGTTCACATAGAATTGCACTGCTTCCAAATGCAACACGGGAGAAAACACACCTGTACAGGGTGCCAGTGGCATTCCGCAAGGAGATTGAGCGACAGGTTGCTGAACTGCAAGACTGAGGCTTCGTGTATCCGGTAGACAGCTCCTTTGTACATCCAGTAGTGTGTGTAGCCAAGAAAGACGGCTCATTAAGGATGTGTGTTGACTACAGGAAATTAAATGCAGTGACAGAGCCTGACAGCTTTCCTATGTCGAATATGACTGAGTTGTTGTACGAGGTAGCGCGTGCCAGCTACATATCGGTGCTAGATATGACTAGGGGGTATTTGCAGATAGCTCTAGAAGAGGAGTCACAGCGACTCACCGCTTTCGCTACACCTAAAGGTTTGTATGCTTGGAGAGTCATGCCGTATGGGCTGAGAAACTCGGCCGCAACTTTTCAGAGAATTATGATTGATGTCTTACGTGAGCATTCAGAATATGCCATGGCATATATTGACGACGTGGCTGTATTTTCTACTACCTGGGCAGACCACATGCAGCACCTGGGAAAGGTGTTGGCCACTCTCAGGCAGGTGGGTCTGACGGCGAATCCTGCTAAGTGCAAGTTCGCACAGACAAAGGTGAAATACCTTGGTCATGTCGTCGGATCCGGGACGCATTCCCCCGATCCAGATAGGGTGAGTGCCATCTTCAAACTGCAGGCCCCGAAAACCAAGAGGGATCTTAGGAGTGTCCTGGGTCTTTTTAACTATTACCGTGAATATATTCCCGAATATTCTAAGGTGGTACGCCCGCTAACTGACTTGACAGGCCGTAGGATACCTAAGGTGATCCCGTGGAATGAGGAGGCAGGAAACGCATTTTGCGCTGTAAAGAACGTATTAGCATCACTGCCGCAGTTAGTGGCGCCTGATCATGATAATGAGTTTCTGTTTTCAACCGATGCCTCCGAGATAGCGGTAGGGGCTTGCCTATCGCAGCTTGTGGAGGGAGAACAAAAGCCAGTTGCATTCTTGAGTAAAAAGCTGACAGCATCACAGGCAAAGTGGTCAGCCATAGAGAGAGAGGTGTTTGCGGTCGGGTGGGCGCTGGGGAGGCTGGACACCTGGCTATTTGGAGCAAAAATAAAGGTGGCCACTGACCATAATCCGCTAACGTTTCTGGCCGGCTCCGCATCCACCAGCCCAAGGCTGATGCGCTGGTCACTTGCGCTTCAGAAGTATGAATTAGAGATAGTTCACATAAAAGGCACGGCAAATCGATGTGCAGATGCGCTGTCGCGACTAGATGACGGGGAGGCGGAGTAAAAGCCTGATACGGGAAGTGCGCAGCTACGGTGGCTTTGCTAATTGCTTGTGTGTAAAGGTTTGTGTGTGAGTGCATGCGGGTTAGGACGCACGTGCCCGATTCTAGTGTTCGCGGGTGCTGCTGTCGACAGACCTCACGGGCGACAGAAGCTACTTTTGTTGTTTCTACCGCGGATGCATGGTGGACCTGACAGCAGATTTGTGCCCTTCCGTTGTGAATTGCAAGGACCGTTCGTGTTGTGCTGCGTGATGTGTGCGGGTGTGTGTGTGTGAAATGTCACGCTGACAACAAGTATCCCCGTGACATTCTTGGTGGGGAGGAGTGAAGTTCGGCGTTGTTTGTGCGGACAGCTGCATGCAAGGGTCGCGCGGGGTGGTCAAAAGAGACGAGTGGTTCGACACTAAGGCGGCGGCGATTTATAGCATCGGGGGTGGGGGACCTTCGGGCTACGAAGAGCGCGTAGGAGGGGTGACTGTGTGTCGGGCTTCCGCCAGTCGGTTCGCGGAAGCAGTGCCCTGGCCTTGAAGTCAACCCCTCGTCGCTTAACCGCACTATGCCGAGACATTCGCAAGCTGTCCAGATGCCCGAACAGAGCGTGGAAGTGCTTTCTTCGGGGAAGTGTGTCTTTTGCGAGGTTGTGAGACAAAAGGGGACTCGTTGCACTGCAAGGGATTTGTGGCAACGGCCTGGACGTATTGGAACTCCCGATAGTGTCACCTTGGAGCCCCGTTGTGTGCACACTGCGGGCACCGCAGTGTGATTGGACGAACGATGGGGCGAGGGGGTTGCTGGGAATGCTTTTAGGTGCGTGCGGGGCCGATGGAGGAGATTCGGTAGAGATTCGGCTGAGAAAGAAGACCAAAATTCTAACATGTTAATCGTAGTGATGTCCGTGTAAATACTTTCCTTTCTATCGCTTGCATATTCTATCTTAATAAACAGTTAACCCCATTGCAATCAGCGTCACTGGCTTGCCTACTGTAATGTGACTTCGCGACATCCATAATATCTTCAAGTTTCCCTCACTGACATCGAGGCGAACATCAACTGCTCCCATGCGCTGTGCGAGCTGGTTAATGTTTGCCTGATTTTTTTTTTGAAATCCCAAGTAACACTTCGAGCATTTTGTTCTGCGAGTCACCCGCCCCGCACCTCCGACTCGCTCATCTCCGAGGCATCCTCAAGTGGGTGGGTGTGTGTGTGTGTGGGGGGGGGGGGCGCTTACGTTTGGCTTTGCTGACCTCGACTTTGGGTTCCCGCGTGCTTTTCTGCATGGCCTTATCCGCCGCTTTCGCACCCTCGACCCTGCTTTAAATGGCTTGCGCAACTTTCTGCTTGCATAGCTCTTCTTTGAGACTAGCAATCTCCTGACGTAGTGCACTATGCTGTGCACTATGCTCTTGCGATACCGACCGCGTTACGTTTCTGGGTTGAGGCGTCTTCACCACTGGATCCGCCCAGGGGAGCTCCTCCTGAAATCTCGTTACAGACGCGGAGCGCCCTCTGGAACGGGTGCGGCTCCGCTTGGCGTCGCGTCGCCGCCTAGATGGCGTCCTGGAGCGACCTCTTCCAAGGGTGCTGGCGACGCTGGTACATACGCTAGGGTCGCGTGACAGCATTTCTCGGGCCACCTGCGTCTTCTCGGCACGCCTGTGGCGTTGGCATCTTCTCCTGATGACGCAGGAAACTTGAAATCTGTGTTTGCATACTCTGCCCGCTGTGGGATGTGGAGCTTCACATAGCGAACACATTGGACAGCAGTAATGATCGTCCGCTGGAGATTTCTGTCAGCAAGTGCGGCACCACTTGCTGTTTGGAATAGGGCAAATGTCGGCACGCTGTCCTAAACCTCCGCAGCCATAACAAACCTCCGTGTGTCTCCTGTATAGCGTGCAGCCAATCATGCTCGCGCCGCAAGACAGATAACTGGGCACCTTCATACCCTTGAACAATACCACCACAGCCGTGGTGTTTTTAATTCTTTTGGACTCGATGGCTCCTGGGCTGCGGCGGTTCACGATTCTTGCTCGGAGTTGAGCCTCGCTGACATCCACGTCGACACCCCGTATTACTCCTTTACAGGTGTCGTCGGGGGAGCCGGGTACACAGAGATCCGGTACGTGCTTTTTCCTAGCTGGACTTGTTGTGCCTTTAAGTAGGCGCACGCCTTTTTCTCGTAAGGAGTACACACCACATAGATGTTTTGGGTACCGTTGGGGCAAATGGTGTCCTCTTCGATTTCGCCCAAAGCCAGGGCCGCCGCCATGGCTAGGGCTTGCTCGAAACGTATTTGCCTAACCTTGGTCACGTTCAGGCCGTCCCTTGGCCTGACGATGATGCGATACGTGTCCCTCGGCAGTGGGGGGAGCCTTGAGGTGGCGACGATACGCTGGTACGCGCTCCGTGGGGCGGCAGTGCGGCCTCCATCCTTTCGCTCGCCACGTCTTGGGTTGCCTTCACGGGTAGTAGTTTAGTTGCTGCTTTCATCCCCTTGCCGTTCTTGCGGCCATATGCCGTCATCCAGCCGGGGCTGGTTGAAGAAACTGCCAACTTTAGCCTCATTCTTTTCGTCAACGGGCAACCCTGTGCTCCTCCGAACTCGCTCGGCAACGGGTACCACTATCGAAATAAAGTTTAGTTGTTTTGTTTACCTCAAACGAGGCAGTCAGTTCTTTTTTGACCTACCATAATTTCCTCAATATTTGGTGCCGAAACCCGGGAGAAACGATCGAACTTACCATTGAGGCAACGAGGTCAACAGACGTCGACAGCACAACGAGCTCGGGGAAAACCAGCAAAGATCCTCGGGCAGAAAACGGTCGACGAGGCGCGCCTTCAACAACAAGACCTAGGGACCCCACATCCAACCGAAACCGACATTACGACTCAAGCCCCATCGCCGTAAGCGAACTGTGAACATTGATGCCGCGATGGAACGGATCAAACTGAAAAGAAGTGCATTGAGAACTCAAGTGACTAAACTGATTTCTGAATCGGACTTATTCTTGGAGAGTCATGCAGTTGAAGGAGCTCTTAATGTATTGTCTGCGAGGCTTAGCGCCCTTCAAATACAGCTAAACGAGGTGGTTGCAGCCATCGAGCCCTTAGTGCAAGACCAAGACGCTGGGCAAAATGATGTGCGGACCATAGAATGCAACGACCGTATCGTCGCACACATGGGAAAACTCCGCCAAGAAGCAAAAAAAAGACGTGCTAAAAAACAAGAAGAAATGGCGGTGACGCGGGTGCAGACCGACGGCCCTCCGGTGGGGGCAAAGTGCAAAGTGAAACAGCCGAAGCTCGAGTTACAGCGATTTGGTGGCGCCGCCATGGAGTGGCAGTCCTTCTGGGAGCAGTTCGAGCAAGCGGTGCACGGGAACGATGGCCTCTCCAACGCTGAGAAGTTTCTGTACATGCGACCGGTTCTTTCGGGAAAAGCTGCAGCGGCCATTGCCGGCATTCAAGTGACTGGGGCAAATTACACCACTGTCATCGAACTTCTGAAAGAGCGCTTCGGTCGACGAGACGTGCTGATTCAATAACACCTGACTCAGTTGCTCAACTTGCCACCGGTACAGAACGAAAAGGAGCACATATGCCTACGTCGACTCTATGACCACCTGTAACGCGATATCGCGGGTCTCATGGCGCTCGGAGTCAAAACAGCCAGTTACGGCGCCCGACTCTCCCCCGCACTCCTGCGAATGCTGCGAACCGATCTTGTTGTCGGATACCGCAAAGGACTTTCCGCTGCAAGCAAAGATGACGGGATCAGCATCAAGTGTTTGCAAGCTTTTCTTAAAACAGAAGTAGAGAGCAGGCAAAAGGCACCATATCCAGCTTTTCTGGACACGTACCAACTAGCGCCCCAAGCGGGCCCGGTACGAAGCTAGCGCGTTTTCAATGGAACGAGCGGGTTTTTTGCGATTAACAAAAGCTGCAGGCCGATTATTGAAAAACGCAGGTGACAAACGTGTTCTGGATGACAGTCCACACGAGCCAAATGCAGTGATCACTCTACGACACGTAAAAATTTTGTTCCCACAGCACTTAAAGTTTTAGCAATGGAAGCCTATGGAAACGACGAAAATTTGTGCTTGATTTTAGAGGCAAGAACGATGACTGTAATAAAACTATCCCGTCTATCGTAATACGCAGTGCAGCGTATGTAGTCCGGAGACTCAGCTTTCGATTGATGCCTCTCTCGACTCTCCACATATGGCGTAAGACTGTTCCCGAAAGCGATTTTTGTAACACTGTCGTGAAAATTGTCGTGGTATCTATAAAAACATAAGCGTACTCCTTGGCGAAGCCTCGGTAGCCGTGGCCGAGTGGTAGAATAGCGAGCACCTTTCGTCCCGCATCACGGGCGGCCGTGGTTCGATTCCCCTTCGCAGCGTTTTTTTTTTTTTAAGCAGCATAGGACCTAGTTTTGTAGTCTCTCACTAGATGGCAGAATCACAAAACCCAAGATTTGCTTTCGGTTTTGGTTTTTTAGCAGCGCATTTTTTGAAAGCCGTATAGGGCTTATAGTCTCCTACCAAATGGCATAAACATAAAACTCAAGAATTGCTTTCGGTTCTGGTTTTCCAGTGGTGCTCTTGAAATATTATGCTTTCTGTTTTTCCTTCATAAAACGTAGCAGTATCGTGTTCATTTGTTAAGTCATCGCTTTTATGAAGGTTTTTTTTTTAGGGGGGCTAACCTAAATTTGGGAGTGATTTGCGGTGGGCCATCCTAAATTTGAGGTGATAGACGGGTGGGCCAGCCTAAGTTTGGGGCTGATATGGGGGTGGGCCAACCTGGATTTGAGGATGATATGGGGTGGGCCAACCTAAATTTGAAGGTAACATGGGGATGCGCTAACCTAACCATGGGGGTGATGTTTGGCTGGGCCAAGCTGAATCGGGGGGGGGGGGAAGGTGATGGGTGGACTAACCTATATTGGGGTACGATTTGCGGTGGGCCATCCTAAATTTGAGGTGATCGAGGGGTGGGCGAGCATTAGTTTGGGGCTGATATGGGGGTGGGTCAACCTCGATTTGCAGGTGGTATTGGAGTGGGCCAATATAAATTTGGTGGTGTTGTGGAGGCGGGCCAATCTGTATTTGGGGGTGATATGGGGTTGTTCCTACCTAAATGTGGGGGCAATCTTGGGGTCGGTCAATCTGAACTTGGAGGCGACATGGGGGTGGGCCAACCTAAATTTTGGGGTGCGTCGACTAGAATTTTGGGGGACGATTTATGGAAATTCGTGGGTGGACCAACTTAAAAATTAGGGGTGGCCCAATTGAAATTGGGGATGGGCCAACTCCAAGTTGAAGGCTGGGTGACAAAAAATCGGGCGTGGCCGACTTAAAATTGGGCGGTGGGCCAATTTTAATTTGAGGGTGTGCCAACTTGAAATTTGGGGGTGGGCCTATCTAATGTTTGGGGGTGGGCCAATTGAAATTTGGGGGGCGTGTTTACGAATAGTTAGACAACACCAGTGGTGTTTCGGCATCTTTTTCATCATCGAAAAGTACGTATTTTAATAATTGTTACCTAATACTCCTCAAGGTGAGCTACCACTCGAGCCTTCCCAGCCCACTGGGCTGATAATGTCACAGAAGTACACTCATCGTGACAACTGCGACGTTCAATGCGGAGATCACATGAATAAATCGCAGACTGAGCTGACCATTTTCACACCAATGTCATTGCTAACACTACTCGCTCGTGGTAGAGGCAACACAAGCTGACAACTATCATAATTCAACTTTCACTCGCACGCTAGTCGACACGCTCTCAACGCACTATTTCGCCAATTATTGGATAGAGCCTTGCTGGATGTTTTACTGTCATGTTGCGTCGTTTTTCACGAAGGCCGTCTCCCGAAAAGAGAATAGATTTTTGAGATTGACGAGGCAAGCTAGTATATAACTCATACGAAGCAATTGTATAAATGGTTATAGTGATTTTTCAAAAATGAATATAAGTAAATAAGATTTCAGATGGTATTGTTTCGACCGGGCATGACAACGAGTTTTTCCCTCCTGTCACAGTGCTTTGACCGAAAACCTAATCATTTTGCTCAAACGTATTGCCCAATGCTACATGTGCTAAATGTAGAAAAGTGCGGTGCGTGGTCACAGCTTCAAAGCGTCTATTTTGTGTACGGTTGTTGATATTGTAGTAATGTGGAGTTTTCTTCTTTATCAGAGCACAAAAAGAAAAATATAAGAGATGGTAGCTAAGCGCAATGTAAATTGGAAGATCTGAAACCAGCAATTATTTTTAATTTGTGGATTGGTCTTCTCCGCCGGTAGATCGCTGTCGCATTACTTCAAAGAATTTTGTTTGCGTGCAACTGCAGCAAAAACGAAAATACAACCATTTCATTGCCAGGACCTTTATGCCCTCCACACACACAAGAACGACACCAGATAATTGGCAATATCAGTTTATAAACTGACATTGTATGCTAATTTCAGTGTAGCGTGGTGCCTGCGGACGGAGTATTTTCTTAGTATCAGTCCACTGTTAGCAGTGAGAAGCAGTTCGGTCTACCATTCCCATGAGGGCATACTAGCCATTGTAGCGCTTTACTGTAGGACAAATTAAGTGCTAAAAACTTGGTGTGCCTTGTCCTTTCCGAAGGTCGTCCATCCATTCTGGTATGGTGACGATCAACATTGTGTCCGTCAGGCCTCCTCCTCATTTTTAGCTTCACCATCGCGAGAGTGGACAGAGAAAGGAAGCTTTTTTCACAATCAGCCCCAGCGGGATTCCACCACTCGTAACTGCTGCAATTTGCATTCAGTGACTGGGCATGCTAAGCACATCCTTAGTTTCACAATGACTAGAGTACGCAGAAAAAGTAGAGCTTTGGTCGCTATCACTACCACGAACCCATGTCAATGCAGATATAAGTACGTGCAGGGGCTGAGTATGCTAACCTCTCCGCTCCACCTGCTTCCACCACCTTAGATTTTCCAGGCATACCTGCTTCTTGTTTTCATCGCAGACGCATGCAGGATCAACGCGGATAAGTAAAAAATCTCACTGCCCTTCCACTCTGTGAAGAAACATGACCTGCAAAGCTGTGTATGTGGGTTCCTTAATGGTGAACTGCACCTCCACCGTGTGTCGGCCCCGCATTGCACTGTCTTCGAGATCGGCCCACGTATGGGGAGTGCTTAACGACTGCTTCACCTCCACCGCGGGTCTCCCCGGCATGGTGTTACATTCGGGATCAGCCCACATATGGGGAGCCCCGAACGCATGCTTCACCACCGCTGCGGGTCGGGCCGGTGTTACGCTACCTTCAGGATTTGGCTCTACACGCGGACGCGATAGTGGAGAAAGTAGCCCTTAAGGGGAAGCTTTAGCTCTGGTGGTCATATCTAAATAAATGTAAAAGGAGAATTCGTTTTTCTCGACAGCCACTGCATCTAATTTGACAAGGTTTGTTGCATTTAAAACAAGAACTTAAAATCTAGTGTCTGTTGGTTTAGAATTCTTGAATTAGGTCATCATTTGTTTATTCAAAATTGTCCAAAATTGCAAATTTTAAGAAAACGAAACCATCAAGTTTACAACTCTCTTTCGGCAAAAAAAACTGATAGCAAAATTATGTACATTGCATCTAACAGCACATCTAAAGCAGACAAAATTGATATATTACGCATGAATCTTAAAAAATTTAGTAATATGGAAATACAGCTTTTCCACAACCCTTGTTCACAACGTAACGACTTCACGTAAGATATAAATCGGCATATTGGAATTGTCTAATGGATCCTGTTTACAGAACCGCGATATCAGTTCTTCATCTGGAGTTAATCATTTGTAAACTTCGTGCTTGTGTACTTTTCGCACTTTCGAATTGTTGAATATCTTTTACCAAAATTCAGGCCCTAAATAGAAATTCCGCTTCCAATAGTCACTAGAATTTACCTTTCTCTCCCGAATCCAACAAATTTCATTAAAATCGGTCCAGGGGTTATCTAAGAAAAGCGTTTCGGCTTTTTACATCTATTTGAATAGGCCGAGTCGGAGTAGGGCCCGTGTTAAAGCTTCCTCTTAACGACTTCGCTGTAAAAAAAGAATAAAAGAATAAAAGAAAAGAAAAACGCTGCATCCATCAATATCGCCGGCTCAGACTTCGTCATGATGGCACCGTCCCCATCGGCACGGCTCCGTGAGCAGCTACCAAGCTGTTCACTTTCGTTATCTTCCTTCCCTCGGCAGCCGCGCATTGTCTTGATGCCAGCGGCGCGCTAAATCTGCACCATCATTCCGTCATGCATCGCTTCTGCGACCAAGCAAGCTTTCGGCGGCACGCGTACACTGCCGCGTTGACACCAAAACTTTAAACTGCTTGCTTTCGAGAAAACAGCATGAATAAAAATGGAAGGCGACTATAAGGCCACGGGGAATATGGTCGCGGGGCCATACTATTGATGACAGCATCCCGAAAGGCTAGATGTGGTCAGGTTGACTTTACAGGTTTGGAAGGAATGACTGACGGTCTAGCTGCTTCATCATCACATAAACAGCGCTTGAAGTTGTTAGCGCAGTTTCTGTGTGGTTCCTCCTTTGTGTCCCATCGTGAACTGCTGTTCTTTCTGTGGCTTTACAGATGTTTCCTTTTCTGCGTCAGTTACGCCTTCCAAGAGTGTTTACTTGGAAAATGTTTGTTTGCATGGCTCTTACAGAAGCATGTTTAGTCGAAAGTTTTTCGATTGGCTGCCTAATCTTGAGGACGGGCTCCAAACTTCTCATTTTCTTTAGCCACGTAAGAACCATTAATGAAAATTTAGTTAACGTAGCTTTGTTAATTACGCAAACAACTTCTCAACTTACTCCGCATCTAGAGATTACCAATCTGAACACTCGAATGATAAAATGATGTTAACATTGTTTGTATCATTTCAATAGTTTTGTTTCGTGCAGTTAAAAGCCGCCGGCATATTGATGGTGTTGTAGACTTCTTATAAAGTAAGTGTGAAAGCTTGGACAGGTTATCTTGGCACAAATCAAGTTCATCAGCTTAAGCACATGTGCCCAACCTTGCACGACTGTCTTCACAACCGATTCTTATAGATTATACAAGAAGCACCTCAGCGCTACGGTACATCCCACAAGGTGTGCGAGAACATTGTGTGCGCTCCCGATTAAGTGCCTGAGCGTTGGTGGCATCAGGCTCGGTTTCCTGGCATCGTAAGGAATAAAGACTGCTGCCTGGAGGACAGCTCTGGGTACATTTTCAGTACTTTGTAACATATGGATCAGAACGGATGTGCCCGTTAGAACGAAAAGTACTGAAATATTAAGATGAGGCTTTCGCTGGATGTATTTTAGCTATCTAATGATAAGATCTAAAGAAAAAATACTGTCATATTGTGACAAATAATGCTGACGTGAAATATGAGCTCCGACACAGTAGCCATGGTGTAACTGGCCCCTGGACTATTGGGATACATTGAACCACGATATGCTGGTTTGATAGCTCGCGCTTGAATTTCCTGTATGTCGGCGCCGCTGTGCAGTGTTGGAGGCCCTTTTTAAACGACAAGCACTATTTTTCAGCTAATATTGAAAGCAACTGTATTCCTTTTTTAGGGGGGGGGAGCTTTTTTTTTAGCGTCTAACCACAGTTCCAAAGTTATCATATCCAGTATGTTGTCACGGATTCAATAGTGAGAGAGCGTTATCTTATCAGATTGCGCGCGTGAAGCGAATACTGGCCTACATTCGCCGTCACATTTGAGGACCCGAGATTGCGCTGCAATGTATGAGCATTTCAGTCTTACGAACTGACGCCTTTATCCGTAGATCGGAATCAGAGGAAGCACTTTGCGCGCAGCCATCGTTGCGCTTTGAGCGTTTTCTTTTCCAGCGCAAGCTCACCTTATAATGAGATATATTCGTGACTCACTCTTTGGAAGTGTTTTGTTCTTGACATCCCTACAACGTGAGAGTATAGAGGCGCTCCATCTTCATTGAGTGAATACTTGGAAACGGACTAGGCCTTTTCTTGCGTCTGCGTTTACACACTTACCGCATCAATTTATTTTTTATAACCTAATTTAGGAGGCTGTAAAACACAGCAACCTTTTATTACCAGGACGTTTTAATAACACAGAAAATATAAATGCTTATTAGTGGGCTTTCACCTCATGGTAAGGAATTTCAATAAAGATATCTTTATGGTAATTAAAAGCCTATCCTCTTGACAACGTTTAATCTGAGTTCCTCTTTGCAAGCTGATACAGACTTGCAGGTGGTTCGTATCGGGGGCCCTCAACATATGTCTAACCGTCAAACAAAGAGTTATTCCGAATGTTTCATTTCAGGAAGGCGTGTTACCCTCCTGTCTTTCATTCCCGTTCGCAAACACGCATAAGACGAAAGTGCTGCATGAAGAGCGTCGTTAGTCAAAACCAACGAACTAGCGTAACTCACCTCGCTTATATCGCTGTCATTTAGGCTTATATAAGAAATATATATATCTTATATCGACGCATCACGAATCGAAAAAGAGCTGTCCGTGACCAGCCCAGCTAGGTTTTTTTTCATTTCGTACTTCGTAGTAGCGGCTAATAGTAGCTCACGAAGAAGAGCACTGAGTGTGGATATTGCAGAGAAGGTGTTCTATATACTGTCTCGTCACCCACCGAAAATTGCCCGCCGTGCTACTGGCCATTCGTAGAAAATTGTATATGTGACGCCCAGCCATTTGCAACACCGCAACTTTGTTTTGCGATTGGAGAGTCCAGGTGAGAGAGAGGGTGGTTATGTAGATAAAGACACGTTATTTTCTGCAGTAACATAGGAATGCATGAATGAATGCCTTCATTTATTGAGAAAAAAGAAGAGCAAGCATCAGTGGAAGCACGTCTCAGCAGATTGGGAAAGAAGCGGGGGACAAAGAGGAAAAGCTGGAGGTCGGGTGGCAGGCAAAGTCGCAGTTTAGGGGCGAGAGAATATAAGCAAGAGTTGGTGAAACCAGTTGAATTCTAGTGTAGATCTGTGATGTGGCGAGTAAATGATTGGAGTCACCGCCAAGCATCCGTCATTTACGGTAGTATAAGCACCCGCCGTTCTTGGAAACAAACGTTTTCTGAAAACCAATCTTCGCAATTAATTATTCATGAGCCATACCTCGCCACGTATTTCTTAGTGGCAGGGTCAGTGGATTTCAACTACACTGTCGGGACAAGTTACGACTATAACGTGGCGCTTGCGGTTACGAGTGCCATACTCGTGACTCTTACTATTGCGCGAATACTATAAACATGGGTTTACTGCACAAGTTAGTGAACAGACATTTTAGAACCGCGTTTCTCACCTTACATACGCTCAACGCAAGCACCATTGCAGTATGTTACGGTGCGCGTCCCTTCAAGACAGAGACGAAAGCAAAAGAACGCGTTAGAAGACATGGTACCGACTTGGGCCTCGTGCCAAACATATCCAATCCAACAATATTTATTTTATTTCAATAACCTAAAGGCCCAATGCGGGCGTTACGTAGGGGGGGATTCATCAAAGAAAACTTAACAATATACAACACAGAATATGAACGGCTGAAGACAGGAGTAAACAAGGTAATGAGCCAGGTACAAGTTGACCGGGGAAAGAATGGCTAGGAACAGGTACTGAAATAATGCACATGTAGCAAAGCCCACAAAACGAAACAAAAATCGCACCTTCAGAAGTTACAAAACATGTCATCTAATATTCCACGAAACGTTACCGCCCACACGCACACAATGAAAAAAAAAACGAAAAAAAACGCATATCATTCTACAGTGGAATTTTCTAAGCATGACCAAAGAGTTGTTTGAAATGATGATGTTCCAGCGATAGCCGCAATGCTAGAAGGAAGCGAATTCCACTCTTCAATAGCCAGGACCAAAAGTGAGTATTTGTATCGTTCTGTCCGTGCGAAAATGGGTTAGTCTTCTTCATGTGATCTACACAAGCCGGTGTGTGCGGCACCGGGAGAAGATGTGAACTTGCGGATGGTGTGTTGCTGTGGTAGAGAGCATGGAAAAAAGATAAACGGCTGTGTTTTCTGCGCATGACCAGAGGCGGGAAACGGAGCGATATTTTCAGTATTGTTACACTTTGATATCGTGAGTAACGGAAACGGATGAATCGAGCAGCCTTGTTTTGTATAGATTTCAACATGTTAACAAGATAGGTATAATGACGGTTTCAGATCACGGATGCGTATTCTATCACAGGCATGATTAGCATGTTGAATGCGTGTAGTTTTGTGTCCTGGTTGGCTTGGTGTAGTCGGCGTCTAAGAAGACCAAGTTTTTTTAAGTGTTTGGTAGTAATCAGTTCAATATGAGTGCTCCAGGATAAATACGAGCTAAAATTTACACCGCGGTATTTTACCGACGCTGAAGTTTCAATGATAGTATTATTAAATGTTAAACTTGAGATGTATAGTTGTGTCTGGGATGGATGGTAATTACCAACTGCACTACCGCACCAATGAGTTAGCTCATCAAGATCAGTCTGGAGAGCAATGATGTTAACAATCATGCCGTCGTTTCTATGCAAAGAGGTTAAGTATTTAAACTTCTGGAGTGACAGTCCAATCCGCCACCTACGGGAGCGCTTGAAGCCGCCGGCGGCCATATTGTTAGAGGAAAAGGAGCACGGTTACAGTACGTGGCTGCAAGCAGGCGCGACGCAACTGTGCTTGCGGTTCTGCGATACAAAATGAAATGAGACCCCTTTAGGAAGTATATCAGTCCGGCATTGTGTGTCGCTGTTGTAAAAAAAAAGGAATGTCTTGGTGGTGGGTGCCTTGTGTTCTGTGTAATATGTTGCGAGAACTGAAAAACAGTCGTTTCCTGTTTTCTTCGTTCAGTAACCTGCCGCGTGCATCGGCACTGTGATGCCCTTTCGTCGATACGTGGTGCTGGGCCGTATTGGCAAAACATGACCTTGAAATATAGTATCCTTATGCCATTTCTTAAAAAAATCACTATTTGTGTTAATGAGCGTTTTTGATTTAAACCTAGAAAAAAGAAAAATATTCAACGGTAGGTCTCATTTTTGTCCGGCGTTTCAGTTCTAGCTGAAAAGAGGTGGTAAAAGCAAATTTACAATAAAGCTAAGGCGACCCACCATCTGCACGAAGCCGCAAGCCTACATGCGCTCCAATGAGGGTAACCTGCCAAAGTTAAAGTCATGCGTCACTGGCGGCTCAAGCAATCTTTACTTTTTTTTCGTTTCTGCATCCGTTCTTCCTGCGCCTGCGGCAAAAAGGAGAAGTGGGAAGGCAGATAAACGGAAATTGGTGGAGGCAGGTGGTAGCGTAATGGTTAAAGTGCCCATCTCCCAAATGCAAGATGCTGCATTTGAGAGATGGGCTCGAATACCGGTGGTTTCTTTGGGGAGACAGCTTTCTGTGCACTCTGGTGACTGCGACGCTCAGAATTAGGCGGCAGCCTGACGACAACGGTCGCCGTCAATGTAACAGAATAAGCAGGCGTGCAAGGTCTCACTTAAAGCCGAAAGTACATTCAGAGGAGATACGCTATACTCTTGTCGGCAAAAAAAAAAAGTGATGCGTAACGAGCGGTGTTGTTGAGCGACGCTGTAGACCGATAATGTCACCATAGACAGGACCATGCTCCAATCCCGGTGCTCAGCGGAAATATACGTCGACAGCATTTCAACTAGCGCGTTATTGATACTTCATTAAGGTCGTTGCGTGTTTGTGTTGTGTCTTGCAGGAGCGAGTAGTACAGGAGATGACATTGGAGAGAAGGCGGTGAGCGAAGTCCGCGAAAACTAATTGAGGTTAGCCATATTGAACGTCGACGCCGTGTTGAATAAAGCCTGCGACTTCAGTTGCTCAGCCGACAGAAAGGCTTGAGTGGTAGCATACCGCTGGGCGTATTTGGTAACCACAGCGATAGACACACACTTTGCGGAAGTAAACAGAGGAAAGGCACGTAGTGAGTTGGCCGCCCTTTTCAAGCTCTGGTATAGCTTCAAAAATGAATGTGGAGAAGTATGGCGCACCAAATAGTATATGCCAATCCAAATGAATCAGCTTGGTCATACTTGCGCGACATGCCATGGTGGCCTGCCACCAGGAAATCATGAAGTTGCAGCGATGACAGTTTTCATTGGGTACTTGAGAATAAAAACGAGCACATCAGAGACGTCCGAGGGATGTTTCTACGGTATAAGAACACATCGCCTTCGCCCCCCCCCAAATAACTAAATCACGAATATAAGCTTACAAATAGGGGCATCGTAAGATCGAGCACTAGGGCGCTTGTTGATCTTGTTCAGGATGACGTCAGCGTTTCATTCAGCGTTTATTTCTGAGAAAATGAGTTGGAGTTACGTTTATTTGCATCACAATGGCGGGCGTAATCAGGCAAACATTGACAGCATTTCATTAGAGGGTGCCTGACTACTCTGCGGAGGTTACGTTTAACAATGTCAACAAACACAGAAAGCTTTGCTTACATCGATTCGCACATATGTGGGATACGCAAAATTTTGTGACTATCAATTTAGATGCTTCAGAATGGCGCTCATTAGCCCAACATTTCCATCCACAGTGAGCAAAAGCGGCTGTCGTATCCACAGTAGAATTGACTTAAATGGCTTTAATCCCATGGACATATCGTCGCCAACTTCCGTGGGAATGGAGTCGTCAAAATTGAATACAGGTGACAGGGAAATCAGGAGGCTGATGAACGGCAAGAAGGCGGAAGCTTGCACAAGACCTCAGGGATATAAAATGACTTTTTGATCAGCTTGCTCAGGGGGCCATGCAATGGTTTCCACGTCTAATAAAAATCCTCCAAAATATTAACAGAGGCCGACAAAAATGCGCGAATTTTGGGAAAGGTGAAACCGTTGGCAATTTCACGACAGCCTTAGCCTAAATATAAAAGATGACTGAAAAATAAGAAACCATAACGTTGACAGGGTGGCCAAATTCTGGCACAAATAAATCGGCTCTTGAAGCAGTTCAGCTGAAACGCAATGGTGCGAAATAAGGCGAGAATGTCGGCAAGTGTTGAAGAAAGGTCAAGTAGGTCCTGTGAAGGACGCCAGCGCTCGGCAGCTGTAAAACGACTGCACGTATTAGCAAGATGCCTGGTCGTCAGTAATTACAGTGATTCGGGTCTGAAATATTGACGTGGACTCCATCACATTGATTACAGTGCATTCTTGGACAGATGGTACCCATTCTCTCGCAATGAGGATGGGAACAAATTGTCTCACGTGCCGGCTGTCACCTTCCTCCTACTGCCAACATTCCTTTCCCTCCGTAGTTGCTTAGCTTTTATTGGGTTCGGCTGCTAATCACGAGGTCTCAGGATCGAATCCCAACCCGGGCAGCCGTATTTCAATGGGTGTGAAATGCGAAAACCCGCATACTTAGGGTTAGGCGCACGTTAAACATCCCAAGTGGTCTAACTTATTCCCGAATTCTCCACTACGGCGTGCCTCATAATGAAATCGTGGTTTTGGCAATCCTCATAATGCGTTATGTAACATTCGTTAAGGATGTCCTGGGCAGTCGCACAACTCTTGAATACAATTAAGTGTCAGGAGTTGCACGCGAGGTCTTTAGATATGTCATCATCATCATCATCATAATCATCATCATTATCCTGGTTACGCCCACTGCAGGGCAAAGACCTCTCCCATACTTCTCCAACAACCCCGGTCATCTACTAATTGTGGCCCTGTCGTCCCTGCAAACTTCTTAATCTCATCCACCCACCTAACTTTCTGCCACCCCCTGCTACGCTTCCCTTCCCTTGGAATCCAGTCCGTGTATAATAGCTGTGTCTTACCAGTACTCACCTACGGGGCAGAAACTTGGAGGCTTACGAAAAGGATTCTACTTAAATTATGGACGAGGCAACGAGCTATTGAAAGAAGAATGATGGGTGTAACGTTAAGGGATAAGAAAAGAACAGATTGGGTGAGGTAACAAACGCGAGGTAATGACATCTTAGTTGAAATCATGAAAACAAATTGGCATGGGCAGGACATGTAATGAGGAGGGAAGATAACCAATGGTCATTAAGGGTTGAATATGTGGATAGACTTCATGGCGTTCGATAGCTGCTAGTCTACATTGCGGCTATATAATAAAGGCGGAACGGCTACATGATAGCGAATGTGGAGAACATACAAATCCCGCATACATTACTGCACAATAATTTTAAATAGCGTTCTTGCTTCAGGCACGTGGATAACCGCCATAGGAGACTACTTTGGAAGCTAACTGCAAGTAATGTATATGTCGTACCCAAGGGTGTACCTGGCTTGGTGGCCAGTAAATGTGACGTAATATTGCGAGCAGCTTCGGCCATAGCATGCTAACGGATGACGACATGAAGTGACTAGCGCAAGAGTGGACAGGGGACACTAAAGACGCTACAAGGACAAGCGCCTAGTTGGAAGTTTGCGCTTATCCTTGTCGCCTCTTTAGTGTCCCGTGTCCACTCTTGCGCTAGTCACTCTAGCATGAAATATCAACTAGCCCCCTCTCCCACCCTGCGACGACACAGGGACAGTTTGCTCAACTCTTGTTTCGTGACTTTTGTGTCAAGGTGAAAAACCAAGATATCCATGTATATGTCTTAATACTTAAGCACATCTAGATTTGCAGCTTCGGCGATAGCCCATGAGTGCGCATTGCAAAGTCGCTAGTGAAATAATTGTGTGCACCTTAACGAATTCGGTAAGGGAAAATCAAAATCCATCCACGACGGCGTCTCCAGTAGGCGCTGTGCGATGTTCCGACGTTAACAATGTATGCCGATTGAAGAAAGGCTGCCCAGAAGTGCTTCTGACGGTTAGGCTAGCTTCTTTACTCCGTAGAATGAAAAAAGAAGAAGAAAAGGAAAAGAGAAGGAAAAAAGAACCGAATCAAAAGCCCAGAATCAACAATTGCTCGTCGCGAGTAAACGCTGGATGACGAGTAATTTCCAGGCGACGAGCCGATACGCTTGATCAAGAACACTGATAACGCCGGCGGGACCAGCATAGTGGCGAAGTTCAATGCGCAGGGATAGCTTTTACTTTTTTATTTTTGTTTGGTTGACGTCATCACGCGTCACCGCGGGAAGTTTGAAAAGTTTAAGGTGAGTACGCCACGTGGTGGCATTCATGCGAACTAAACCCTTGTGGCCAGAAAAGCTGGATACGCTGAAACCTGGTAATCTCGCAGCCAGACACTCAAAGCATCGATACAAAGAAAAGAGCAAACCTGAAAAAGGGTCAGCAGCTTCTCTTCTTTCTGCGGGTGCATCGAAGCAGTTCGATCTATGTGCATTCTGTGCTGCAAAAGATCATCCCACTCACAATTGTCAGGTGAAGATCTCATTGGATGAAAGGAAGAAAAGGTTCACTGCAGCTGGCCGGTGCTTCCGATGCTGCATAAAAGGCACACTTCATGGGGATGCCGGAACAAAAGAATAAAATGTAGAGAATGTGGCAGAAGACATCTGACTCAAATGTGTGAACCGACATGGAAGCCACCCGAGAACAAAGCCACAGAGTTGCACTCTTGGACAGAAAAAAAATCAGAGAAGGTACCAACTGTGCTGCTCCAAACCACTCAAGTATGGGCAGAAGGACGAAGAAGAGCGCTCACTCGTCTCCTCTTTGACGGAGGTAGCCAACGAAGCTTTGCCACTAAAAGACTTTCACGTGAACTTCAACTAGAGGTTGTAGGTGAAGAGGACCTCACAATCTACCCATTCGGAGTAGCAGGAAACATTATCAAAGAGAAGCGCAGAAGAGTAAAAATTTGGCTAAGAAGCCATTACGACTGTATAGAGCACTCTATCGAAGCTCTGGAAGTACCGGAGATCTGCTCTGATCGGCTTCACGTTCCTGAGGACATCCTAAAAGAGGTAGAAGCGGACATGGATGAACTGGCAAATATGACTGTTGCGCCAACCCATTTGATGGGAAGCGGGATCGACATTCTTATCGGTGCTGACTATTACTGGAATTTGGTGTGTGGTGAAGTCAAGAAGCTGCAAGGCGCACTAGTTGCGGTAAAGACCGAATTGGGCTGGATTCTACAAGGAGCGATTCCCAGCAGTAGCTGAGCTGCCTACTGCTCAAGCGTGGCAGTGCTTCGTGCCGGAGTGTTCGCCTCCACAACCAGCTTGTCCAAGGAGCTTAAATCGTTCTGGGAACTTGAGAGCATTGTAATTATCGACGCTTGTGCCCAAACGAACGAGGAAAGCGAAGAAGTCATGAGCACATTTTCGGCATCGGCAGAGAAAATGGACAAGCGCTATGAGGTAGCACTGCCCTGGAAACCCTTGAACATGCAGCTCACCGACAGCAAAGCTGTTGCAAAGAAGCGCTTGACTAACCTCACGAAGAAGTTAATGAACGATGAGACGACACTGATCAAGTATGACGAGGCTATCCGTCAGTACCGGAAACAAGGGTTCGCAGAACGACTTCCATGGCAAGAAAGCAACAACGATGTAAGAAGATTATATCACATGCCTCATCGTGCAGTTTTTAGACCTGGCAGCATTTCGACCAAGATTAGAGTGAGAGACGCATCTTCTCACGATGCAGGTTGCATATCTTTGAACGAAGCCGTAGAACCAGGACCGAAGTTAAATCCACATTTACTTAAGGTTTTGCTGAACTTCAGAATTCGTCGTATTGTATTAAGAGCAGACATTGAAAAAGCATTTCTGCAAATTTCGATACAACCGGTGGATCGGGATGCCCTCCGATTTCTCTGTATGCACATCTTCCAACGAAGGAAGACCCAGAGTCTCCTATTGAGGTCTGAAGAATGACACCTGTCCCTTTTGGCGTGAAAAGTAGTCGACTCCTCCTCGCAGCCACCGTGCGCCACCATCTCTCCACGACCGGAGAGTATCCAGAAATAACAAAACCTATCAGCGAGAGTCTTCACATGGATGACCTCATAACAGGAGCGAACACAGTGGAGGAGGCTACTGTTAGGAATGGCCGTACGGGGTGGCAACGTGCCAGCTTTCAGCCCGCTGCACGTGTTCCAAGCCCACCAGACAGGGAGCCCTTCCGAGAACTGCGGATAACCAGCAGCCACGTGGCGCGCGGTCAGCTCAGGAATGTGGTACGGAGCAGAGTTCCACGAAGCCCCCTGACGTCAACACCGAGAGCTGTGCGGCCCTGAGAGTTGTGCGGCACTGAAACCTGTGTGTATGTGTGTGCAACACGAACATATGGGTCCACGGGGCCCTCGAACGTGTGAGCCTTTGTGTGTGTAGGCTCGAACTTGTCTGCCTTTGTGTGTGTGGGCCATACTGCGTGGCGGCGGCAAGTTTACAATGATTGGACGAACGTTTCCGACCACTCGGACTCCGTCCACGCCGAACGATGACGTCGAACTATGTCGTCAAGCGGAGACCTTATAAGCAGCGTTTGCCGGCTGCTAGATGGTGATCGTGTCGTGCTCGTCGTCGGGAGCTGAGTGCTCGTTGTCATGCTAGAAATGTAACAATGAGCTGTGTGCTCGCAAACTGTTTGCTGTATGTTAGTTTTGCGGGCTCCATATGGGAGGCGCGCTAGACTGCCAATGTATCTTGCTTAAAATGTCAAATATGTAAATAAATCCTGTTCACCGAGTTCCTCACTACGACCTTCAACTCCTTCAAATGGTGGTAGCGGCGAGGTCGTCCGACGTCTCCTACATCTGGTTGACAGCGGTAGGATCGTCCAACGACTCTTACAACTGCATGGCAGTGGTGAGATCGGCCTGCGGCTCGTAAATCGGCCTACGACTCGGAGACAGCAACGGCAGCTGACGGACGTTGGCACATGGTGACCGACCGGCATCCTGATCAAGTTGGAGGCGACTTGAGATTGACCACCTATTGCAACCTACTGGATACGGTGGTGAAGGACTGGTTATATGGTACTGCTTCAGTGGGTAAGCGTTTGTGTTTGGCTGAAAGATTTACCAGGCTTCAATTTCACTGCGTTTTTGGATTTGATTCGCTGGGATCTTTTACTTGTATTCTGATTTGCGTGGGTATCACAACAAGTATTCTGTGACAGCAGAGCCAAAGCTTAATGTAGCGACCATGGTCCCAATGTGTTTGACGAGGGCTGACCTGTTGTGGTTGTGTGAGGAGATAGAGGTAAACGTAAAGGAGGACTTGAGGGAAGCAGAAATTCGTCAGGGAATTCTACAAAGTAACAATGATTCGAAATTCATAAAACAAATGGGTAACCGAATTCTAAACAAAAAACGGGAACAGGAAGCAATTAGGCAAGAGCAGGAAGAATTTAAGCAAGAACAGGAAAAAGCAAGGCAGAAACTGAAAAGCATTTCACAGGAAGAAGGCCTAACAGAAGTAACTAGGCAGTACATTGAGGCATTGAACAAAAAGATTGAAGGTTTCGAGCAGTTAATCGAGCAAAGTCAACAGCAGCTTGAAAAATCTGTAGGCTGGACGCAGCGAAAGTGGCAGGATGTCGACAGCAGATTTCAGTCGAAAGCCGAGAGTAGTAGTACCTGTGAGGATAGCAGCACGTTCATAAGTGAACTCGAAGTGCTAGCAGCTGATGATGCCTTAGTGGCAGCAGAGGCCGTTAAAGGCCAGAGTGAGAGCGACGAGGTGCTGTGCCAACAGAGGACTGTAGAGACAGCTAGGCCAGCTGCGAACACATTGGCACAGTTACTGCGTGTGTGCGTCGCATCTCATGGTATCGAGGTCGTTAGCGAGGTACAGAATATTACGGACTTGACAAACGCGAGCACCCATGTCGAGTCATATCTGCGTGCCGAAGATAAGTGCGAGCTGAGCGATGCAGTTGAGAGCAGTTCTTGGGATGGCGAGCTCCGTAGTTCACGAGAGAACAACTGCATTGTTCAGGGATCGGTGCTGCTCTCCGCCAGTCTAGGTAGCCTAGAGATGGATTATTTAATTAGGAATCATTCGGACTGTGCGCGTGAGACAGCGATCGAGACCGTCGGACAGTGTGTCGACGTACAGCGTGAGCTGGACAATGCAGTAGAGGGCAGTTCGCAAGAGTGCGAGTTGCATAACTCGAGTAAAGCCTGCTGCATTGTGCCAGAGTCGGTTGAGCTGTCCGCCAGTCGAGGCAGAGAGAATGTTGATTTAAATGAAAATCATTCAGACTGTGCGGGGAAGAGACCGATCTGGGCCGACGAGATGCATAACGGCCAGCACGAGGCGCGATATGACGGCATGAAAGAGAAGTCAAAGAGAAAGCGCCGCAGAAGGAAGCACCGAAAAGATCGGAATGCGGTGACTAATGTAGCGCCGCCAAAGACTGCGAGAGACCCAGAAGGCAGGGCGCGGAGAAAAGCCAAGTGCGGTCGTCACGGACGATGTTGACGCATCAAACACGTTCGAGCCACCGGTCAAAGGGGGACCGAGAAGCATGTTCTGCATGGACGCGGACAAAGGGCACGGGGCAGTTAAATTTCTCGTCGTTCCGTCGTTCTCTTCGAAGCTCAGCCTGTAGTACAAAGAAGCGCAAGGTGGCAATTCGAGACCAGGTGTGGAGTAGCGACACGGTCAATCGAGTTCGTGATGAAAGAGGGGCGCCAGGACCCAAACTGGCAGGGGACTGTAACGTCTTGGGGGAGCTGATAGTGAGTCAGCCCTTTTGTTGTTCCTCGGCAGCCAGAATAGCTTTCAAACCGCGGTCACCACGGGTACGGCTGAAAGTATGAGTCAGTCGTAAGCAATCGGGAACAGGAGGCCAAGAGAGCTTCCGTAGTAGGAAAACGTGTTGTTTTGTTTTATTTTTGAACATTAGCAAATTTTCGCGATTTGACACGGATTTCTTTCAATATGTAAGGTATGAGCTCTGTTTATGTTTTGTGTGAGAAGCTCGAGATTTTTTTTAGACGCGTTTAAAGTAAACCTGTAGTCACGCGAGTTGTTCATTAATAAGTATATAGGCTCTCTTTTTTTCTTGTGTGTGAGTAACCTGAGGGTCAAGGTTATCGCTGAGAGGCCTATCATAACGCGCGTGTGTTTTAGTTAACCTTCTTTTTTGATAAGCGTTTTCTTATTTGCTAAGGTTAACCGCGTAGGTTTTCAGTGAGTGCATGATTTGCACTGAGAAGCGTTCTTAGTTCCATTAGCGCGTGTCCTGTGTGGACGGAAGGAAGCAGATTTATGACTGGGTTGCTCGTGTGTTGAGGGCAGCCGTATACTGACTTCTCTGATAAGTATACGTGGAACAAGTTATTAAAAGGCGCATTATTTTAAGGGTTCTGCGGAATGCGTAAGTCTCGCAAGTTTAGTTGTTCGTTTAAGGAACGTGTCCTGTGTGGAGTAAAGGAAGAAATGTGAGTCAGCGTGATGAAAACTTTGTATGATGCAAGCACGTGTTCGGAATAGGGACCTCAAACTTAGCGCCTTTGTGATGACGTACCTGTGGAGTTGGCGAGACGGTTCCGTGGCAGCAATACATGTATATAAGTACGCCACTGCGATAGGGTAAGAACAGGCTGTTCGTGAAGTTAAGCTGCTTAAGTTATGTTTGGGTATTGGTGTTTGAAAGCCTTCGGTTTAATTCTGCGTAAACCTTTACTCTGGTGCAGCGCCACGGTCCGGTTTGGTCAAACTCAGGAGGAACGCAAACGCTCGCTTTGCGGCACAAAATTTTGGGGCAAAATTTGGGTTTCCCAGTTGAGTGACGTGCATGGAGATTGCGATGGGAAGCCTGGTGGGATAGCAGCTAATTCCGGGCGTTTGAACGCTGAGCGGTATTGTGTTGCCGGGTCAACATTTGTGTGCCAGTTGTTGTATGATGGTTGAAGGCATTCCAAGTACGCAGGGGTTGCAGAGAGCAAAGCCGTCATCTTGCTCGCCAGCCATTCTCTTCCTGCCAAGCGGTTGCCAGCACTGGCCAGGCGAGATTTTCCGGGCCATGGAGGAGCTGTTAGGAATGGCCATACGGGGCGGCAACGTGCCAGCTTTCAGCCCGCTGCACGTGTTCCAAGCCCACCAGACAGGGAGCCCTTCCGAGAACTGCGGATGACCGGCAGCCACGTGGCGCGCGGTCAGCTCAGGAATGTGGTACGGAGCAGTGTTCCACGAAGCCCTCTGACGTCAACACCGAGAGTTGTGCGGCTCTGAGAGCTGTGCGGCACTGAAACCTGTGTGTATGTGTGTGCAACACGAACATTTGCGTCCACGGGGCCCTCGAACGTGTGAGCCTTTGTGTGTGTAGGCTCGAACTTGTCTGCCTTTGTGTGTGTGGGCCATACTGCGGGGCGGCGGCAAGTTTACAATGATTGGACGAACGTTTCCGTCCACTCGGACTCCGTCCACGCCGAACGATTACGTCGAACTATGACGTCAAGCGGAGAGCTTATAAGCAGCGTTTGCCGGCTGCTAGATGGTGCTCGTCGTCAGGAGCTGAGTGCACGTTGTCATGCTCGAAATGTAGCAGTGAGCTGTGTGCTCGCAAACTGTTTGCTGTATGTTAGTTCTGCGGGCTCCATACGGGAGTCGCGCTAGACTTCCAATGTATCTTGCTTAAAATGTAAAATATGTAAATAAATCCTGTTCACCAAGTTCCTCACTACGACCTTCAACTCCTTCAAATGGTGGTAGCGGCGAGGTCGTCCAACGACTCCTACATCTGGTTGACAGCGGTAGGATCGTCCGACGACTCTTACACTACGTATTTCTACCGAGGGGCACTAGATGTCATGAATCAAGCAAGCATGACACTGCGCAAGGGGAATTCAAGTTCCAAGAAGCTGTTCAAGGACGAAGGAACGGGAGGTGCCCTTGGCTACGTGGAATGTCCAACAAGTGTCTCATGGATCCTCGGACTTGTATGGGGTAAGGACAGAGATCACCTATCATTTTCATGGAGGCCATCTTAGATTTTCTAGACCGGAACAGCAACACCAAACGATTCATGCTTAAAGCATCGGCTGGTATATATGACTCACTTGGCCGCATTTCTCCGGTCACAGTTACAACCAAGTTGATGTTTCAAACAGTGTCGGAATTGGGTATTGAGTGGGACGCCTATCTGCCTGAAGAAGTCAAAGCAGCTTGGACGCAGTGGCACGCCTAGCTACACCATTTAACCGTCATAACAGTGCCAGGACGATATGGTAGCTTACCCAACGATAGCTGGAAGTGCACGTCTTCACAGATGCCAGCCCCAAAGCTTACGGTGCAATTCTATATTTGCGCATCTCCGGGGTCAAGGAAGCAAAGGTTACTCTGGTCTTTCAAAGTCGCGAGTAGCACCAATTAAGAGAATTTCTCTTCCAAGACTGGAATTGATGGGCATGGTGATAGGTGCTCGACTGAGGGAATATTTAGAGTGGTCACTGAGCCTTCCAATAGCCAAATCGTATCTGTGGACTTATTCATCTATTGCGGTGCATTGGGTGCGAGGTCCCGCCCAACAATGGAAACCCTTCGTCGCCAACAGGGTGTTGGAAATTCAGCAGCGATCGGATCCAGACATCTGGAATCAATGTTCTGGGATCGAAAATCCTGCTGACCTTTTGACAGGGAGAGTCACACCTCAGTCACTCCAGTCGAGCTCACTTTGGTGGAATGGACCTGCTTGGCTTTCGAAGCCACCTACTTGCTGGCCAAGGCATGAAGGCACCACTGACATAATCATCGCAGATGAGGAAAGAAGAACGCTTCGCGTTCACAACGTCGCTGTAAAGGCGTCTGTCTTGCCTCTGCAGAAATATAGCTCCCTCTCTAGACTGGTTCGAGTGACAGGCTGGGTTTTATGATTTTTTCCCCAATGCCAAGCACCCCGGCCAAGAGTACGAGGGACCTATTACCACCGAATAAGTTCAAAAGGCGCATACTTGTTTGATTCTTCAAGTACAATTCGAGGCCTTCCAAGAGGAATTCCAGTGTCTTCGCTGCTCGACACGCATGCCAAGCGATTCCCCGATACGTGATCTCAGAGTCATCTACGCCGACGATGGAGTGCTGGGAGTGGGAGGAAGGCTTGGTGCAGCCGAGTTGTCCTACAACGTGGAGCATCCTGTTATCCTACCGGCGAGACATCCCTTCACAGAGCTAACGATCAGCGCAATCCAACGCCGTCTCCTGCATGCAGGCGCACTGGAGAGTCTTACCGATGTAAGGCAAATGTACTGGATCGTGCGGTGAAGGAAAATGGTGAAAAAGGTGCTTAAGAAATGTGTGACTTGCAACCGTTTCAACAGCCGAGCTGCTACTGAGCCAGTTGCTCCTCTGCCTCGTGAGAGGGTGGCAGAAGCTCCACCCTCTGATGTTACCGGTGTAGATATTGCTGGCCCACTGAACACAAAGGATCAAGGAAATAACTGGAAGTCTTACATCGTTATTTTCATATGTGCAGTGACCAGGACCGTACACCTCCAATTGGTACTGACATGTCCATCTCAAACTTCCTGATGGCGTTCCGAAGATTTATCTCGAGGAGAGGAGTTTTTTCGAGTGATCTTTTCTGACAACGCCAGGACATTCCAGCGCGGTTCTAAGGATCTAAGGCGACTATGGATAGCAATAAGAGGAGAAGAAACTCACAATTCTTCACAAGCCACCAGATCCGCTGAAAATTTACAGCTGAGAAAGCTGCTTGGTGGGGAGGATTCTGGGAAAGAATGGTTCGGTCCGTAAAAAAACATCGTTGAAGAACGTCTTGGGAAACAGCTACTGCAACTTCGAGGAGCTCAGGACAATCCTAACTGAAATCGAAGCAGTCATCAACTCTAGTCCCTTGACCTACGTCTACACGGAACCCGCCGTGGTTGCTCAGTGGCTATGGTGTTGGGCTGCTGAGCACGAGGTCGCGGGATCGAATCCCGGCCACGGCGGCCGCATTTCGATGGGGGCGAAATGCGAAAACACCCGTGTGCTTAGATTTAGGTGCACGTTAAAGAACCCCAGGTGGTCAAAATTTCCGGAGTCCTCCACTACGGCGTGCCTCATAATCAGAAAGTGGTTTTGGCACGTAAAACCCCAAATATTATTATTATTACGTCTACACGGAGGCGAGCGAACCCGAACCTCTAGCATCATGGCACTTTCTAGTGGGAAAGTGACTGACCACTCTTCCTGACAGTGGTTACGCTACAGAGGTGGCTCAGCTTCCTGGTCAACTCACTCGTCGTTGGCACTACCGACAAAGGATGGTCGACCAGTTTTGTCGTAATTGGCAAAAGGAGTACCTGACGAGTCTCCGATCAGCACATTTTGCTGTGCCAAATTTGTCAAGCGCACTGAAGAAAGGAACTCTCGTTTTAGTCCACGAACACTATCCTAGGCAACTCTGGAAAACTGGACAAGTGTCAGAAGTTCTTCTTGGACGAGGTGGAAGAATCAGACCTTGCATGGTGCGCATACCTAATGGAACCGCATTGAGAAGACCGATTCAACTGTTGTACCCAATGGAATACATGGCCGAATGACCTGAAGCTCCTTCCCGGGGGAGTATGAAGAAATCGCCAACTTTAGCCTCATTCTTTTTATCAACGGGCAACCCTGTGCTCCTCCGAACTGGCTCTGCAACGGGCACGACTATCGAAATAAAATTTAGATGTTTTGTTCACCTCAAACAAAGCAGTCGGTTCTTTTTTGACCTACCATAATTTCCTCACTGCTTGCTTCTTCTTGAGAGATGTCTTTTCCCTCCACGATCTCCATCCTGCGCTCAATCTTGGCCCGTGGTCGCAGGGCTAGGCCCAGGCCTACGTGCGCTGCCTCGCCGATGTTAGGCCTAGCTAGGATTGGCTGTGCCGCGACGTAGTCGGAACTTCACACACTCGTAAAACATCACAAAAGCCACCCACCGTGAAACGTCCGGTACTGGTGAAGTCCTCACAACTTGCTGCGTCGATTAAAGCATAATTTACTGGGTTTCGAGGAAGGAAACTGTTAGGCCACTCATCTCTCGAACAAGCAGAATGGATGGTGCAGGGCTGCATGATTGTTTTGTATCTACTTTCACAGTGCCGTGAGTTGCCCATGTGTATTGTGAATAGGGAGGCAACTACTCCCCAGTGCGTCCGGGCAGCGACCACTTCTGTTTTTGAGTGGTTGGACGGCCCGCGTGGTGTCGAGTGACGAGGAGCGGCGCGCGCAAGGGGGGGGGGGCAGTACGAATGCGGAAAACGGATTCGGAGAAGGTGCTCTTACGAGCGCTGTGCTGGCATTCCGCCGATGGTCATAATAGGTCCAAGCAGACAAAGCTCGAGTGGGACGGCGATATACGGGACGTTGTGGCACCGGCTCCTGAGTCCCTTGCTGGTTAGAGACGCAGCCGAGGGTTAGGGGCACCTAGCAATGTTGACCACGTGTTGCGCGTACGGAGCGGGGGTCCACGCCCCTACGCATCCGGGCGGCAACCACGTGCATCTTGTTTTGAGCGCTGAGGAGTGCGCGCTTGGTGTCGAGTTGCAACTTGCAGTGCGCACCGTAGAGAGAGGCGCGGTGCGCATGCGGAGGCCGCGTTCGGAGAACGTCGCTTTAAGAACACCGAGTCCGGATGCCTCCAGCGGTCATCATTCTTCCACGAGGGAAAACCTTGAGGGGGACTGTGGTACGCGGTGTTGGGACACTAGCGCCCGAGCCCCCTGCTGGCTAGAAACGCCACTGAGCTGCTAGAGGGCCTCAATAAATTGTGCGTGCCTGGCGTGTTTGCCGAGGCCGTCACTGACCACGTGAAAATAAGAGAGGGAAATGAAGTTGTGGGAATAAGGCAAACAGGGTTGTTTTGCAATGCATTTACTTTTGAGAGTAAGGCCATCCGTTTGGGTTGCGGCTTAAGCAGAGTTTCAACTCTCATTGGCAACTGCTTTCGTGGGATGGGCTAACGGCCCTACCGCCCTTTTTCTTTGTCTCTTGCACCTATAACAATCGAGACGAGGTGCTTGTTCCTCAGTCTAGACTGTAATCACTAAACCTGATAGAACAGTAAGACTCCGTAAGATGCAATGCTAGTCTGGGCCGTAACCACTTAGTGGTAGAACAGTGAGGCTCTGTTGGTCGTATGTAGTGACAGTTGTCCTAGGCTCTAACTAAAGAAAAAGTAGAAGAGTAAGGCACTGTTTACTTGTGTGTTTTGCATCAGTGTTCTTTTGCTAACTCTGTATTTGACTGTGTAGATATTTTCGTTGCAATATATCTTCATGTTTTGTGACCTCCAACCTGCCTCCTGCTTCATCAACGCCAATAATCACCTTGAAGAGACAGTCGTCGACTTCAAGGAGGAAAAAACTAAACTTAACTGGCGCAGTCGGCAGGATCGGCGAGCTCTACAACATAAAATACTGGACCAGTGGTGAGAAGATCAAGTGATTCAACGACAACCTCCTGCACCTTCGAGAAGATCCCACAACAGCCAAGCCCGGCACCGTGGAGGAGATGCGGAAATGACAGTGCATTCATCAACGGGTGAGCAGGATTTCTTGCGTCTTTCTTAGGTTGGCATAGCAATTGATGTATAGAACACATGGTGAGGACACGCGGGGGCGCAGAGACGATGGAGTCTAATGGAGCTGAGGGTGCAACTGTGGCGCAAATGAATCGGAATCACGAGTTATCAAATAACGATACGCTAAATTCCGATAAACCAAATGAAGTGAGAGCACCCAGTCGTAGCCAGGAATAGTCGCAGCAGCATCTCAGCCTTTGCAAATTCCGAATGATACAAGAATGCTTGAACTTGAAATTCAAAGGATCAATGCTCAGACTACTTGTATACAACTTCCGATTGAGTACGAAAGGCTGTTGCAAGCAAGGACGAATGCTGAACGTCTCGATGGCACGTCGTCCAACACTGGGTCGGAGCGGGCCAATCGGAGGTGAACGGGCTTCGACTCCGTCCAGCAATGCTCAAAAGTGCTGAAAGGGTTCCGCCTGCCGTGTGACGCGGATGTACTTTTATGGTTTGAGGAGGTAGAAATACTTTTTGCTACTTACGGGGTGCCGTATGAGAGTCGCGTGCATTTAGTCACGCCAGCTCTAACTGAGCGCGTACACTACCTACTGCGTAACCTCAACCAGGAAGAGAGTACAGATTACGAGTCAGTTAAACAGACAGTGTTGATGGCACTGAAGCTTTCTCCCGCGGAGTATCTGCAGAGGCTTGAGAGAGCAGTGAAGCGGAAGGAGTAGACGTGGTCACAGTTCGCGTCGCGAGTGAAAACGCATTTTTCCTACTGCCTTCAAGTAAGAGGAGCCGACACTGTAGAAGTTATGGCAGAACTCATGGTTGCGGATCGTATAAAAGCGGGCCTTAGTATAGAGGGTCTTGAATACGTGAGGCTACGAGAGGACGAGGGATGGCTTAAGCCACCTGAGATCGCCGAAGTACTACAAACTTTGGAACAAGCTAAAGGCAAGGGATACGCCTCAAAATCATCAGCGGCATAGATTGGGCAAAAGCCGACGCGAGGAGCGAAAAGCGCCTTCAGGTGCCACGTATGTCACAGCTCAGGCCATTTCGTTAAGGATTGCCCGAAATCTAGTGACAAGGAAAATCAGCCAAAGATGGCTACCGAGCCAAGGCAGAGGGCACAGAGGGTTGCGATAGCCCACGAGACGGAAAGTGAGATACCTGATGGAGTCCTTACTGCAAAGGTAGAGGCCTTGAAACACAAAGGTGAAGGCATGACTAACCTACAGTTGATCCTTATCTCATGCGGACACGTATCCACAGATGCGGTTTTAGATACGGGGAGTGAAATAACTGTCATACGCGAGAGTCTGCTTCCGCAATGTATCGTGGAGCCATCAGGCACAATAAGATTGGCATCTGCATTCGGTAAAGTTATCGAGGCAAAGCTAGCAACGTTGCCAGTAAAGTTAAATGGCCTGCAAATGGCGGCGGAGCCTCAGAAGATTGACCTACTAATGAGCTCGTCGAGGGCACAGATTGTTTGTTGACCAAGGAAAATTGGGAACATTTGTTGAGGGCCAGCAGCTCTCCGGAATCCATTGTAGCACCGGCCGAGTTTGCTCAGAGGATAGAGCGATCAAATGAGAAAGCCGAGGCAGTGGCCTGCAACGTTACTTTGGAGGAGGAAGGTGTTTCTGTGGAAGTTGAGCTAATTGATGAAGAGAGGGATGAGTCATTAAGCCAGAGGGGAGAGTTCCGCAGAGGGCAGCTAGCTGACGCCACCTTAAAGAAAGGTTGGGAAGATGCTCGGAGTGGGAAATCCGGCATGTTCGTCTCTGATGGACTCTTATACCACTGGGACTCAACAGTAGGCGCCCGAGTGAGACAACTAGTTCCCAAAGACAAGCGCAGTGAGGTCAAGCGTTTTTAGCTCATGAGTCACTATGCGGAGGGCACCTAGGGCCAAGGAAAACTAAAGCGCGTATTAGGTACAATTTTTCTTGGCCTGGCATGGAGAAGGAGGTATCAGAGCATTGTCGTTCATGCCATGATTGTCAAAATCGCTCTGAGAGGCGTCGCACGGACAGAGTACCTATAGCTCCTCTCACTAGGCCAGAGCACCCTTTTCAATTTGTCAACGTGGACATCATTGGACCCTTAGACACACCATCAGCGAGATGCCATAGGTACGCGCTATGCTTGGTGGACATTTGCACAAGGTGGCCAGAGGTTGTCGCACTGCGCTCTTTGACAGCCAAGGCGACTTGCGACGCGTTGAGTGAAATTTTCAGTTGTACTGATGTTCCGGAAATGATCTGTTTCGGCCAAGGCACTAATTTCAAATCACAGCTCACACAGTCGATGCTCGAGAAATTAGGTTGAGCACGAAGATACTCAACCCCAGAGCACCCACAGAAAATAGCTGCGATTAAGAATGTGGCGCCACCCCGCACTAAACAGGAGCTACGCAGCCTGCTAGGACTGTGCGGCTACTATCGAGAGTACGTCAGAGAATATGCAGAGGTGGCGAGCAAGCTGATGAGGTTAACAAAGAAAGGGGTACCCAATAGCATACCCTGGCCGGAGGAAGCTCAGACGGCACTTGAAACGCTGAAACAGTCCCTGTGCGAGGCCGTGGTGCTCAGCACTCCGGACCCATCTGAGCCCTACTGGCTTTTCACAGACGCATCAGCTATAGCGGCGGGCGCTTGTTTGGCGCAAATGACAGCCGAGAGAAAGGAGAGGCCTATTCTTTTGACAGCCACCGCTTCACGCCGACTCAGATGAGATGTTCGACAATATAGAGGGAAGCATTTGATATTATATGGGCCTTAAAGAAGTTTCACTACTGTCTTTTTGGTGCCATGACAAACGTTGTTTCCGAACACAATCCGTTGTCGTACCTTAAAACTTCGACTCTACACGGGGCAAAATTGACAAGATGGGCGCTGGCTTTACAGCGATATCACGTGTCATTGCGACATCGGAAGGGTGTCAGTAATGGTAACGCGGATGCGTTGTTCAGGCTTCACAACAGCTCATGGAGGCCATCGTAACACTATTAGCCCCGAGAACGAACACGAGCGGCGCTGCGAGCGCCGCTCGCGTGACGTCAGGGAGGGGACTCGCGCCTGTCGTCTGCTACAGTTCGTGCGTTGTACGGGCGCTTTCTGCGGTGTTTTCGTTTGTTCGCCCTCGTTCTCTCTGCTTGTATACTTATGGTGGTCGTCTCAAATATATTTTTATGACGTCTTCCTTTGCGAACATTTATTCAAAGAGCTAATTTCTTAGACAACAATGCAGCTCTCGAAGGCAACGCTACAGTGCCAGCCGAAGCGACGCAGACCAGCCCATTGCGGGTTTTTCATACGCGGATAGACAATCGCAAAAGCATAGCCTATAGGAATCCAGTTATGATACCATACCTGCCGCGGTGCAACAAGTATGTCACAAAGCTGGCTATATATAACTACTACAGCAGTTACGTTGATTTTATTCCGCTAAAACAGGTTTGCTCACGACGAGTAGTTCATGGTATAATATCGAATTTTTGCATTTCCTCACAGAAACGCTCGGCAGTAGCACGGTGACTTAACTAATACTGGAGCTTAGATTCTACACGCCTCACTTGCTTCTTTAACTGCTTGTCAACATTAGGCGGTTCTTCACGTGTTTATTTTTTTTAAGCAGCGGAAATTTGAAGTAAAGTTAATGAAGGCTTACAGCTATTTACAGAGTACAAATAGGAATGTACCAATATATATTCCCTTTTCCGTGCTACACGTTCAACTCACCTCTTTAGAGCGCGTTTGTTAATGATTAATAATGCATGTTATGTTCCTCTTTTTTTGTCTATGTTACCAAGTGAATATCATTTATTTATTTCAATGCCGCAGTGTGTTTTGCATTGTTATCGTGGAAATATTTCACTGTGCTTTCATATATTGTATAACTGCAATGTTTTATGGCCACTATATAGATGTAATTTATATGGCGCTTGATGTGTTACCCCATGCAGCCATATTGTACCTAAGAGGGTGAGATTACTTCAAGCCGCGTCTGTGCGGCTTTTTTCCCTCATCCACCTCCATTTACCACTCCTCTGTACATGTGTGTGTGTAAACGGAAATTAATAAATCAAATCACATCAAACTCACTTGAGAAATTTACTGGTGCTTGTTGCTTAAGGAATATACATGACGAATCTGTTTGGCAAACTGACACAGGCTGCTCGGCCCAATTTTTTTAGTGAAGTATGCCTGCTGGACCACATAGCTGTAGCCAGAAAGCAGTCGAAGCGTCAATGACTAGTAGTATGGGACATATTGAAGATATCGAAATTCCCCCTGTGGAGGGTCAGAAATCAAGTGAAAGTATATGCAAGGCTTGTGGTGCTTTCTTTATGAATGTTTGCGATTGGATTGGAGCAAACTTAAATTAGCCTGCAAGGTTCTCTTTTAAGTACCGACGAAGCGAATAGTTATCCGTTTGTATAATTAAATGATGCTGGATCGAGACATGGTGAGACAAAAGGTGCTTGAATTTTCCTTTTGTAGGCAATCTAAGCTGCGTAGTAGTAGCTCGAGAATACTTTAGCCATTCCAGTTGGCACTGTAAAAAAATGCTTTATGGTTTTAATTCGAAGTTGAAGTGAACTGATGGGTTTCGCGAACATAGCGTGCCTCGCCATACGGACAGTCGATTGCTACCGTTACGTGATCAGGGGTGGGCCATATTGTCGATAAAGGCTACTGAGGGCCACTATGATACATTTCATCACTTTCAATTGAGTGGCTGTCGATCTAAACAACGAAACTTTTCTCTCAGGTGATTGCTACTATGGTGTTTGTGAATTAAATATGTAAATACTCTACATGACACGCCGTCGTGTTAGCAGCCATGAGCAATTCGTTTTTTGGAGGCCTGTTTCAGAGGGGGATGAAAGTAGCAGCAAACATTTTCATAAGAAATGCGCGCCTAACTATTTTTTTACGCATTAATGAATGGCCATATTTGAATAGAACAACACAACAGAGTAATAGGAATCATGATGACAGCTTCGCTGGGCAGTGTCTTTCTAATATCGGATAACATGTTGACGCCAATTACCAAATTTTTCTTCCACGTAAAATGCAATACCTCTCATAGCTAAATACTAAAGGAATGTTAAGTGTTTAGCGAAGCATCATACACAACTTCGCGCGTTGAATTTGCAGATATTCTCTTTTTAGTCAAAATTTACCGATAGACACGGCGCATATATGCATTGCAAAACCTTGTAGACCCCTTTAACGCTACTTAGCTTGCGATATCCAAGTCGCAAAGTTTCTCGACTCACACGCTTTTGAAGAAGAAACTGTGGTTAAGGTATTGCAGCTGAAAGAAGCCGACTTATTCTTCAATACGTACGGCTCGAGCCACCTATACCCCAAGCATACACGAAGGGAACGAGCGCGCGCGGCATCCGAGCGAGCCGGAGCGAGCGGCGTCCTGGCCGTGACGTCACTCGCCAGAGGGCGCCATTCCTCTTTCTCGGGGCTAATAGTGCCATGCCAACTGGACGGGCGTGAATGTTTCGGCTCGCCTGGCACTGCATATTGCGGACTTTGTGAGTGCCGATTCAGGACACAGAGACTACACTGCTCTTATAACTTGGAACTGCAATTGTGTATTTCTTTTACCTCTCTTTTTGCTTTGTTATTTGAAGGTTTGTTTGCTGTTGTGATGTAATTAGGCCAGGGTGTGGTCAGAAAGTTGAATACGTAATCGCGGCACTGATTTATCGTATCACTGAGCGCAAATCAGCCCAGTATACTCTTTAGGGGGAACGTGTTAGGCCGCTCATCTCTCGAACATGCAGAATGGATGGTGTAGGGCTGCATGATTGTTTTGTATATACTTTCGCAGTGCGGCGAGTTGCCCATGTGTTTTGTGAATAGGGGGGCGTCCACTCCTCAGCGCGTCCGGGCAGCAACCGTTTCTGTTTTTGGGTGGTTGGACGGCCCTCGTGGTGTCGAGTGACGAGCCGCGGCGCGCGCTGGGGGGGGGGGGGGGGGGCGGATGCGGAAAACGGATTCGGAGAACGTGCTCTTACACGAGCTGTGTTGGCATTCCGCCGATGGTGATAATAGGTCCACGCAGACAAACTTCGAGTGGGACGGTGGTATACGCGACGTTGTGGCACCGGCTCCTGAGTTCCTTGCTGGTTAGAGACGCATCCGAAATTTAGGGGAACCTAGCAATGTTGACCACGTGTTTCGTGTACGGAACGGGGGTCCACGCCCCTACGCATCCGCGCGGCAACCACGTGCATCTTGTTTTGAACGCTGAGGAGAGCCCGCTTGGTGTCAAGTTACAACTTGCAGTGCGCGCCGTAGAGACAGGCGCGGTGCGCATGCGGAGGCCGCGTTCGGAGAACGTCGTTTTAAGAACACCGAGTCCGGATGCCGCCAGCGGTCATTATTTTTCCAGGAGGGAAAACCTTGAGGGGGACTGCGGTACGCGGTGTTGGGACACCAGCGCCCGAGCCCCCTGCTGGCTAGAAACGCCACTGAGCTGCGAGATGGCCTCAATAAATCGTACATGCCTGGCGTGTTTGCCGAGGCCGTCACTGACCACGTGGAAATAATAGAGGGAAATGAAGTTGTGGGAAGAAGGAAAACAGGGTTGTTGTCCAATGCATTTACTTTTGAGAGTAAGGCCTACCCTTTGGGTTGTGGCTTAAGCAGACTTTCAATTCTCATTGGCAACTGCTTCCGCGGGATGGGCTAACGGCCCTGCCGCCCTATTTCTTTGTCTCTTTCACCTATAACAATCGAGAGTGCTTGTTGCTCAGTCTAGGCTGTAATCACTAAACCTGATAGAACAGTAAGACTCCGTAAGATGCAATGCTAGTCTGGGCCGTAAGCACTTAGTGGTAGAACAGTGAGGCTCGGTTTGTCGTATGTATTGACAGTTGACCTAGGCTCTAACTTAAGAAAAAGTAGAAGAGTAAGGCGCTGTTTACTTGTGTGTTTTGCATCAGTGTTCTTTTGCTAACATTGTATTTGACTGTGTAAATATTTTCGTTGCAATATATCTTCAAGTTTTGTTACCTCCAACCTTCCTCCTGCTTCATCAACGCCGATAATCACATTGAAGAAACTTTGGTCGATTTCAAGGATAAAAGAACAAATCTTAACTGAAACCAACCGAAATCATTGAAAGAACCAGAAGCCGAAATCATCGCATCCGTACTAGTCGGCTTCTTCATCTTCTTCCTACCTAGGTTCAAAAAGAAAAAAAAACACAATGGATCCTCATAACCAAATTGCCTTACCCCCTATTGCGAATTTTGTTTTTGTACGTCTATATTTTTTCTCGTTTCCGTACTTTTCTGCCACCAATCTTCTTATCACCTCTTCCTAGTCTCCAATGCGGACATGCTTACTTTTCCCTTGCTCTCACTGAACCCAAGGGATTCAAGTAGGCCAGTGGTACCTAAATCGACCGCTGGGCACGTGTCTTCACTTCAAATAAAAGAGGCTCCATTGTTTTCCTAGCTTTACCATAGGACGCACATGCTTCATCTTCTTTCTTATATCTGGCTTTATAAAGACGTGTTTTGAGGCATCCTGATCTCGCCTCTAAATGTAAGGAGCTTCCCTTTGAGTTATCATAAATTGTTTCTTTGGCGATTTTGTTTTTCGTCTTAGGTAGTTACTCTTGGCAGGTTTTTTTTTCCTTTGCTGCCACTGAACAGATCATTTCAGCCTCTATGCCTTTCCAGTTGACGTTCTGTGTTGCTGTGTTGCTCACAATACATGCTGCATACTTGCTGTTACGCCTCCTAGCCCTTTTCATCCAGTGTCAATCAATGTTTTCCCTGTCAAAATACCTCAATACTCTCCCAGCCCATTTAGATTCTTCCATATTTCTCAATCGTTCTTCATGATCCATTTTAATGAGAGCATCCCTCGCTTCGAAACTTCTCCAGCGCATATCAACCTACAAAGCTTCGTTTGAAGTTTTCTCGTGAGCGCCCAATGCGATTCGTCCCACCGGCTTTCCATACACTCAGCCTAACACCAGGTAACATGATTGTACATTTGCCACATTTTTGAAAACATACAGCACTACTTACAATGCAATCAGCTGCCACGAAAGGCCAAATTTTTGATTCAGCTGATGCTGGAGAAGGGCTGCTATATTTACATCCCCGTAGCTATAACTCGTTGGTGTTAACCGGCCTCAACATGGCAGCAGTGGTTAATTGCATTCGCCCCCCGCTGCAGTAGCACCAAGGAAACATGCTGCAGTGAGTACTCATCTTAACGTTGCCACTTGAATGGGAACATTATTCTTGTGCACTGAAGATAGATTTAGGCTGATTAGAAGTTAGATCGCTACCAGTTTCAAAACAGGAATAAAATTTGTCAGCACTCCTAAAGGCACACAGCACGATGCTATGCGGGGCTTGAGGGTGAATCGCACTTGGAAGACCACTTTCTTGCTCGCTTGCTTGAGCATCCTAAACATGAAAAAGAGGACAGAATCTTTACAACTATGCAAACACATTGAATATTACTTACCCCGCATTCAGCTATTCGCCCCTATTTGAAGCCCATGTTTGATTTGGTCACTATAACGACAGGTCTGAAAGTGCCCAAGACACTCATTGCAGTTCCTTGGCGCGTTCGCGTCAGCCTTTACCTTGACCAAATCAAGCATGGGCTTGAAGTTAAGGCACATTTCTGAATGAGGGGGTAAGACGTACAAAGTAGCTTAAAATACCTAAAGTAATCGCTTGTTAGATTCTATAAATTCAGGGATTAGGTTAAAATAACATAGCAGAAATCCACACCTATAGCATCTCCTTTATCCTGGGGGCAGATCTAAGGCATCTGCCTAAATTGTACCACTGACACTGAGATTCGCCCTTGCACTGGGAAGCTTCAAAAAATGTGCAAAAAGATTGTATGTTCAAGAACACGTGAAGGTACACGGCTCGTGTCTGCAAATGATACAAGCACGTAATACTGCACGCTACACACAGTAGCTGTGTAAACATACAGATAGGTAACAAACCGCGAAAAATATCACGTAGCTCTACAGACTGCCCTTATTACAAAATACCACCAACAGCAGACAGAACAAAAACTATGCATTTACGGTGACTACCTCACAGCATCGAGCACCACTATCGAAAACGTGTGCCAGAAACATGCATGGAATGCTACCTACCTACCTACCTTGAAACTGCCTTCCACTGAAGCCATTGCGCCGTTGTACGCAAAACCTGCGGACAAACACGGGACAAAGAAAGAAAAACAAGATGGTCGCTTGTCAATCATTATCGGGTTGCATTTCAGCTGTTCAAACAAGTTCAGTTGAATAATTTTCCGGGAAGAAACACCACCGACATGACTTGAAGAGTACTGCGAAACCGTTCTGCAACTGCGTTGAGCATGAGCTCTTCCGGCCCATGCTAAGCACTTATTACCGGCATAACAGAAGTACAAAAACAGACTGCCGAAATACCTTGAAAAGCATGTACATGCTGACAACCGGACACCCCTGCATATATGGCGAGCATAAGAATTGCGTTGTCACAGCATCAGCACCGCAACCTAAATGTAGTTAGTTGTGAGAACGGAAAGGCTGGCGCTGTCTTGGTATCTTCTGCAGCCCTTCTGGGAGCACGGTATGGAAGAGCACGGTTCAGCGCCAGCACTGCAATGCAAGCTGGCACATGCCCGCTTGCGCTTGCTTGATGGCTGTGCTTATCGTGATGTATGACAGTCACGCGACTGTGAGAATAATTCATAATTGGACAATAATGCAACGTAAAATCTCTTTAAATCATTTATATTTTCGAACCTCTTTAAACGTTATTTTTTATTTAAAGCGACATTTATAACGTGCTTCCGCCTCTTTGCCTTCGACACACATGGCCTTCGAGACGAAGTATAAAGTATCGGAGGCCATGCAATAATTTGCGCACGTGTGGTTTGTCGCTGTTTTAAAATGTATGGTGGTGCTTAATAAAAGCAGAGCCCCTTCATATATTTTCCATACGCTTTTCTTGTGCTGTATATCAGTTAATTGCTGAATTTACAGTGCCTTGCTTTTCGATTACTTTTCCAAAGTTGGAAACAATTAGGTCTAGAAAACTCAGAATCTGCAACACGAAAGTTTTGGGCGCATGCACATTCTTGTTTTGCTTCCCCCCCCCCCTCTGCTTATGTATTTTGTTCTAAAAAAAACGTTCATTTCATGCGCAAACATTCATTTTATGAAGTATCAACGATCGATCGACGTCCAGCGAAAGAATGGGACCTCTTATGTACATCCATTACATGTGAGTTGATGATAAGTGCGATATAGTAACGCCAACTACAGGCACCAACTGTGTAGCATCATCTACGTCAAAATCATAGAAGGGCGAATAGAATGCGAAAGTTTTGGAGGGCCTGCCATGAACACCAAAACTACAATCTTTATGGAGGTTCAATGTACGTCGGAAGTACTGTTTTCAGAGACTTCATATGGACATCCAACATTTTGTCCGCTGTACGTGTGATAAATGAAATAAATGGATGTTCAATTGACATCGAAAACTTTGATGCCATTGTACGTCCCTTAGATCTATGTGCACTTAAAGGACGTCCATAGGATATACCATTTTGCTGGGTGTCTGGACCAATCCGGCACATCTATTGGATGTTTGTGGCTATCTGGGCGGAGGCTGGGATCTGGGGAACATACTGTTGCGACTCGGGGTCTGAAGACTTGGGATCCTGTTTCCTCATGGATGAGTGAGAGAACGTGAAGCTGGGTCCAATATTCAGGATGTTAGGCAAACACGTATATATTTACAAAGGTACAAGAAAATGCAAAGTAAAACAGAAAAGTTGATAGTGATATTGTAGTCGCCACTCTTCCTTCCCGCTGTGCGTTGCTCCTTTTAGGGCTTGCGTGATGATTGTTCACTCCAATCCTCCAACCCGGAGTCAGGAGACCAAAGACATCAGGTCCCAACAATCCAATGTCAGGAGGCCGATGACATCAGGTCCCACCAATCCGGTGTCGGGAGACCGATGCCATCAGGTTCCAGCAGTCTGGAGGTAGGTTGCCCTTATCGCTGACTTCAATCGTACTCTGACAGATGATGGCCGGATCATCGCACTGACCGCGTCTCCAGATTCAGCACGCCAGTTTGTGCTGCTGAGAGGTTACAGCCGTATCATTTTTGATTGCTCAAACCTCTCCTGACGGAGGGTCTCCCGCGCTGGTCATAATTCATCCGTGTCGGGAGCCATTTTGACGAGGCTGTCGGCCCCTTCCCCATAATCGTGCGAGCCGTGACCGAGGGGTATCGCGGGCTGAACGGCCGATCACACAAGCCCCTGAACTTCTCGCATGAGCACTCTGATGGTCTCGCGTAGGTCGTCTGTGCCCTATTAATGAAATTCAGCGTAATTTCCTGGCATTGTGCTGCGGCTCAATTGGCGGTAACGCTTTTCTAGAGTTTTCTTCATGGTGGTGGATTTGCGAAGAAACTCATCGACGGTCTTTGGTGGGTGCCGTATCATTCCAGCGAAAAGATGTTGCTTTATACGGCGCATGGGTAGGCGAACTTTCTCCTGCTCAAACATTTCCGGGTCGGCGTCGCAGAATAGATGGCTCATTTCTTCTCTAAAGATTGCAGCATTCCTGTTTGGTAGCTGCACTAGGGCTTCCAATAGAACTTCAGCCCTTTTTTTCGGAATCACGCTTGCGAAGGTCCTCAGGAAGTTACTGCTCAACAAGCGCAACGTTGTAAGGGTGGACTCCCGATTCTCAAACCATGTCCTCGCACCATCTTCCCAGGAGTAGACATCGCGCAGCTTTTCCTCAAAACTCCAGTTGATGAAGGCTGAGGTCCTATCCAATTTATCGAGCCAGGTTTCTGGATCGTCCGCCGAAGCTCCACGCAAACCAGGTGGCCTCCGGGATTGCTGAGGCACGATGTGGAACGCTGAATCTGCCATTGTTGTTGACTTTGCGACGTTATTTCTGGTGGGCTCGGGTAGAAGACCACACTCCGGGGGAAGTTTTGTAGTGTGCGGCTTGCTCGATGTACTGGGGCGACGCTGGTGCTGTCTTCCGGATTTCGGTTTGGATCACGGCTTTGAAGGGCAAGAACGGGCGCATGCATGAACCAGCACACCACCAGGTGTAACGTAGTAGTGACGGTGAAGAAGGCAGAAAAACTGTGAATGACGAAACTAGCGTTTTATTGGGTGAACCTGTGCCAACAAAAGCCGGTTACAGTCAAAGAACAGCGATAGCGGAGAACACAGTCGATGACCGTCAAAAGCCTGTTCAGCGGGTCAAGCGTGTCCGATTTTATACATGAGTGATGAAAGTTTCCATAAGGACACGCTAAAGATGAACACGAAAGGAACACTTGCTTATTTATTTATTTTCTTGTTTATTTATTTATTTATTTATTTATTTATTTATTTATTTATTTATTATACCTCAAAGGCCCCAGAGATGGGGTATTACATGAGGGATGGGCTTTAACAAAACAGTGATTCGAGAGCAGCCTTGAAGTGATGAGTGTCGGAGTGGTACGTGATGTCGGCAGACAGACCGTTCCAGTCCCTGGTGGCTTTCACAAAAAATGATCGTAGATGAGAGGTAGTCTGCGCCGGGGGAGGATGCACGGCTTTGCTGTGGTTAATGCGGCTGGACTGACGATGAGCTGGTAGTATAGCTGAAATGCGGAGTGGTGAATGATAGAATTTGTGAAAAAGACAGTCTAGAAATAACACGTCGCGATTCTAGATTAGTAAGACCGGCACGGGATTTTAGTTCAGACACGCTTGCATGATAAGAATATTCAGAGTAGATAAACCGGGCTGCACGGTTTTGAATTGATTCCAGTGTATTAGTTTATACTGATGAGGATCCCAGACAGAGTATGCATATTCTAACGTAGGGCGGACATATGTAACATAAGCTAAGAATTTTACTGATGGGGGAGCAAGTCTTAGATTCCGGCGGAGAAAACCGAGGGTTCGATTCGCGGCATTGGCTAAGTTAATGACATGATGTGACCAATTTAGGGTAGTTGAAAATGTTATGCCGAGGTATTTCTACGAGTCTACAGATGAGATTTCGGCACCGTATATGGTGTATTTCCCTGATTGGTGATGCTGTCTGCGATGGAAAGAAACTAGCGAGGTTTTTTTTTAGTATTTAAAGACATCAACCATTTGTTACACCATAATTCAATGCGTTTTAGGTCATCTTGAAGCAAATGCATGTCTGAAGTGTTAGTTATACGTCGATAAACTACACAATCGTCTGCGAACAATCGAATGTTACAAGAGATCTCAGTAGGAAGATCATTAATGTAAATTAGATAGAGTAGTGGTCCGAGAACTGTGCCTTGTGGTACGCCCGAAAGGACAGAAGATCTTTTAGATGACTGTGTGTTAGCAAATACAAACTGTTGTCGGTTAGTAAGGAAGCTACGTATCCAGTCTAGTACAAATGGATTATTCTTGAGAAGGGAAAGTTTTAGGAGCGGCCGTTGGTGTGGAACTTTGTCAAATGCCTTTTCAAAGTCTAAGAATATAGCATCTACAGGTACGTTCAAGTCGAGGTTAGACCTTAGATCATGAAAAAATAAAGCTAGTTGGGTGTCACATGAAAGACCTTTACGGAAGCCCTGTTGAGCTGGGTGAAAGAGGTTGTTGGATACTAAAACGTAAATAACATGCTCCATTAGTTTGAAACAAACACTGGTGAGTGAAATGGGGCGATAACTAGAGAACAACGATGGAGGACCTTTTTGGGGGACTGGAACAATCTTGCCTACTCTCCAGACTTTCGGCACCACTCCTGATGACAATTGCTGAAAAATAGCACATAACATCGCGCTCACATTTGTTTTGGTGTTTTTCAGCATTTTAACATTTATTTCATCGATGCCAGAAGATGATGTAAGTTTTAATGAATCAATTAGTTTCTCAATGCCGTAACGACAAAAGGTAATATCAGGCATGACTGCATGATCCGAAAGAGGGAAGCGAGGTAATATGTTAACAGGTTCAGATGTGAAGACGGAACAAAAAGTACGGTTAAGTTGTTCAGCAATTTCGCAATCGGGAGTACGATGGTTTTGATCGTCAAACAGAGCTAATGGCTGGGAGTTATTAGGGTTAATAACTTTCCAGAATTTTGGGAGGTTATTTCTTAACATAGACGGCAGCGTTTGCGAAAACAAAGTGCGTTTTTCTTTATTTGCTAGAGCTTCGAATTCTTTTTCTGCAAGGTAATACTTATTTCATGCGCCTGCGTTGTTCAATCGTTTAGCCGAGTGAAAAAAACCTTTTATTTTTACTGTTAAGACGCTGTAGTGTGATATTAAACTATGGGTATGACTGTTTTTCGGTTAGGGTGATAACGGGTACGTATCTCGCGAACACATCGAGCATTTTGTTTTTAAAAAGCAGCCAGTTAGTTTCGACAGAACGCGTCAAAAAACTGGTGTGGAATGAAGCAGCAAAATGCGCGAGTTCCGAGGTAATTGCCGAGTCATTCCCTTTGTCATACAGTTTGATCACTTTTGTTATCTTCGTAGGTTGTGTAAGCTGACAGGAGTACGATGCATGGATTATAGAATGATCACTAAGGCCAGGCAAATGAGTAATTGCATAAACTTTGTCAGGATCAGAAGACGACTGGTTTGGCGCTAATGTAGCGTTTTTAGAGCGTTTTTATGAAAACTCTCAAGATGAACCAACTCGCGAACACCAGTGTTGTTGCAACAAAGTCCTCAATGCTTCCAGATTAATCACTGGTGCCCAGTGTCTTCAAGAAAATTCTACATTACTCACGTCGCGCAATGAATTCAGATTACACCAGGTTCGGTGTTAACAGATAGCGGATAGAACCATCAATAGCTTTCGAGAGAATTTCAGTACATGCAGGCGCGTCCTGCGCTGCGCGAAAACCTTTGTTAGGCGGTTAAACCAGGTCACCCGATAAAAATAAACAAGTACACGCGTCAATATCTATTACCAGCGTTGGGTCTTTCTTCGACCGCCCAGCCTTATCTGCTCGTAGCATTGCCGCATGGCGCTGCTCTGATTTGTGTCACTTATTTTGGATGCTTCTTTTAAACTTCGCCGTTATCTGCAGTAGCCGGGGGCTCAGTAGTAGCCAGTAGCCATAGCTCTGCAGTAGCCATAGAGCTCTCATGTCAGTAAAGACCAAGCTACAAATTTTTCATGCATTGTTTACCACCCAATTTATATATATTAGTTTAGGATGGGGGACCACAACACAAACGAAAATGGAAAAAAATTATTGTAATTAGAAGGCGCTTCTCCGGAACATTGCCAATACCAGTCCGTAATCGAAAACAAAAGCTTTGTCCCTGAAATACCAACGTGTATGGGTTAATCGACACTACGAATATAGCGTTTTGCAGAGGTTTTATTTTGGAAAGGAAGAGTTAACAGATTGGCTCACATCCATAGCGACAGTGCCGCGCCAAAAAGAACATTACATCTGAAAGACCGTGATACTTGGTATGATACTTGGTACTAAATGAAAATTACAGTCCATTAAACACAATTTTGCAAAAATACATAATAATAATGTTGACACCATTAATTTTCCTCGCATGAAACCGAAGATGTATTGTGTTCACTTGTAAACAAATTTCTACGAGGCGCTGCAGTAGCGAACGATGAGACGACGGACAACGACGACAATAGCGGATAGTCGTGCGCACAGTCTCCATCTTGTATGCCTGTCTTCTGCCAGTTTTATATATCTTTAAAATTTTTTGTCCAGTGTCTTCCGTTCCCGTAACATTTTGGTTTAAACTGCGGGGTTTTCAAGTTGCAAGACAGATTTACGCACCGGACGCTTTTTGGCGGTATCTAAAATGACAGCGCAAGGTGGGGACTAGAATGCATCGACCAGGTGACCAACCATGCCTAAACCACCCGTAGCCAACCGCCCCATCGTCTTGACACACCGGCGTGACCCAGGTACGTTTTCCGGCTCTCCCAACACCGACGTCAAAGATTCGCTTGAACTGTATGAACGGGTGAGCATTAGCAACAACTAGAACATGACTGTGATGCTAGCGAACCTCATATCTTACCTGGCGGGCACGGCACATGTGTGGTTTCTGACCCACGAACAGGAACTTACGAGCTGGGAGGTATGTGTGCAAAAGCTCGTAGACCTGTTCAGCTACCATCTGTCGCCGTCGTGCTGCACAGAAAGAACATGATTGCCAATCTAAGACTTCCACCGAGTCCTATGGGACGTACATCCAGGACGTGTTAGCGCTTTCTCGCAAAGTCGAGGACATAACGCCGGAAACGGAAAAAAAAATTACCCATATCCTCAAAGGTATCGTGGATGACGCGTTTACAATTATGGGTTTTTGAGAACTCATCCACAGTGCAAGGCGTCATCGATGAATGCTGACGCTCTGAGGAAGGAAAAAAGTCGCCGTGTTACTCCGAACATCACACGTCTTCCGAACACGGTTTGACGTCTGCCGGCGAGGACCTCCTTCTCACACACGCTCAACCCTTTCATGCTGCATCCGCCAATATTATGCACATCATCCGCCACGAGATTGAAGCTGCCTCCCCAGTTCCCTTTAGGTGCATAACACCGACGAGTCCCATACAACGATTTCAAGATCTAGCAAACGCAGGAGATCAGATGCTTTGTCCAGTCAACGGACCTCACTACCAGAATACATAATCTACCAGTTATACAGAATCCCGAATGTTATTCTTCGTTATCACAATTCAGAAGAACGGTGCCTTTCCGATGACAGGCCCATATGTGTCCGTTGTGGGCGCGTTGGACATATTTCCTGCCATCACAACAGTTCTTGGAACTCACGGCCTTGGTCGAGCTATCGAAACATCTGATGCCCAGGTGGTAGTTCCTGACTTCCGGTACGCAATGATGACAACAGCGCTACACCATCATGGCCAGCGTGATTAAACCACTCCCCTTCGCCATCCCAACACCTGCCCAGCTCACCTCTGCGTCGTCGCTCTCCTCCCTTATACTCCCGCTGCTCAGCGCAAAGCTGACGGGCGCAGCAAGGAGAGGTGTGCTTGCCACTATGACCCGACCCGAAATTCCTGTGCTCACACTACCTGGACATCACAACCTCATCACCGTAGATGGAGATGGTGTACCTGTTATCGTACTCACTGACACCGGCGCCCGCTTATGGTCATTAGCTCAAACCTCCGTATTCGTCTGACGAAAATTCTTACCACTGCTCCAATCACTGTAGTCCGCGTAGCCGATGGCGCCACTTAGGCTGCTTCTGGGTTGTGTACCACCCGTGTCACTGTTGCCGGGCGCCACACTTCAGTTTTGTTTTACGTCTTGGATCAGCGCCCACACGCAATCATCTTAGAACTTGACTTTCTCTCGGCACACTGGGCTCCTATTGACTGCTCTCCATGGGTTCTCCAGCTTACCTTGCCTCATGCTGTTGAGCCTTCTGATCCTGCGCCGAGTCGGCTGTGTTCTGCCGATAACATTCGTCTACCACATCTAACCATGACGTACATCGACGCCTGCCTCGACCCCCCTATGTAAGACGGCGATTACATTGTGTCGCCCAACGCTGCCATCCTCTTCTCAAAAATTTCATGTTGCCACACTTGGCTATCAGTATAAAGGGCAAAGGCGCATGTCTCGCTATTGTGAATTTTATACTATGCCCTCAAGTGATACCCCTGAGTACCTCTCTTGAACCCTTAGCTCCAGCGTCCGGCTATTATGTTTCCGTTTTAACTGAGCTTGCTGCACCGCCTCCTTCTGCTATTGATTCGAAACCGAAGACCTTAGATAACAGAAGGAAGATGATAGACACTGACCTTCCGACCGAACACATAAACTTGCTTAGGAGCCTCCTCATGTGGCACCAGGACATTTTCGATCGCAATGATCGATCACTGGGTGATGTTGGGTCACGTTGGGCGTCTTTTGCGTACACTAGCATGTCTTTAAAGTTTTAATTCGGAAATAAAGAAGTGCTGTTCACTCCTTAATTCCTAATTTGACACCCTCACCAATAACACACCTTCGCTCGTTGCCACTCACACCCTCCCTATTCCCTTTACCCTTTAGATGAGCCCCACCTATGTGTACTGTCGAGGAAAGCATATGTCGCCTTGAAGAAGACCATTCCACTTGTCGAAACGTTGACTCCTGCTTTCACCTTGTTATCGTTTTGCTCATCGCCTGGAATTTCCATCTCCCGCCTTCCCCGCGCTTTTCCCGCCGATATACAAAGGAAAGTTGACAAAATGCTTGCGCGTGATATTATCGAAGGTCCTTCAAGCCCATGGCATCTCCTGTGCTGCTCGTGCGAATGAAGGGCAATAGCTGGCGCTTCTGTATCGACTACCTGAATCTTAACCAAGTAACAAAAAAAAGACGAGATCCCATTACCTCGCGTAGATGACGCCCTTGACTGGCTCAGTGGTTGCAAGTATTTTTCTTCGATACACCTTCGTGCCGGGTACTGGAAAATTGCAGTTGACGGCGTGGATGTTGAAAAAACGGCGCTTATTACACCTGATAGGCTCGATCACTTTAAGGCGAAGCCATTCGTACTATACAATGCTGCCGCCGCATTCGTACGAGTGATGGACGCCGTCCTTTACGGCTTAAAATGGTCAGTCTGCTTGTGATACCTCGATAATGGCATTGGCTTTTCACCGACTTTTGACACACACCTCGAGTGTCTCTCGACAATTCTTTCAGTGTTCCGCAGGACAACATTTCAGCTGAAATCCACGAAATCTTACTCTGGCCGCCGGCAAATTACTGTGCTCGGACACCTCGTTGACTATGACTATTCTTGTGTTTGTCCCGATCCGTCGAAAGTTCGCGTGGTCAAGGATTTGCCTATTGCCACCTGCGGAACCGACTTTAGAAGATTTGTAGGATTCTGCTCCTACTTCCTCAGATTCGTGAGAAATTTCGCTGGCATCGCAAGCCCTCTAACGAAACTTCTTAAGAACGACATGACTTGTGTGGAGTTCCGACGAAGCTAGTGCATTCGCTGAGCTGACGATGCGACTGACGTCACCACTGATTCTCGGCCACTTTGACTTGTCCGCCCCAACGGAAGTTCGCACCCACAAGCGGCCACAGTATCCGCGCTGTTTTGGCGCAACGACAGCACGGTTGCGACCAAGACATTGCGTACGCTAGCCGTCGTCTGTCACCAGATGAACGCAATTAATCACCGAAGGTGAATGCCTCACTCTTATTTGGGCAGTAGGTAATATTCGCCCCTACCTTTATGAACGGCCTTTCAAGGTTATAACCAATCACCACTAAATATGCTGCCATTCATCTTTAAAAGACCAAGCTGGACGCCTGGGTCGCTGGGCTCTACGGCTCCAAGAGCGCACTTAAACAGTGGTATATAAGACTGACCGACTCCACCAGGACGCTGATTCCTCGTCACGCCTCCCACCAGACCAGCCTTAGACTAGCGACTCTACTTGCGTCCTCACGCTTGCGGCGTTTGGTGACATCGCTGATGAGCAAGGCTGCGACGCTTACCAGAGAGACATCATTCTTGGCCTGACAGACCTGACAAGTTCCCCCTCTTCTCATATGTTTGCGCTGGAAGATGCCATATTGTACCGTTATAACATGCACCCTGATTGGCCTGAACTGCTAATGGTCTTTCACAAGCATAAGCGTGCGACTGTACTCGCACAGTTGCACGATGTCCCAACCACTGGTCATGTGGGAGTCTCAAACACATATGACCGAGTTCGGCGTCCTTTCTTTTAACCCGGCATTCACTGTTCCGTTTGTCATTACGTCGCCTCCTGTTAATCTTGTCAGTACCTCAAAAAAATAAAAGGCAGCCCTCCCCGCTGGCCGTCTTCACCCCATTGAAGCATCTGCACCATTCATTGGGGTTGTTCTTGATCACCTTGGCCTTTTTCCTTTATCGCATAGTGGGAACAAGTGGATAGCAGTTTCCACGAACGCCATCCGGTACACAATCATTCTGGCTCTCCATACCAGTTGTGGAACCAACGTCACTGATTTCCTTCTCGACGCTTTGATACTTCGCCATGGTGCGCCCCGACAACTTCTTACCAATCGGGACCGCTGCTGTCTCTCACAGGTACTGCAGGAGATCTTGCAAACCTGCGCTACGAAACAAAAGTTTCCAACCGCCTATCACCCTTCGACCAACGGCCTCACAGAGCGGCTCAACAGGACAATCACAGAAAGGTTCGCTATGTACGTCTCTACCGACCACCTTCACTGGGATTCCACTCTGCTGTTCGCCACATTCCCCTACAATACGTTCTGCCCTGATACTGCTGGTTCCTGTCCATGTTTCTCTTTTATGGACGAGACCCTGTACTACCGTTTGACACCATGTTTCCAACCGTTGTCGGCACAACGTCAGCATATGCCAGAGATGCAAAATCTAGAGCTACCAAGGCCCGTGAGATTGCACGCTTGCGTCTGACAACTTCCCAATAAAAGCAACGATGCATATATGACGTTCGTCACCACGATTTTCACTATAACCCTGGTGGCATCGTGCTTCTTTGGAAACTAGCACGCAATGTTGGACTATGTGAGAAACTGATTTCGTCCTACTATGGCCCATAGGGTGCCTTACGTCAAGTGACAGACAGGACCTACGAGTTACAACATCTCGATACCTCCACACTGCGATCCTCCTCTGATATCGTTCACGTTACTCGACTGAAGCGATATCACTCAAACATACCAAGTGCCGGGACAGCGCCTTAGCCGCCGGGGTCATGCTACGAGGCGCTGCAGTAGCGAACTGTGATGAGAGGACGGACAAAGACGTACACGCGCTTCGGGGCCTGCTTATGAAGCAATATATATTCATGTATAACGATTCTAATTGTATGATGTACTTTTGTTTTTTGTTTTAATCTTATCAGATACGCTTGAATGTTGCCTGTTTCTGCATCGCATGACAATTACCCTGTCAACAGGCTCATATATAAAAATTTTTAAATCGATTTTGTACGGGTTGAAGCGCTTTTGAACTGTTCGTTTAATGCTTACGTGAGTCACTAGTGATCACCTCATTCTACGTTGCGATAATGAGCAGGTTGTTGCTCTTTAAGAGTCATTTCGTTTGATATGCATGTCGGCAGATTAGGAGAGTGCAAGGTTGGGTGAGAACCGTGGTGACGTCACGTGAGTCACTAGGGATCACCTCATTCGACTTTGCGATATTGAGGAGGTTCTTGCTCTACATAAGTAACTTCATAGTACCTTGCTGGTGAAGCAGCGCACAAACACGGACACAGTGAAGACAAGCAGGAATAGACGACACTCGCTAAAGTAACTTCGTTTGGTATGCATGTCGGCAGGTTAATAGAGTTTATGGTTGGGTGAGAGCCGTGGTGACGTCACGTGAGTTATTAGTGATCACCTCCTTCAACTTTGCGATAATGAGGAGGTTCTTGCTATTCAAAAGCCATTTCGTTGATATGCATGTCGGCAGGTTAGGAGAGTGCATGGTTGGGTGAGAACCATGATGACGTCATGGAAGTCACTAGTGATCAGCTCATTGGCTGGGTGATAGTGAGCCGGTTATTACCCTTTATAAGCCACTTCGTTTGATATACATGCCGGCAGTTTAGGATAGTACATGCGTGAGAAGCGTGGTGATGTCACGCGAGTCACTAGTGATCATTTCACTTTAGTCAGTGATAGGGAGCAGTTTTTTAAGCTTTGAAAGCGATTTTCTTTGATATGTTAGTAGGCAGGTTAGGAGAGGTGCGAAGGCGGTGAAGTCGAGTAGGTCGTTATAGTGACCTAATCATGTCACTCAAGAATAAGCTGTTACATTCTCAGAACCATTTTGTTTGGTATGCATGTCGGAAGCATAAGAGTGCATGCAAAATACAAGATTAGTGAACTATATTGAATCGCTTAGTGATCATGCCAAGTGCCTGAGTAATGGTGAGCAAGTTTTTACCCTTGCGAACGATGTCGATCGATATGCAAGACGATAGGGAAGGAAATCGCATGTCATGATCGCAACCCAAATCACGCAATATCAGTCACGATTCTCCCTCACTTATGTGAGTCTCTTGTCACTCGGAAATGCGACTCGAAAAGGAGGAAATGAGCAAGCGGTACAACCCACGGAAGCGTTTCTGAAGCAACCATGACAACACCGGTAGCGTGGAAACTGCTTCCATAGTGCTGACGCCAATATAGTGATCACATCAATGAATAGACGGCATTCATGGCGCCTGTTACGAGCTCTTCTGCCAGAAACATTTGTTTCTCAATCAATTTCCAACAGGATTAAATTGACTGGCACAGGGATTAAAATGTGTGGCACTCGGATTAAAATGGCTGGCGCAAGGATTAAATGAGTTGGCACGCGGATTAATTTGCATGGCGTTGGGATTACATGTGATGGCGCCTGGATTAAATTATTGGCACTGGGATTAGAAATGCTGGCGCTCAGATTAAATTGTCTGGCACCTGGAATATTTTCAATGGCGTTTGGATTAAAGTGAAGGGGAAAACCTGTAGTGTATACTGGAAGTATTATAGAAGTTGAAGAGCAAGTTGTTGAAGATGGCGGTTGTGCTTCGCGCGTCTCTTTGGTAGGAGCAATGAAGTGTGATTTGTTTTTTGTGGAGTAAGGGAACGAATGCCAATAGAAACTCACAAGGAAATGCAGCCCACGTATGGGGAAAGGCACCTCACTTTGAAAAGTGTGAGGTGGCGGTGTTATGGGTTCATAAATGACCGCGAATACTAGCATGGCATTCAGCGTTGGAGGAGGCCACCTGCGTCGCTGACGGTACTTGCTACATGGACCACTCCTGCAGAAGTTCATGCCACAAGTAGAAACCTTCAATGCCGACAAGTACTGTTCCACGCTGTCACGTCTGCTGGCTGCCACGTGGCGAAAACGACGAGGGATTATCGATGTGGACCTATCCTCCACGGCAATGCGGAGCCACATGTGACGACCAGAACCGCCGACAAGCCACGGTCCTTTCACTAATTAAACAATTTTCGTCTGCTTCCTCCTGACCAGCATGTAGTGGAAATCTAATTTTGACATTAAAGGACAACTGTTCATGCGGCCCTGACAAAATTCTGCCGAAGCCGTTAAACGCTATATGTCACATTATCGTGGAGCTCTGACGCACACTTATAACTCCATACTAACTTTAGGCACCTTTTCCGTTAGAATGAAACTTGCTAGAGTGTCTAGCAAGTACTAGAGTTGACGAACTCAACAACAACAGACCACTATTTGTCCTTCCTGGATCTGCAGAAACAGCCAAACACTACATAAATAAGCAGATTACAGGTTTTTTAACAACATAATTGCAGAACTCCAATATGGAGTCTGCCAGAACAAATCTACAGAGACCTGGTTTCTTAGTAATAACGAATACATTCTAAACGACATTGAAAACAAAATATATACAATAGTCAGTCAGTCAAGAACTTTATTGAAGTCCTGAGGAGTTTCAATCCGTTGGAGATCCCACGCGGGGAACTCCTCCGGCAGAAACCGTAGGCGACACCCAAGTCGGGACGGGAACTTGGTGACGCTCCGCCAGTTCTTGGGCCCTCTGGATGGCCTTGAGTTGGAGTTTGATGTCCGGGCTTTTGAGGGCTTCTTCCCATTCGGGCTCACTGGAGAGAGGGCCCTTTGGTAACGCGGTACATTGCCATAGCATGTGCGAGAGTGAGCAATAAAGTTCTGGGCAGTCTGGGCAAGTTGCCGGGATTTCTGAGTTATAGTGACTTAGAAGGCCTCGTGACGGATACGAGTCCGTTTGTAGCATTCGAAACGCGGCCGCCTGCGCGCGTTCGAGTTTGGCGTGTGGGAGCGGGAATTTGGTTCTGCCTTTCCGATAGTGGGAGGTGATCTCTTGGTAAGTGAGCAGCGGGTCATTAAACTGAATGTCGAGCCCCTCGTAGGCCGTGGGACCGTCGCGGCGGGCAAGTTCTCGCGCACGGTCGTGGGCCGTTTCATTGAGGTTAGCTTTTTGCGGGTGAATGTCTTTCCCCATGTGAGCGGGGAACCAGGAGAGGCACCGTTTGCTCTCTTTTGAGCTCGCTAGTAGTATACGCGCTGCTTCTTTAGATACGTTGCCGCATTCGTAGGCCCGAATTGCGGCACGCGAGTCCGTGAAGACATAAGTAAATGTGGGGTCTGCCATGGCGATGGCTACGGCTATTTGTTCCACTTTAGCGCTGGTGCTCGTTCTAACCGATGCGGATGATCGTAGCGTTCCGTTGCTGTCCACGACCGCTATTGCGAAAGTGGATGTGCTGCCGTACTGGGCCGCGTCCACAAATGCGGTGGCTTCACGATCCGCGTCGATGCGGTCGAGAATCGCGCGGGCGCGGGCCCGGCGCCTAGCCACGTTGTGTTGTGGGTGGACGTTTCTGGGAAACGGTGAGACTTTGTATTTGTCTCTAATTTCGCTCGGTAGGGTAACCGCGTGCTCGAGATAAGGAGACGGGGAGACATTGGCGTCATTTAGGATTAGCCTACCGGCTTTGGACGAGGATAGGCAGAGTATTTGCGCCATAGTCTGAGCCTCGATCACTTCGTCGATGTTGTTGTGCATACCTAGCTGGTCAACCTTTGCTGTACTTGCTCTTTGTGGAATTCCCAAGACCTGTTTGATGCTTTTGCGCATGAGTGTGTTTAGCTTCGTCTTTTCTAGTTTCATCCAGTTGTGGGCAGAGGCGACGTAATTAATGTGACTCATAAGGAGCCCGTGGTATACGCGCAGAAGGTTATCTTCGCGGAGACCCTTCCTGCGCCCCGAGACTCTGTGGATGAGTCTGATCATGTTTTCGGTTTTGGCGGTTAAGTGTTTGATCGTGTGTCCGTGGCATCCGGTGGATTCGATTAGGAGCCCAAGAATGCGTATGTGGTTGACTCGCGGAATCTGTTGTCCGTCTCTTGTGTGTAGTGCGAGCGGAAGTTCGTCTAGAGGTGTTAGATGGCGGACTCCTTGGCAAGACTTGCGAAATAGTAATAGTTCCGATTTCTTTGAGGATAGTTTCATTCCTGTGTTTTGAAGGCACTCTTCCGTGGCATCAAGGGCAGACTGTAATGCCTGCTCCATGTCTCCCAGGGAGCCTCCCGGGCTCCAGTTGGTAATGTCATCTGCGTATAGTGCGCAGTTTACGTTTGGCATGTGTCGTAGTTTGTCTGCAAGTCCCTTCATCACTATATTAAATAGTAATGGAGAGATGACTGAGCCTTGTGGTGTTCCGACGGAGCCCAGCGCGTAGGGGTCCGACTTAAGGTGCGAGACTCGCAGTCGGGCTTCTCTGTCTTTTAGGAAGGAGCGTACGTACTCCTGAAATCTCTGGCCGAGGCCGAGGCCTGCCACAGACTCCAGTACGAAGCGGTGCGAGACGGTATCGAATGCTTTCGTGAGATCGAGGGCGAGGATGCCTCGAACGTCTCTTGTTTTCACGTCGAAGATCTGTCTCTATAGGAGTAACATCACGTCTTGGGTGGATAGGTGGGGTCGAAACCCTACCATGTTGTGTGGTAGGAGTTCGTGTTCTTCAATGTAGCGTGACACTCGGTTTTGAATCACGTGCTCGGCTACTTTACCCACGCATGACGTAAGAGAGATGGGTCGTAAGTTATCGAGGTTGAGTGGTTTGCCGGGTTTTGGTATGAGGACAACCGTGGCAGTGCGCCATTGCGTTGGTACCTCTCCTGTTTCCCACACGTGGTTGATGTCTTTCGTCAGTAATGTAACGGCTTGGTCGTCTAGGTTACGCAACAGTCGGTTGGTTACACCGTCGGGTCCTGAAGCAGACCTGCTGTTTAGATTGTGTAGCGCCTCTCGGACTTCTGCTTCCGTGAAGGCAGCGTCTAGTTCGGGAGTGGTTTCGCACTTTATGATCGGGTAATCATTGGGGTGAGCGACGCCTAGCGGAAGATACCGTTTGGCAATTTCTTCCAAGAAGGACTCTTCCGTTCCCCCTTTCCCTTTATGTGAGTGTAGAAGTCGGTCTAGCGCGTGACTTTGATTATCCTTCGTTTGGCTGTCGTCTAACATGCGTTTCAGGAGGTTCCACTTACCTCCTGTCCGCATGCGGCCGTCTACTGCCGAACAGAGTTCGTGCCATTGGAGTCTTGTGAGCTCCGTACAGTATTCGTCTATGTCTCGGTTGAGGATCGCGATGCGTTTGCGCAGGCGTCTGTTGAGACGCTGCTTTCTCCATCGCGCAAGTATCGAAGCCTTGGCCTCGAGTGAGTGAGCGAGGTGAGGGTCAACCCTTGGGACTTCCAGTTCCGTCTCTATGGTTTTCGTGGCTCTGGTAACGTCGCCCTTTATCGCAGAGAGGAGTTCCGCGAAGGAGTCATACGTATTCGTATCTTCCTTCCGTAACTTACGGAAGGTATCCAAGTCTGTGAGGGTGAAAGATCGGGGTGGGGCCGTCGTGTTCGGTATTTCTGTGCGTATGACGAAGTGATCGCTGCCCAGGTTCTCTTGCGTGTTCGTCCATGTGTAGTTTGCAACATTTTGGAGTAACGTGAGGTCTGGCGTAGTATCGCGCTGCGTCGACGTACCCAATCTGGTGGGGAACCTGTGGTCCGTCACCAGGGTGAGGGACAGGTCGTCTATTGCGCGTGAGAGGTTGTTGCCGCTAGGCTTGATTATGGGGTAACCCCACGACGTGTGGAGTGCGTTGAAATCACCTGCTATAATGAGCGGTGAGTTTCGTGCCAATGACATGGCTTTAGTGAGGATCGCGTGGAAGGATTGGTTGTAGTGCGCGGGGGAACTATAGACGTTTAATACAAAAACACTTTGTTTTAAGAATCGGTTAGGGACGAGCTCGACTAGGATCGCCTCGATGCGACTGTTTTTTGGTGGGACGTCGTGAACGATGTGCGCGAGCTTTCTACTAACTAGCGTGGCGATGCCTCTCCTGGCGTCCCCTTCTCTTTTTGAGACGGTGCAGTACCCTGAGAGCGTGAGGGTTTCGCATAGGGTTTCCTGTAATAGTATTACGTGCTGTCTTTGGGGCTGAATTTTGAGGTACTGTTGTAGCGAGGATTTGCGTTTAGCGTAGCTAGCGCAATTCCACTGCCAAATTTCTAAAGTATCCCGTGTCGTGTTAGCCATGATGGTTTTGTGAGGAATTTATTGGCGCCGAAGGCTGCGTAGTCGTAGTCGTCTCCATTTGTTGTGGCTGGCTAGCTTTGTTTTTAATTTTTATGGCGACTTTGTTTTCGACAACCTCTACACGATTTGCTAGGGTACGAATACTTTGTAGGTTCTCTCGCGTGAGGCGCAGAATTTCATCTAGGGTGTCTTGCGGTACATTACACTCTTCTTCCGTCTCTGGGAGCGGAGGTGCTTTGCGTTTCGCTGTGCTTACTTTTACATTTATCTCCTGGGGTGGGGCTTGTTTGGGGGATTTAAGGTTTTGAATCTCCTGTTTCGCGTCGTTAAGCTGCGCTGTAAGCACTTGTATGGTCGCTCGGAGACCCGCTAGTTCCTGTCGTAGGGCTGTGACTATCTCGCTCTCATGCTCGGGCAATGAAGACCGCGTTACCTGTTTCATAGATGAGGCGTCCTGTTGCTGCTGCTGGTGGTGTTTCCCTCGCACTTGGTCGGCCCACGTCAGTTCGGTGTGGCCGGATGTAGGGCGCCCCCTGGAGCGGGAGCGGCTGTTGCGTCGTCCCCTGGAGCGGGAGCGGCTGCTGCGGAAGGCGCTGCGGCGCACGGGTGTCGGCGTGACTGAGCGACTCCTTGTGGTCGCTACGGGAATTCCCGAGGTGGCGCTCGAATCGCGGTGACTGGCGCCGCTCGGTCCTCGGGAGCGGTTGCGGCCGCGTTGGTTGCGTCTGCGGCGGCGTCTCTGTCGCACGATGTAAGGGACTTGAAACTTGCGTTTGCAGTCCTTGTCGGCGGTGGGGTGTGGTCCACCACACAGAGTGCAGTGAGGAGTACACTGGTGATCTTCTGGTGGTGTTTTGAGGCCACACTTACGGCACCACGTGGTGCTGAGGTTAGGACAGACATCCGCGCGGTGACCGATGTTGCCACAGTTGTAGCAAATTTCCGGGTGCCTGCGAAAGAGTGTGCATCGAACAATGCTTGCTCCGCAGTAGATGTAACTTGGTACTTGCATTCCTTGGAAAAGGATTGTCACGGCTGTGGTGGTCTTGATTCTCTTCACCTCCAAGGCGTTGGGGTTGCGCTTCGTGACGATCAGTTCTCGGAGTTGGGAGTCGTCGAGCTCGAGGTCAATGCCTCGGACTACGCCTTTGCAGGTATTATCGGGTGGGGCCGGGTATACCGCGACCCGATACGTAGAGTCTTTCATGCGAATCTGTTGCACCGTGGCGTATGCTCTTGCGTTACGTTCGCTGGGGGTGCAGATGATGAAGATATTCTGAGTAACGTTGGGGCATATGGAGTCTTCCGTGAGGTCTTGAGGAGCCAGGGCTGCCGCCATTGCCAGGGCTTGCTCAACCTGCACTGGTGTGGATTTGGCCACGTTGAGACCGTCTCGGGGCCTTACGATGATACGGAACGTGTCCCTCGGTAGCTGAGGGAGTCTCGAGGTGGCGACGAGGCGCTGGTATGCGCAGTTCGGTCCGGCGGTGCGATCGCCGTCCCTTCGTCTGCCACGTGTACATGACGAACTTGCTCCTTGGGGTTGACTGGCCTTGCCCTTGCGTGGTTTGCGGTTATATGCCGCGATCCAGCCCGGGTCATTCGCGTCTTCCGGCGATATCGTCTCACCGGGGACGATTTCCATGTCGGTAGTGAGTGACTTGCGTTGGTCGCCCTAGGCCTACCTGCCTTTGTACGCCGAGGTTGAAAATTCCAACGCAGAAAATGTTGAGAAAGGGTCCACCCACCGAAATAAATCCGGTATCCACGGAATCCGTGTAACTTGTTGCCTTTGTTGGTGCGCAATTCACTTCGATTTGGGCTGAATAACCTCGTGAAATCATTGATGATATCGGGAGCCGATGTTTGCTTGTCCGCACTAGTCGGCGCCCCACTACATCTCTCCTATATACAATAGGAATATTTTTTTACTTCAGGAAGGTGTTTCACTGCATACAACCTGACCGGATTTTACGGAAACATCAGAACTACAGCATCAGCAGTACAACGTTGCAGCACACACAAAGTCATCTAGCTTTGACAAAGCAATAGACTATACTAAATAATGCACTATCTCAAGTTTATTTCAATAAGTGCGGTGTCCCCCAGGAATCCATCATTGGACCTGTCCTATTCCTGCTGCTAATTAATGATATTCTCACGTAGTAATGCCGGTGACTATTACAGCGGCAAATATGTGAGCGACAAACCTAACTTTTATTGGACGAACTTGTGCCCACAAAAGCAAGTTACGCTCAAAGCACAGCGATAGTGGCGAACACGATCGGTGATTGTCCAAATCTGATCTGCCGGTCGAGCGCGTCGGCTCTTTATACACGAGCCATCGAACGTTCCACAGTCCGCGCGTCTTCAAGAAGTTCTACAACATTTGCGTGGCGCATGCATGCAGTCAGGTAACATAGGGTTCGGTGACAACAGCCAGTGGATAGAACTATCAATAACTTTATAAAAAATTCCGATACATGCAGGCGCGTACCGCGCTCAGTGAAAACATTTCTTAGACGATGAAAATCACTCACCCGAAAAAGATAAACAAGTCCACGTGTCAATATTATAAATTTTCAGGGACAAAAGAAATTCGTAATTTATGCTGATGGCAGAAACGTGTTTTCCTCAGGTTCAAAGGTATGTGAACTGGATAAAGGAGATAACATATGGATGAGCAGTGGCGTAGCAACAGGGGGGGCCGGGGGGCCGTGGGCCCCGGGTGCAAGGGGCCAGTAGGGGGAGGGGGTGTCATTTACGACTGAAGACACTCGAGTTCCCAGTAATCACAAAAAGACATAACTTCTTAGAAACACGATCGGGAAATATCCTTACAAAAGTCTCCTTTCTTTCTTTATAAAATTCTGTGCAGCTGATACAGACACTGTACTTGTGACATGAAGTCACGCAACAACAGTTTTGTGGAACTTTCGAGGGTAAGAAGGAAAGCGTGAAACATAACGGCAGCTTTTGCAGTGGCTTCTCGGAGCGAGCGGGAGAGGGGAAGTAAAAGCGAGCCGGACATCGCGGCGGACCCGCGACTACAGCCTGTCGAGTCATACGCCGCCAAACTCTTCCGCCGAACAGAGTCTGAAGACGATCCAGAGAATCCCATTCGCAACTTCTGATGGCCCTACTTATGCAACGTCACTCTCAACGAACGCTTCGCCGTAAACGCGAGCGCCAGGCGCGCTGGTTGAACGCCCTCTTGCTGCTGTCTTTGTTCGTCTTCGCTGCGCGTTCTGAACGGAAGAGGGACCCAAGAGCCCCAACGCCTTGCAACGCCTCACTGTATGTTTAGCGACTCCTGCTCCCTGCACGAACGCACAGCACGAGCGCACCCCATTATACGTTCCGCTAAGGCGAGTAGTTTAGCGACCATTTCGCGAATTAAATTTTTTAGCCCGCACATTCGTGCAATTACTTCATGGGGTGTTGATAGAGCTGCAGTGGGCAATTCTGCGGCGGAACGCATCGGGTGCTTGAGCTCGGGCTTCTGGATACCGGAGTATTCTTTGCAATTTGCGCCCAGTCAAGCCTGTGCAAAGAGGGCCGTAACGCGAAAAATATCGCAGATTAGTAATAACCATATCCTTAATAATCCCGTAATTAGTACTTATAGAGGAAGCACTTCAATCCGAGAATTGAGCACTCAGAGTCATATTATCAACTCAACAAAAACTTTTTAAGCAAAATCGTTTTGGGTGCTGCAACCTACAGTACTTTAGCACTGCGAGCAGCGCCCAGTATATGGCAGCAGCGAAAGAAATATGAAATAGTGGACCAGTGACGTTGATCCCTTAATCCTCTCCATTGCGAGTGCAGACCAACAGTAGTGCAAGCTTTTGCTTGCACGGGCTTCATCGCGGCCTTTTCTTTCTTTTTTTATGGTGACGCCAAGAATCGGCGCGAAGCGTGCTCTACTCTGTTCCCAATCTTGCGGTGGTATTGCAGCTCGGATAATAACGTTTGTCCGTATAGCAGCAAATGAAAACAAGGCTTTATTGATCAGAATGAACTCGTAATTGACATAGCATTGGCGCACGCGCAGCGGGGAGGCAGGTAGCGTTTTCTAATAGGGTGCACGGGAGATCAGCGTCACTGACAAACAATTTAATTTTCGTTTTCGTTCAGAGCTGCCCACAGACAAAATACTACGTGCCATAGTACCTACGACGATTTTTGTGAAGTTGTTGTTGGGCAAGATATGAATGTCGGTCTTCAATTTTGCAAATGCAATATTGCCGCTAAAATTGGTAATTAAAGCTTTATTATAAAGATATTTTTTGTTACTTGTGACGTGAGTCATGTTTTCCACGATGCCGCATTTGTATTGGCTGCCAAGCCTTACAGTCTGACAGTGGATGTGCACATGGTCTTATCACACGTTATCAGTGCAGCATCCTGTGTTATTCAGCGCAGGAAAAACAGCGTGTATATTTGCTGCATTCGCGATCTCTGGGAAAAGAAGCGAAGCAGAGGGGGACCCGGGGAACGTGCGCGGTATCCAATGCGGCTGTACTGGTGCTGAAACCCAGAAATTGTCGATATCCTCGCCTTCCTCGACTACACCAGGGGGGGGGGGGAGGTGACATAAGACTTATGGGCCCCGGGTGCCAGACGACCTAGCTACGCCACTGTGGATGAGTAAGTTAAATATATGGGTGAATGCAAACATTCTTCACTTAAATATACCTAAAACGAAATACCCACTTTTCAAACCCAAAAGAGTAACAAACATTGTATACAGAGCAATGCACTTCCGAGACAGCCAGATTCAGCGATCGAGAACAATAAAGTTTTAGAAGTTCATTTTCACAAACATCTCCTTTGGTCCACGCCCGCTCACATGATAAAAAAAGCATCTTCCTAGAATAGTCGGCATTTTCACTAGACCTTGGTATTACGTTCCATCGAATGTTAAGCTTCATATTTCCTATGCTCTAGTGCATTCACCCCTGACATACTGTTCGTTGGTGTGCCTAACGACGCACACAAGCATTAATTCCCTCCTAAATGTTCAAAAGCGCAACACGTGCAATTCCTAACAGTTCACTCTACGAAAGCATGCAACCATATTTTAAAAGCTTCAAAATATTGCCTCTCACGTAGTTATGCAGACACAAGCAATGTGTGGCGCTACTACGTCAGTATTGAATAGATGCGTCACTTTTTTGGATAATATTACGCGAAACATTGCACATACGAAGTACGCAGGTGATTAATAGAAACCTTGGTCACACACCAACTACACAGACCAACGAATAACTTCACAAGTACCAGTCACGCTAAATCAATACGGAACCATACTACATTCACTGCTGTGTGGAAGTTCACAGAAAGCATTAAAAATAACAAGAGAAATTGCTAGCTAAGAACATGAAAGCTCCCACAATCCCTAAAATTCTTGAGGTACTTTTTTTGTTTGACATGATGCACCTAAATCCTTGGTAAACGCCCAAGAGTGTGTTTCAAAATTTGTTAGGCACTGTCACTACTCTCATGCGCAAACTGGTTACTACAGAGTGTTTCAACTAACTCTAGTCGGAGTTTAAAAATCTGTTGATGCATTCTAAGATGGCGCGACCAAATGTATGTTGCTCACTTTTGTATGTAGTGTGACACGCTGCTTTTTATTTTGCCTAATTGGATGGTTAGTTAAGAATTATTACCCAACTTCTGAAGCAACGAAGCCAGGAAAAAAATTCCAATTAGAAAGTTGCAGAGCGGTTTGAAGAACATCCGAGTAAACAGTTTCTGTCTTTTTATTAAGTATTCGTGTTCTTAAGCATTTGTGGATGCCGGCAAAATAAAAAAAAACACCGGCTGATAGGCCCACTTGCGCGTCATGATTGCGCTGTTCCCAAACGTTCCGCGTACAAACAAATGTAACATTTAGCCAGGTGTGCTAAGAGTGCGTCTGCTTATCGCTATCACTAACCGCCACAAGGTAAGCACATCGCTCACGCAAATCGCAAAGCCAACGCCCTCGTCACTGCCCTGTCACCTTTTAAGCGGTAGCATGCCCTTTTGGACACTGTGTCCGTTGTACGCGGACAGTTTGGAAGCGCTGCAATCACAGCGCGCGAGCGGGTATGTCACGTGGTACTTTTTTTTTATTTCGCGGGCATTCACAGTAAGCTGAAAAACACTAATACTCAATAGATATATGGTTAGAAACTGTTTATTCGGAAGTTTTGCAGAACGCACTACAAGTTTCTAATTGTAATGTTTTTCCAAGCTTAGTTGCTTCAGAAGCTGGTTACCTAATCTTGACTAATTATCGAATTATGCAAACTACAAAAATACCGTGAAACACTACATCCAAAGGGAGAAACATGCATCTGCTCGCATCGTCTTAGAGTACATCGGCATATTTTGAAACTCTGGCTAAAATTAGCTGAAACACTCTTTATATTCAACTCGTTTTTCTCTTTTGACCTGTGCAGCCTGGGTATGTGATTGTTAGATGTTTCTTTTCTTTTCTCTTTCGCCAAATAAACTGCATCTTGGAGCTGCCGTGCTGCCAGGGTAGCATGACCAAGTCAGGCATTTCTTCAGACTTTAACCACGTCTCCCAAGGTAATTTTGTACCAAATTTTCCTTGAATAAACCAAAGCGAGAAAGTAAGACAGAAAGGAAGGAAGAAAGAAAGAAAGAAAAAAAGAATTAGGCGGCGTGCGAAAATTATTTTAGAGTCTCCAAGCGACGGCAAACAACATTAACTAAGTTCTATACAGCTACATGGCATTTTTATATTTTTAAATCTCTATACATGGTATTTGGGTCACCTTGTAAATATATTTTGTTCCAATAATGAATTACCCTTCATAGTCACCCTACTGTCTTTGTAGCTCTTTCCCCAGCCACACATCTATCCTACCGTACCTTGGGGTTTTCTGTTGCGTTCACCAGTCGAACTTCAACAAACTCGCTGAAATCACTATTTTATTCAATGCATCTTGTAAAATGCGCATATTAATAATTCAAAGAGCTTTGTGAAGTTTTATTCTGATGCATAACATATTTGAGTATACACAGTAAAACAAATAGAGTTAAGATGCATAATTGCATTTGTACGGCTTAGCATGTCACATTGCTAAAGGTTGCCACTTTTATGTCCGTCATTTCTTTTGCTTTGAACATTCTAGGAGGGTACCACAAGGCGACATTGAGCAGGTTTTAATGCAGAATCTAGACGACACAGACCTAATTTCCTACAAGGGCGAAGACACTTGCCCCTTCGGATGTTACTTTTACTTTGAGCCACTGAACCCAATAACTGAAGCAATATTTTAATGAGGCAGTTTCACCGTTTCGGGTTCTTCATTGAAACCTAACTGCAGAACGTTTTCCTTTTCTTTGAATAAAAGCTCTTAGCCAAAAGTTCAGTACATGAAGAGAAAAAAATGAAAACACTAGTTGACGGACAACGACCTTCTGTGAATTTGTGTTTCCATTTTGTCTCTTCCTGTAACACATTCAATTCGGTACGTCTCCGTAAAAAAGAATGAACATCAACCAACTATGCCAGTTTATTATTCTATGGAAAATGTTATTATTTGTTGCTGGCGATGCGCTTGAGCGTGACGATACTGAGATAGTCTGTACATATAACAGTTAATGCCAGTAATGTGCAGCGCCGAAACTGGGGGTAATCCAACGTCCACAGCTCGATACAGCCCGTGTACGGGCGCACTGTTTGTGTGAAGCGTATACCATGCATAGCAAGAATATTCTACACACAGTTTCACATTAATGGTCAGACGCTTTGCATCTTCCGGCCACTTTAGCATTTGCTGATTAGTTGCGCGTAAAGCTGAAAACATTAGTGTGTGTGATTACGAAACAGTGCCGTAGTATGCGCCGTGTAAATTAGAAAAGTCTTAATTTTTGAAATGCGGAATTGTTTCTCAGCTATTGGGTGCTTCTGATTCACACACTGAATACTTCAACTTTATCAGACTCAGTTTCTGCATTTGCTTGCTCTGGCTGAGAAATATAATCACTCTTTATTGACACATGCATATTTTTGATGCATTCTGGTGCCCGGTTCTCACCGGCTAACAAATATTACTACAACCAAATATTACTAAGTTACAAACGGCGCAAGACGCACCTTCCTGTATAAGAACGTTGTAGGCTGTTATCACCCATTTTTCAGAAGATTTTTGTCTAACCACATAGCATGCGTGAAGCAAACAGTTGTGGACATTCATGAGCTCACGCGAGTCCCTAAACTAAATGTACGCCGAGTCATGTACGATGAGCCACACGACGTGCTTTATCCCTACATCAGATTTTCACGACCAACGACTTTGCTCGGCGGTGTCGTTCGTTGGGTGCAACTTGATTTTATGTATGCAAACTCGCGCATTTAAGTGTCAAACTACTCACAATGCTGCTACTCTCCGTTTCTTCACTGTCACTACTAGGTAACCATAAGATTCTTCAGGGACCGAAACTTTTCTGTAGCTTCCAGCAGTACCCACTGTCACCTAGTGTTAATGCGAAACTGAAAGCTCTGCGTGCCCCGCTCATCGATTGGTTTCTGAGAGTCCCATGCCTGACGACTCTATCCACGCCAGGCTTTCCGCTAGGGGAGAACGCACGGGACGCCGCGCGTGGCTTCGCCGCTGACAGCCGCTTAATTTAAACGTCACAGACGCTCGTGAATGCTTCGTTACTCGAATAATCTTCATCTGGCAGGGAGGGAACGAAGGGTGGGCCAGGCGTTAATGACACCGCGCCACTTGTTTTGACAGCCCGTTCAATCTAAGATAAAGGTGCTGTTCTCAGTTTGTCTCATTTATTCTCCAGTTCTGCGCTCGATCAGTGCTGCAACACTTTATGGCATCTTTAATCTAAGCAGTGCGAGAGACTGGGCATCGCGGGGAACAAACAGTTCTATGTTTGCAATTGGTGACTCGTCGTACTTGGTCCGTTGCGCTGTTTCATTCGAAGATGTTGCTTTACCAACTATCTCGGATTCACAACTCAGTATGTTATGGCGCACATTGCTGTAGCAGTACGTTGAATGAAAAAGTACAAGCGATGAATTTGGCATTTTTGCAATTCGTCAGTACGCAACACTGTATGTCTTTCGTCGCAATTCTAAGAAGACTGACTAAAAAAATTATATTACGCTGTCGCGATACAGACGTATTTAAATTGTCATTATTTCTTTAAGAATTATTGCCGTAAGGAGACTCCTTTCGACTAATTAGTCATCAACAATTTAGGGGCCACTGATAGCGGATATCGTACTCGAGGGACGTGATCAAATTGTGAATCGTACCTGAGATTTCGCTTAGATACTCAACTTAACTGACAGTGTCCGAATTTACATTGAATGCTAAAATTACAGGCTTACACTAATATTACGCGGAATCCCCTACCACCAACTGTACGAAAGTTAATCGAAGACATGTCACCGGTCTCATGCGACGCTCTTTCGTCGTAGACACCTTGGACTTACACGGTAGTCGTTCTTACTATATGTAAAGAAGGCTGCTGACGTTCTGTAGCACGCAGGTGCGTCTCCTTCTGAAGGAAGGACAGCCGTAAACTACGTACGCAATAAGCATAAGTTTCAGCACTTCTCCGTACTTTCGTTTTTTTTTTTTTACAGTGCGTTGACACGCCGTCCGGTCGCACAAGCACGCACCATCTATAACAAGTTACTGGATAAAATGGAGATCTTGAGTTGAATTCATGACACATGCTTAATGAATGATGCACCTAAAAGCTGTCCAGTCGAGGGCAGTCAAAGCATTTTCTAACTTTTCAATAAAAATTATTCACAGTTTCTTTATGCGACTTGTTTACCGTTATTGTATATTGATACGCGTACTAGCTCATTTTTCACAGGTAACCGCTTTCGACCAGCTAACAAATGTTAAACTTTATCGCTCGGTGCAGAACGCACCTGCACTTGTCGGAAGTTTCTCGAATGTTAGCCATGGTTCTATGCGTTGTCTGCTGTCACCGATCCTTGTGCAATCTGATTGTATGCGCTACGCGAATTGTTTAGCAGATGTTAGTATTTTCTGCAAGGTGCGCTGACACCAGCGATTACGTTCGAAACTTCACCGAGTCATGCACAACATCCGCCGCGCTTCAACCGCAGGCCACATTTCTACGATCGCAAACAATGTTCGCCGCTATCATTTTCCTTTATATGTCACTATATTTTAGAGGTACAAGTTCGCCCATAAAGTGTCAATTTCGTCATTTCGTCATAAAGTGTCAGCTCCAGGTGGCTCCGGCATTGGTACAGCGACTCGCTCTGGCTGAGGTCGTCTGGGAGGAAATCAGGCAAGCAGTACAAGTCCCGGAGCGAAGCGAAACATCACAGCACGAGGTACGGCACCCACAACCTCCCATGTCGTATGCGGAAGCTGTGCGAAGTTCGTTGTCGCTTGTTTTTCGTGATGTGAGCGACGTCCCGGAATTTCATGGTGTGCGCGCCGTCGAACAAGCAACTGGCGACTTCAGGCCTCACCGCAGGCCATTCATGGCTGAAACACCACCACCCCGCAAGAGCGACGTATGGCACACTGCAGACCGTAGGCCCTTGTGTCCTCATTGCGGTGAAGCCGCTCCTCTCTACAGGGCGTGTCGTTACGGGTATTTCACTGAATGTGCTATGCGCGCGCAATGGTAAACGCCTCCTGGAGATTGAAGCATACCTCGCGGACGCCAGAACCTCGTTTTCCCCACAAGTTCGTGAACCCCGGTCACCGTCACCAGTCCCAAACAGGTCTTGCAGCTCCCTCTTCACGCCAAGAGTCCAGCGAAATGCGGAGGCGAGGTCGCTGACGTTACGAACGCTGAAGATTTTCCACAACGACGACCGTGATGTAAGGTAATTGAGACGCAGAGAAAGCAGTGTAGTTCGGTGTCACTATGCTGCGACCTACCGGTTACCATAGACGACCACGAAGTCACGGCGTAAATCGACACGGGTGCGGACACCTCTGTTATGAGCCAGAATCTCGTGCGTATACTGAACAAAGTTTCGAGGCAATGGACCGGAACTCAAATTAGTACTGCAGGAGGGCACCTCATAACGCCAATAGGCCGGTGCGCGGCACAAGTCAACATCCGGGCTTCACGTACATCGGCGTCCTCGTCATTTTTCCTGAATGTTCAAAGGACCTTATACTTGGCATAGATTTCCTTCAGGCGAACGGTGCCATAATTGTCCTCCAAGAGTCTAGAGTCAGCTTCGCTACTACGCGAGACAAAGCGAACAGTAATGACAACGACCATGACATCGCGCTTCGCATCATCATCATCATCATCAGCCTGGTTACGCCCACTGCAGGGCAAAGGCCTCTCCCATATTTCTCCAACAACCCCGGTCATGTACTAATTGTGGCCATGCCGTCCCTGCAAATTTCTTAATCAAATCCACCCAACTAACTTTCTGCCGTCCCCTGCTACGCTTCCCTTCCCTTGGAATCCAGTCCGTAACCCTTAATGACCATCGGTTATCTTCCCTCCTCATTACATGTCCTGCCCATGCCCATTTCTTTTTCTTGATTTCAACTAAGATGTCATTAACTCGCGTTTGTTCCCTCACCCAATCTGCTCTTTTCTTATCCCTTAACGTTACCCCTATCATTCGTCTTTCCATAGCTCGTTGCGTCGTCCTCAATTTGAGTAGAACCCTTTTCGTAAGCCTCCAGGTTTCTGCCCCGTAGGTGAGTACTGGTAAGACACAGCTATTATACACTTTTCTTTTGAGGGATAATGGCAACCTGCTGTTCATGATCTGAGAATGCCTGCCAAACGCACCCCAGCCCATTCTTATTCTTCTGATTATTTCTGTCTCATGATCCGGATCCGCAGTCACTACCTGCCCTAAGTAGATGTATTCCCTTACGACTTCCAGTGCCTCGCTGCCTATTGTAAAATGCTGTTCTCTTCCGAGACTGTTAAACATTACTTTAGTTTTCTGCAGATTAATTTTTAGACCCACTCTTCTGCTTTGCCTCTCCAGGTCAGTGAGCATGCATTGCAGTTGGTCCCCTGAGTTACTAAGCAAGGCAATATCATCAGCGAATCGCAAGTTACTAAGGCACTCTCCATTAACTTTTATCCCCCATTCTTCCCAATCCAGGTCTCTGAATACCTCCTGTAAACATGCTGTGAATAGCATTGGAGAGATCGTATCTCCCTGCCTGACGCCTTTCTTTATTCGGATTTTGTTGCTTTCTTTACGGAGGACTACGGTGGCTGTGGAGCCGCTATAAATATTTTTCGGTATTTTTACATATGGCTCGTCTACACCCTGATTCCGTAATGCCTCCATGACTGCTGAGGTTTCGACAGAATCAAATGCTTTCTCGTAATCAATGAAGGCTATATATAAGGGTTCGTTGTATTCCGCACATTTCTCTATCACCTGATTGATATTGTGAATATGATCTATTGTTGAGAAGCCTTTACGGAATCCTGCCTGGTCCTTTGCTTGACAGAAGTCTAAGGTGTTGCTGATTCTATTTGCGATTACCTTAGTAAATAGTTTGTAGGCAACGGACAGTAAGCTGATCGGTCTATAATTTTTCAAGTCTTTGGCGTCCCCTTTCTTATGGATTAGGATTATGTTAGCGTTTTTCCAAGATTCCTGTACGCTCGACGTTATGAGGCATTGCGTATACAGGGTGGCCAGTTTCTCTAGAACAATCTGCCCACCATCCTTCAGTAAATCTGCTGTTAACTGATCCTCCCCAGCTGCCTTCCCCCTTTGCATATCTCCCAAGGCTTTCTTTACTTCTTCCGGCGTTACCTGTGGGATTTCGAATTCCTCTAGACTATTTTCTCTTTCATTATTGTCGTGGGTGGCACTGGTACTGTATAAATCTCTATAGAACTCCTCAGCCACTTGTACTATCTCATCCATATTAGTAATGATATTGCCGGCTTTGTCTCTTAACGCATACATCTGATTCTTGCCAATTCCTAGTTTCTTCTTCACTGTTTTTAGGCTTCCTCCGTTCCTGAGAGCATGTTCAATTCTATCCATATTATACTTCCTTATGTCAGCTGTCTTACGCTTGTTGATTAACTTCGAAAGTTCTGCCAGTTCTATTCTAGCTGTAGGGTTAGAGGCTTTCATACATTGGCGTTTCTTGATGAGATCTTTAGTCTCCTGCGATAGTTTACTGGTATCCTGCCTAACGGAGTTACCACCGACTTCCCTTGCACACTCCTTAATGATGTCCACAAGATTGTCGTTCATTGCTTCAACACTAAGGTCCTCTTCCTGAGTTAAAGCCGAATACCTGTTCTGAAGCTTGATCTGGAATTCCTCTATTTTCCCTCTTACCGCTAACTCATTGATCGGCTTCTTATGTACCAGTTTCTTCCGTTCCCTTCTCAGGTCTAGGCTAATTCGAGTTCTTACCATCCTGTGGTCACTGCAGCGCACCATGCCGAGCACGTCCACATCTTGTATGATGCCAGGGTTAGCGCAGATTATGAAGTCTATTTCATTTCTAGTCTCGCCGTTCGGGCCCCTCCACGTCCACTTTCGGCTATCCCGCTTGCGGAAGAAAGTATTCATTATCCTCATATTATTCGGTTCCGCAAACTCTACTAATAACTCTCCCCTGCTATTCCTAGCGCCTATGCCATAATCCCCCACTGCCTTGTCTCCAGCCTGCTTCTTGCCTACCTTGGCATTAAAGTCGCCCATTAGTATAGTGTATTTAGTTTTCACTCTACTCATCGCCGATTCCACGTCTTGATAGAAGCTTTCGACTTCCTGGTCATCATGACTGGATGTAGGGGCGTAGACCTGTACAATCTTCATTTTGTACCTCTTATTAAGTTTCACAACAAGACCTGCCACCCTCTCGTTAATGCTATAGAATTCCTGTACGTTACCAGCTATATTCCTATTAATCAGGAATCCGACGCCTAGTTCCCTTCTCTCTGCTAAGCCCCGGTAGCACAGGACGTGCCCGCTTTTTAGCACTGTATATGCTTCTTTTGGCCTCCTAACTTCACTGAGCCCTATTATATCCCATTTACTGCCCTCTAATTCCTCCAACAGCACTGCTAGATTCGCATAGCTGACGATAACATCACGTTGCCACCCAAGAGCGGCGTGCTTACCCTTCCCTGATGTGACATGGAGGATGACGCCAAAGAATTGCTGAGGCAAAAATGCCCCTGCTTCTTGAGCGCCACATTTGCATAGCCAGAGAGATTCTTCAGGTGCGAAACAAATGTTGAGTCGTTTTCCTAACAAACTTTAGGAACAAGTATTGGCATGTACAGCGAGGACCGACTATTGCATTTCTTCACGAAATAAATAATGTTACTGACATTGCCACATTGAAAACCGCATCGTCTCAGCAATCTGAGTTACCCCGCCTAGAAAAAAAACGGATTCACGTTAAAGCCGCGGAGCCAGTCTATCAGAAAAACCGTCCACTGAGTCAGCTGAATGAATTCGCGGACTGCTTTTCAACGTCATCCAACGTGCGGCGCACTCCGTCAGAAAGCACCGCAATATTGCGGACGAGTCCGCACGTCCTGTTCGTCAGCATCCTTTCAGAGTGTCTCCAGTGGAAAGGGAAGCGAGCAAGCATCAGGTGAAAGATGTATTCCAAGACGATGTGATCTAACCGTCCGCAAGCCCGTGGGCCTCCCCTGCAGTGCTAGAAAGAAGGACAACACACCACGCTTCTGTGCAGATTAGAGAAAGTCGACCCGTCTCACCAAGCGCGACGTTTATCCATTGCTACGCCTCGACGACGGATTGGATCGTCTACAACACGCCGTTTTTTTCTTCGCTGGATCGTAAATCAGGGTATTGGCAAACCGAAGTTGATGAACAGGATGGGGAAAAAACAGCGTTTGTGAGACCTGACGGGCTGTATGAGTTGAAAGTTCTTCCCTTCGGTCTCCGTTTCGCACTTGCCACCTTTAAGCGTATGATAGATTCCGTGCTTGGTGAACCCCAATGGCAAACCTGCCTCGTATACTCGGACGACGTCGTCGTGTTCTCGAGCACGTTTGACGAATATCTCGCACCACTCGAGAGTGTCTTCACTGCGATCCGCACTGCCAGCCTCGCCATCAAGCCTGAAAAATGCTACTTTGGGTTCCAAGAGCTCAAACTTCTTGGCCATATTGTTGGTCCTCAAGGCGTTCGACCAGACCCCGACAAGTTAGCTGCCGTCGCCGAAATTTCACCAACCACAGGCAAGAAGGCTGTCCAACGCTTCCTTTGTTTGTGCGCATATTATGGGCGCTTCGTCGAGGCACTCACGAGAATTCCTGAGGCTCTGACAGGGCTTACATGCGACGATGTGCCTTTCATTTCGGCGGACAAGCAGCAGCAGTCATTCATTTAATTGTGCAAGTGTTTGCAAGAGGCCTTACTTGCTCATTTCGACCAAGACGCTTACAATGAAATTCATACTGACGCCAGCAATGCGGGTCTCGGCGCAGTTCTTGTGCAGTAGCAAGCTGGTGCGGAACACACCAATGTTTATGCAAGCCGCAGTCTCACCAAGGCTGAGGAAAACTATTCAAGCACTGAAAAATAATGCTTAGCGGTTGTGTGAGCAATTAGTAAATTCCGACCCTACCTTTACGGTAGACGTTTTAAGGCTGTCAGTGATCACCACACCCTGTGCCGGTTTGCCAACCTCAAGGATCCTTCAGGCAGACTAGCCCGTTGGAGCCTGTACTTACAAGAGTACGGCATTACAGTTGTCTACCGATCTCGAAGGAACCACAGTGACGCTGACAGTTTGTCATGCGCCTCACTCCCTAATCCTGAACGGACCCTGACCATGGCTTGCCATTTGTGGGCGTTATTGACGCCATTAAGATGGCTGAGCACCAGCGCGCCTACCCTGAGCTGCTGCTGCTGATCGAGCACCTTCAAGGAGTTGAAGGTGTTTTACCCTGCTCGCTCGTGCGTGGCTTATCATCGTACTACTTACACAACTACCTTTACGCGAAAAGCTGCGGAAGTGGTCCCAATACGTACCTCCTTGTCGTGCCATTGGCGCTGCGCCAAGACATTTTGCAAGCTTGCCATGATGAGCCATGCGCGGGATACCTGGGATTCGCTAAGACATTAGTAAGGATACGACAGAAGTAATACAGGCCCCGGCTTTATTCTTCTGTGCAATGGTACGTGAAGACGTGCCGCGATTGTCAGCGCCGCAAAAAACCCCCAGTTAAACCGGCTGGCTTTCTCCACCCTGTGGACCCTCCTCAAGCACCGTTCCAAGAAATCGAAATGGATCTACTTGGGCCCTTCTCAGTGACCTCTTCACGCAACAGATGGATGGGGGTCGCTACCTACTACTTAACCCGGTACACCGAAACCGAAGCTATTCCGCATGCAAATTCACATGAACTGGCGAAGTTCTTTGTACGCCACATCGTCTTAAGACAATTGTGCACCGTCTGCTCTCATCACTGATCGCATTACAGCATTTACAGCGGAACTTCTCCAGGACGTTCTCCAGCAGACGCATAGCTCTCACCGCAAGAGCACTGCGTATCACCCTCAATCCAATGGATTAACGGAACATCTGAACAGAACGTTGGCTGATAGGCTCTCCGTGTATGTCGAGGTAGAGCACAAGACGTGGGAAGAGATTTTACCCTATGTGACCTTCGCATATAACACTGCCTTACCGGAGACTACACAGTCTATGCCGTTCGCACTTGTATACGGGCACCACGTCACGTGAGCATTTTAGGCCATGCTACCTCTGGCAGATAATAGCCCGACTAGCGAACACATGGAAGAGTTCGTACAAAGAGTCGAAGAGGCATGCCAGCTTGCTCTGCATCGTATCCAGAGCCACAGCATACCGGCACCCTTCGATACAACCAGGGTCGACGCAACGTCCATTACAATGCCGGCGCCTGCGTGTGGGCCTGGACGCCGATCCGTCACCGTGGACTCTCGGAAAAGTTGATCCGCCTGTATTTTGGTCCCTACAAGGTTACACGCCGCCTCAGTGGCGTGACCTATGAAGTCACCCCTGCAGTTCTGACCCCGGTTGCCGTCCTCGCGCTGAAGTTGTTCATGTAGTGCGCATGAAATCATACTATGCGCGTACGTGAACGCCTATATGCACCTGAGGAGCCCCATTTCTTACGTCGCTGAAAGCACTTTTTGACACGACCGCGCCGGTTGCTTTTCGCATGGGGGGCAATTGATACAATGATGTGGGGCTCCCGCAACGCAGGACGGCGCGCGCAAAGGTCAGGGCCATGAAAGACGATGAAGCGCGTAAGCTGCACGCTCTTCTTCTGGCCCGCCAATAAAGAGAAGCTTCTATGTTGCAAGACTCTGTCTTCAATCTACGTCGCAATATTAGGGCTTTCTACACCCACCGACGAAGTTTGTGACTTTGTTTCTTTGTTGCTTTGTTGTTTCTATTCTTTACTACGGATGCTTCGCGTTTATGTTTGCAGCATCGGAATGATACTCTTTAAGAGTTGTGTATGGATACGCGCGTTTCTTTATCTATTTCCGTTGACCTCTTTACACCGGCTAACAGATGTAGCCATTATTGCTAGGGGCGCGACGCGACTGCATGTATCGGAAGATTCTCGAATGGTATTGATGGTTCTATCGGTAGTGTGTTGCAACCGAACCCTGTGTGCGTGTGTGTGCGCGAGGCGAATTGTGCAGTGATTTCTAGAACACACGTGGGCACCAGTAGTTACGCCGAAGAATTCGTCGAGTAATGTATAAAAGCCGGAGTGCTTGACCCGCAGAGCAGATTTCTACGATCGCCAATTGCATTCGCCGCTATCATTGCGGTTGGACTGCTACTTTCATTTAAGGGCACAACTTCGCCCAATAAATAGTGAATTTCGTCATTCACAGTTTCGCTTTTGGGAATGGCCATCAATACAACGTGACAATACTGATCTCTTGAGATCGATTGTTATTAACAATATACCAGGCCCCAATATTACCATTGTTGTCGTCCTGTGCAGTAAATTTAGTTTCTCTTCTGTATTATATAATTGAATTATTTCTGACGACGAGCAAGAAACCTGCATCAGAAAGTAGAAGCGCTTGCTCGAACTGTCTTTTGGCTAGTACAGAGAGCGTATTCTAAGAAAGAAGAGCCCTAGCTACAGAAGAATGGATCACAAGCAGGAGAAAAGCTGAACAATTTCACAGCAATATTCCCTCCATTATGCAGAAACAGCATTAAGAGTGGCAAGCATTCTATGAGGATACATTGCATTCGGGATGGCGTAAACCAGTCATATGCGACTACCCTTGCAAAAATTGGAGGACGCTTAAGCTTCGACTTCAAGATTGGAATGCGACAGCGTTCCCGTCGACCCGCCAAGGGGTATAAGACAATGCGCTACGGCACAACGATCACTTACGAGGCGCCCCGCATCGGACTTAGCGCCCACCTATCACGCGGTGAGCGTCGAGCAACGCAGCGTTCGGCGAAACGTACGCCTGAGCAAACGGAACGAACCAAAGAACTCGGTGTCTCGGAGGGGAAGCGATCTACGCCAGGCAAACGTCGTGATCGGCACGGGCAGAGAGATAGATAGATAGTAATCTAAATAAAGGAAAGGCGCTTGATTCTGCAACCGGGAGCACGGCGAAGCGTCGTCAGGGGAGAGGGAGTCGGGACCGCGACGCGCCTGGCACCGGTCCCAATGCGCGCGCGGCGCGCCTCCTGTCGGGGCAGCGCCGTACCTTGAGAGGAGGGCGTCTTCTGTGTTTGCCGCAAGATGGCTCTGCGTGTGCGGTAAGCGCAGAAGAAATGTAGCGCAAACGTACTTCGCTACTCGTGTAAATGCGACTTCTGTAAGTTACATGCACATAATTACCGATATACATCGCAGTATAACTTTCTACGGCACGTTTCTGAGGGAACACCGCATTCACTAGAAGCGCTTTTGTACCGCTCTCAAGCATCGCACTCGTGGCTGAGTGGTAGCGTCTCCATCCCACACTCCGGACACTCTGGTTCGATTCCCACCGAGCCAATCTTGGAAGTTGCTTTTATGCGAAGCATATTACGAGAGCTCAACCCAGCTCCTCAGGCGCGGTGGTGTCGCCTTCAATACCACGTGACACCGTGACGTCACGACAGAGGAGAAACGGGGCTCCAACTCGCGCCGTCGCTCGCGGCGTCGCTGCGGTATATAAGCAGCTGCGCTTGCCTCTGCTAGACACTCACGAGGTGAGATGCCTCCTGGAGACAGAGCTGCTCGTTGGAATGAGAAGCGAAGGTTACGGCGTGCTACAGAGACTGATTTTCTTGGTGGCTTTGGCTGAACTCTTGCAAGATGGGCTGGGTGGGAATCGAACCAGGGTCTCCGGAGTGTGAGACGGAGACGCTACCACTGAGCCACGAGTACGATGCTTCAAAGCGGTACAAAAGCGCCTCTAGTGAACGCGGTGTTGCCTTGGAAACGAGCTGTTTCTAAGGCTCAGGCGTGCGTCGCTTGCTCAGGCGCACATTTCGTTGCCGCGCCGAACGCTGCGTTGCTCGACGCACACCGCGTCCGATGCGGGGCGCGTAGTCGCTGCGCCGTAGCCCATTGTCTTACACCCCTTGGCGGATCGACGGGAACGCTGTCGCGCTCCACTCTTGAAGGCGAAGCAGAGTAACGCATGAGTTGTTTCTTTGTCTAGCCGAACCAAATATAGCCAAGCAACAGCAGTTCACCAGGCTAAACCGTGGTTCAACAACTAAAATAAAGGCTAGTATGCTTCGCATCCTGGGCTTAAAACCTTAGCTAAGCCACAGCCATTTTTTTAATTATGAAGCGCTTGCCGTGATTTATCACTCACGGCCAACGCCGCGGACGCCGACGACACCGGCTTTTCTGCGACACGAGCTCCTTAACGCTATCGCGGTAAAATAGCTATTAACATTGTTTAAAACTTCCACCAACTTTCTATTTCTTTACTGACAGTTATTTACGTTTACATTCTAGTAATATCTGTTCATTCACAGTCAAAATATTTATTTTTTACTTTTCCATAAAGAATATTTTCAACCCGTCGTTAAGACTTCCTTGTTTCGTTTGTATAAAAAATATTTTAAATATACCGGTAAAACACTTCCTTCTTGTTTTTGTATAAAGAATATTTTAAGTACACCATTAACATATATTCTTCTAGCTTTTGACTGAATAACAACTTTAGCACTCCGTCAAAAGGCTTGTTACTTTTGCGTACATATGGCTTTACTAATCTTCATTTTTTTTCTGAAGGGCATGTATCCTCAGTACGTCAAGACCTTGTACTGTTTGCCGAAAACTATTGAGAATGAGAATAAACGTGACAGTCTTTGCTAAATTTTTCTAACACAAGAGTGCCGATATATGACATACTCAGGAACCAGGCTCATTGTTTTAAATCGCACTTCCAATCCAACTCGGTGGCAGATTGTTGTTGGCCCAAACGGAGTACTCTAGACTTCCCGCGCGAACTTCACAGTATCCTAAATCCACAAGTCTTAAACATCCAAGGGCACACATCATTCCGTTTGTCGACTTTAACTACCCTAATATGGACAGGAAGAGTCAGCCGCAACCCACAGTAAAGACGAGGGGAGTGGATTCTTTGATATTCGCCTAAATTTTATTTTGACACGGTCACTTACAGAACTGACACCGATAGCAGTGGAAACAGCTAAAACACTGGGCCTCATACTAAACACTAATCGTAACAGTAAAGAATTCATTACAAAAGTTCCAGTTAAAAAGCATCCACACATCATCGCTTGGATTGCTGAATTCGTCGCGCATTGCTCTCAATTTGTTCATTATTAACCAGTTGTGGAGCTAAACTGTCGGCGCAGGTAAGCTAGACGAACGAAGGAAGCACCGAAAGACACAAAGACACACCTTTATACTAAAACACGGCGCATGGAACTAACACGAAAGATACTTAACAATAAACATAGGCTCTAGTTCTACGCAGCGACAGTCCCAATGAGGGACTCACAGTTCCGGCTTAGAGGTTCAGGGGTCGTGGCGATGGCTTGGCGGATTTGGCTGCCGATGGCAGGGAACCCCGTTGATTGTCGGCTCGCGACGCATCAATAGCCAACAACGAGGCCCGGGCTAAGTAGCAATGCTCCACGATGCTTGAGCCTAACTCAAGCTCGACAGCAGCAGCCGGGCTCTAGTTCAGGGTACATGACGCCAGGACTTTGCCCAGGTCCGGGAGCTTTAACTCTGGGACGTGCACCGAGCTTGGCAGCACAGCAGCGGTGGTGATAGCCGGGAGAATCTCCACCTCAGCAGCAGCCGCGAAGATGGTAGAAGCGGGGGCGAGGCCCGGTGAACACTACAAGACCGCGAAGTCGGGACGCGGCCCAGCCTGTGATCCGCTCCAGTCTAAAACCCGCCCTGCTGCGTCGTTCTGTCAGCTGCTCAACCCCGTCGCTGGAAATGATGTCTCGCGGCGCGCGCACAAACCACGCTCTCTCCCTCGCTCTCAAAGCCTCGCACGCCGAACACAAGCGCCGGAAGCCCGCGCATTTCACTTCTCGGCCTCGCACACCGAGCAGAAATATCTAGGTGCCGTCGTCCTAAAACACTCTTCCCGTTCAAGAGCGACTCGGCGTTGAGGTAGGACGCCGCGAAAAAACGTAGCACTTAACACAAAGTGCGGCGTTCCTCGCGCTACGTGCACAAGCTCTTGTAGCATGGTCATAGGTGCGAGTTTATAACGTACAAACCGTACTTTCCATGTGAATTTTTCTTGTGGCGAGGTCGTTTCGCTGAAATTATTTTGTCCTACTATGGCGACACCCCCGCCGAGGCCGATTCGCAGTGGTGCTGATAATGTCATGGCCGACGCGTGACAAAAGTGTTTCACGAACAGGCTGGGCGCCTATTGTTGCAAGGTCCGACTAGACGACGAGCACCAGTAGGTTGGCAGATGTCGCAGGACCTCATGAACCGCTATACTTCATGTTGTACGCCTGGGCAGTAAGACTCGATGAAAATGCAATCAGTTATTCGGGATATTCCTCGATGACCGGCGATAAATTCTTTCGTGCGCGAGCTTCAGGACATTCTGGTTGAGCTGTCTGGTTAAAACGAGCTACTATAAATCCTTCCCAGATGACAACTTGTGTCTTCGATATAGTACTCCTCTCGAAAGGTAATAAAGAGTCTGGTGATCGTTACAACTGTCGTATCGGTATTCTTATAGGAACGGCGCATGGGCTCCACTTTTTTGCAAGTTTTCGAGAGTCACGTTTTCTATAACTGTGGCTCAGTGTTTTAGTACTGACAACTTGGTACAGCCACGTGCTGGAGTTTCTTCTGCTGCTATTGCGCTAACACCCAGAAAGTCATTTTGGTCTTCTACTTGGCAGGGTGCCAAGCTCGAGTCTGTGACGCCTTCTTCTCGGTGGAGAAAAGTTGAGAGAACTTCCTGAAAAACGCTGCCGCAGAACTGTCCTGTCTTTGTGCGCGCATAAGTCTCTAAGGGACCCACCTTTCTTCACAGGCATTTTGCGCGCCATGTGCATGCGGAACCCATTTACAGTGTGATGTTGGCTAACGTCAAATGTTTTAAGCATGTTGCTCAAGTATCCGCGCGAAACAGCATCATGAAGTGGGCCAAGCAGATAGCACCAACTAGACGACGAGCACCAGTAGGTTGGCAGATGTCGCAGGACCTCATGAACCGCTATACTTCATGTTGTACGCCTGGGCAGTAAGACTCGATGAAAATGCAATCAGTTATTCGGGATATTCCTCGATGACCGGCGATAAATTCTCTCGTGCGCCTAGCCTGTTCGTGAAACACTTTTGTCACGCGTCGGCCATGACATTATCAGCACCACTGCGAATCGGCCTCGGCGGGGCTGTCGCCATAGTAGGACAAAATAATTTCAGCGAAACGACCTCGCCACAAGAAAAATTCACATGGAAAGTACGGTTTGTATGTTATAAACTCGCACCTATGACCTATGACTCTGCCGCAGAACGTACCACCGTAATGGCCGGTTTGTCCACATCTCACGCAGTGCTATCTGCTTGGCCCACTTCATGATGCTGTTTCGCGCGGATTCTTGAGCAACAGGCTTAAAACATTTGACGTTAGCCAACATCACACTGTAAATGGGTTCTGCATGCACATGGCGCGCAAAATGCCTGTGAAGAAAGGTGGGTCCCTTAGAGACTTATGCGCGCACAAAGACAGGACGTCGAACAAAGAAGGCAGTGGTCCATGTTTGTAACCTTTGGCAATGGTATTTACATGCAAAAACAGGGCATTTGTATCGGTTTCTTTATAGCTGTTTTACTTACTGACTTATTTTTAGCCCAGCGTGACAGGGTAATATCTACCGTATATTTGACCTAGGTGTTGTAAATGATTCTTTAGCTATTTTAAACAGAACTTATACGAATACTCACGCACAAGTTATCACTATTGAACATGTTTCGAAAGGTGTCTAGAGCCTTTGAGTATTACTAATGAGATGCTTGAGCGCAACAGCATCACGTTTCTTGACATCGGAATTGTCTTGAAGCAAATCACTCGTGTTGAATCTACGGCCCTAGAACAAAAAAGCCTCTGCTTCCATTTTCATTTGTGCACACAAAACGAGTTCAAAGAAATATTGCGCATTTATGTTTATCGAGAGCGCTTGAAAAGTCGTGCCATCACCTAATGAAGCACAGATTTCTCTCGCAGATTTTGCGGTTGAAATAGGCAGGTTCCCAAAACAAGTTGTAACAGTCGCTGGAAGCACGTACCGCAAAAAGAAAAAATGAGGCAAGGAATAAAATAGCACAACGAGCCGCAGCAATACCAAAGAAAACAAAAACCAGCAGTACACTTCAAAAGAGTCTAGGAGAGCCGCTTGGTCTGACGCAGTATGACGGCGAGTGTAACCTGAATCGGCAGGATGAATGTTTGAAGGTATTGCACCAGAATCTGATGCCTGAGTTGGTGGCGATGGTTGCGTATTTGTGGCGTCACTCGCGGAATGGGCGTGGTCCAGTTCAGTAGACAGTTTTAGTTACATGTACGTAGAGGGTTCACGTACGCCAACATGAAAAGCCTACGTACCTTACGTGCATGCCATCTGAAACGCTTTTAGCTATACGTACGCGGCGCACGCCAAAGGGACCCCGTAGCTCCAATCAGGAAATGTGAACACGTCGGTAGCCAATTCAATCCTGTCGCCGTGTTTCGATGCGAGCCATCTGCGCACGCGCGGTGCGCTATCGCTTGTTCGTGATCTTGCGGAACACCCGGGCGAAGCTGTCTACGTGCGCAAGAAACGCGCGCAAATAAATAGACAGTTTTAGTTACACGTACGTAGAGGCTTTGCGTACGTATAGCTTCTACGTGTCAGCAGTGCGCATGCGTAAAACGTAGCGGGCACGCGCGCGTCTCACGGACGTGCGTGAGATTCAATTCTTTACGTGCGTTTCTTGCGCACGTAGACAGCTTCGCGCGGGAGTTACGCGATATCACGAACAAGCGGTAGCGGGCCGCGCGCGCGCAGACGGCTCGCATCGAAACACGGCGACAGGGTTGAACTGGCTACCGCCGTGTTCACACTTCCCGATAGATGGAGCTACGGGCTCCCTCTTGGCGTGCGTCACGTACGTGTGGCTAAAAGCCTTTCAGATAGCGTGCACGTAAGGTACGTAGGCTTTTCACATTTGCGTACGTGAAGCCTCTACGTACGTGTAACTAAAACTGTCTAATGAATCTCACGTACGTCCGTGAGACCAGCGCGTGGCCGCTACGTTTTACGCATGCGCACTGCTGACACGTAGAAGCTCTACGTACCCAAAGCCTCTACGTACGTGTAACTAAAACTGTCTAGTGTCCGATGACGGTGCCGGCATAGATTGCGGCACCGATGCGAGTGAAGGCATTATACTAGGGGACGTCTTGCTGTGGGTTAACAACACCGCTGTCACCAAATTGTAACGGGAGTCCCGCGCATCGAACGGGTTCCCAGCGGTACACCGCACCCCAAATCTCATCCGTTCCAAAAACCAACTATTCCTCTGGCCCACTGATACTCTATCCTTCTTCTGGTTATGTTCTTCCTCTTCTTTAACTTGCAGCGTTATTCGTTACAGTTACGCTACCTAGGAAAGTACGGTTCAACTGCACTTTTGCCGGCTGAACCATACTTTGGAATTTGGCGGCAGCAGTTGCGGCGGCGTGTCCTCATTCTATGAAAATTCTTCATGCCAACAGGTTGATCAGTGGCCTGTGTTCCTGCGTCGTCTGTGGCCACCATGGTTTAATTTCCACGTGCGCTTGCACTCACTGAGAGTACTTTCAAGCGTTTAGTAAAGCAATGAAGGGGGCTAGTTGGTGAACGTTCATGGTTATATTGCGCTCAGTTTTACACAGACGATATTAGGAAGGACAGGACGTTGGTAGTTGGTAGTTTGCGCTACGTCCGTCCAAGTCCTGTCCTTCCTTAATATCATCTGTGTAAAACTGAGCGCAATATAACCATGTACTTTCAAGCGTTTGAGCCCAGTACTGCCTGATGCGTCTGCACGGACTGCACGTGACTTCAACGAGCACCATATAAGGACGCACACAACGGCACTGACTCGATTTGGCGGCAGCAGTTGCGGCGGCATGTCCTCCTTCTAAAGAAATTGTTCTTGCCAACATCATCATCATCATCAGCCTGGTTACGCCCACTGCAGGGCAAAGGCCTCTCCCATATTTCTCCAACAACCCCGGTCATGTACTAATTGTGGCCATGCCGTCCCTGCAAATTTCTTAATCAAATCCACCCAACTAACTTTCTGCCGTCCCCTGCTACGCTTCCCTTCCCTTGGAATCCAGTCCGTAACCCTTAATGACCATCGGTTATCTTCCCTCCTCATTACATGTCCTGCCCATGCCCATTTCTTTTTCTTGATTTCAACTAAGATGTCATTAACTCGCGTTTGTTCCCTGACCCAATCTGCTCTTTTCTTATCCCTTAACGTTGCACCTATCATTCTTCTTTCCATAGCTCGTTGCGTCGTCCTCAGTTTGAGTAGAACTCTTTTCGTAAGCCTCCAGGTTTCTGCCCCGTAGGTGAGTACTGGTAAGACACAGCTATTATATCTTTTGTCTTGAGGGATAATGGCAACCTTCTGTTCATGATCTGAGAATGCCTGCCAAACGCACCCCAGCCCATTCTTATTCTCCTGATTATTTCCGTCTCATGATCCGGATCCGCCGTCACTACCTGCCCCAAGTTAGTGTATTCCCTTACGACTTCCATTGCATCGCTACCTATTGTAAATTGCTGTTCTCTTCCGAGACTGTTAAGCATTACTTTAGTTTTCTGCAGATACATTTTTAGACCCACTCTTTTGCTTTGCCTCTCCAGGTCAGTGAGCATGCATTTCAATTGGTCCCCTGAGTTACTAAGCAAGGCAATATCATCAGCGAATTGCAAATTACTAAGGTACTCTCCATTAACATTTATCCCCAATTCTTCCCAATCCAGGTCTCTGAATACCTCCTGTAAACATGCTGTGAATAACATTGGAGAGATCGTATCTCCCTGCCTGACGCCTTTCTTTATTGGGATTTTGTTGCTTGCTTTATGGAGGACTACGGTGGCTGTGGAGCCGCTATAGATATCTTTCAGTATTTTTACATACGGCTCGTCTACACCCTGATTCCGTAATGCCTCCATGACTGCTGAGGTTTCTTGCCAACAAGTTGGTTTATTACTTCTCTACACGACTTAAAAATTAATTCCGCGGCAACTGCTACCCAATTCAGTTCAATTCAACTCAAGTTTATTTGCATCTATACATCTACAGATGACAGGAGTACCGACAAAAAGCCAAATAAGTTCTGCTTGGCGGGGTCTGTACCCGATACAGAAATGGCACTGTGCACAATAAAGAGAACACAAACATACAATAATGGATCAACGAGAGAAAAAAGGGGAACATTAGAGAACATTGTATAACAGATATATGCATACGGGTAAAAAAATCAACAATAGAATGCTGCAAGAAATTATATTACAGAAAGCTTTCAAACTTCAAACGTTTTCAAACTTCTTGTTTCAGTGTTCGTAGTGTATATACTTCCATCGTGCTACCACAGCGGAACTGGCAAGAAATAATTGAACCTCTTGAAGCAGTGCTGAACGAGAAGTAGAATGCACTGCTCAATTATTTAGTGTCAAGAATTAACATCAAGCTACAGAATGTAGGACTAGTTGAGCACGCTTCCCTCTGTGAAAGTGTTCAGTTCATGAACAAGAAATTCGACACGATAAAACTAAACCAGGAAGAACTAGTAACCTCAAACAAGGCACTCTTGTCACGTAACGAAGCACTCGATAGAAAGGTGGCTGATTTAGAGCAATATTCGAGAATGAATAATGTGGAAATTAAGGGAATACCTACATCGTAGGGTGAAGACTGCGGAGTCATCTTGAAGTGAATTGCGGATGCTATCGAGTACCCTCTCTTACCCGCTCATATCGACATGGCTCAGCCTGTTGCCTCTAAGTCAAATGAGAAGAGCATCATTTCTCGCTTCTGCTCATTCGATAAGCAAAACGAGTTCATAACCACCTCTTTAACCAAAATAAATTACAATGGAGTCACTCTTTTTGAGCCCAATGAAATTGCTGATGTCCTTTTGGACTACGTTTCTTCCATTTACACGAATAACAACATACATGCACAGTTGTATAATACTTTGAGCCGTACGACATAATAATTCTTCTTGTTACCAGCTACACCAAATGAAGTGTGCTCCACGACTGGGAACCTTAGAAATACAGGTCCTGGTTTAGAAAATATTTGTGTCAGGCCTTTAAAAGTGGTTTTGCATTTAGCTGGCGACACAATCTGTAATATTATCAACCTTATGTTTAATGAAGGTGCCTTCCCTTCATTTTTAAATAATTGCCAAGATTATTCCTGTTTTTAGAAAAGGTGACAAAGACAGTTAATAATTACCGACCAATTGCTATTCTTTCCTGCCTTTGTAAACTCATTTAGAAATTATTTGTTAAACGTTTTAATAACTATTTAACAAAGTTAAAATTGCTAAAGAACAATCACTTTCGCTTCCGCCCTGGAAGTCCCATGAATCCAGCTGTTCTATCTTTGACTAAATAAAAAAAGTGTGTTTATTCGCGAAACTCTGTCGAATCTGTATGTTTAGACTTCAATAAAGCTTATGACACGGTTAACCATAAAGTCCTGCTTAATAAACTTGACTCTTGTGGTATAACCGGTCCTGCGCTAACATTCTTAAAAAATTACTTACTTGACCGGCTATACACAGTACATGCAGCAAATACTTTCTCAGTAACAAAATGTATTAAACAAGGTGTACCACAGGGATCAGTTCTGGGCCCTTTGCTTTTCTTTCTATATATTATTGGTCTTCCGGATTCTTATAACTCCACCAATTACGTTCATTGCATTTTATACCAAGATGACACAGCCATATCTTCACCTGACAAATCTGTTGCTACTTTTACTTCTAAGTTAAATATTGTACTAAGTAACATTATCAAATGGTGTAGCAACAATTACGTGGTTCTTAATCCTCTAAAAACTAAATATATGGTATTGAAAAGTGCTCTATTCCTGAAGTAAAGCTTGGAATTGATTCAATTCCCGTTAGCACCGATATTACTTTTCTTGGCAAACATCTTGACCCTAACCTTATCTTTCGCTCTCACTTCCAACATCTCATACACAAGACTGCGTTTCGTATACCTGCATTAATCAAAGCTCGCCCTATTTTTTCTCGTGAGGCTCTGCTGGCGTTGTATTATGCGTTCATTCATATTCACACTATTATGGCATTGTTTCCTGGGGCAACACGTAGCTTGTCACTTATCATGAATTCAACATATCCAAAATCAGTCAATGCGCATTATCACTTCTATCTGCATGCAATCGAATGTCTCTTTGTTACTTCGCGTTACTTTGTTACTTTGTTACTTTGTTACTTTGTTACTCCACGTAATGGCGTGGTGTTCCGTGAAATTGCTTCCTTGGATTTTCATTACGAGTTTAGGCAGGGTGCCTGTCATACGAAGGGGACATGCCGAGTGCGAGTCACTCAGAATTAAAGCCGAACGTGCTTTGCTGTAGGTGTCGCGCGTTGCCAGAGCCACCGCGGTATCCTCTGCTGTACCCATTTGCTGTGTTCTGACTGATGCGTAAATAGCGGTTTGTGCGTTTGTGGCTACCACAGTGAAGCTTTGATTACCCTGTCTGCAGGCGTCCGTGTAATAAACCTCCGTATTTCTACTAAACTTGCGCTTGAGTGTCCTGGCCTGTGCAAGGCGCCCTTCCCTGTAATATTCCTCACTCATTTTTTTAGGGATTGGGGACACAGAGATCTGAGCTCGTAGGTCCGGTGCGAGTTCAGTTTTTTCGTTACAGTGTGTCGGTCGGAGTGGGTACCCTGTCAGGTGGAGAAGTGCTCCATCTTGCTCAATGGCGTTGAGGTTTTCTCGTTGTGTGATCCGCGTTTAAGCTACGAGTTAAACAAAAGTGTTGCTAATACCAATAACCTGAGAGAGGGTTCTGCTGGTGCAGATCGGTAGACCAAGCGCTGCCTTATAATCAGTGCCTATCAGGGCCTTTGTTTGAGTTGGCTCAGAGTTTGATACTTTTTGGAAATGAATGCCAAAGGTTATGCGGCCTATGATAAATGCCTGCAAGGGCCTTAACCTCTCTTCCTTCTTGTAGCCTTTCCTGCATCCTGGTACTTTATTTACCATTTTAGACTCATTCTTAACCGTTTTCCGGAGATTTCGGATTGTGTGCCCTATTGCTCCATTTTCTCGTATCCGTATTCCGATTATGGGGGCCTTAAATATCTCCTGTATTGTTCGGCCTCCCGAGCAATTGCTATCGGAGGTCTATCGTCCTTTCGTTTATCAGGCACTCTTACTCAGTATATTTCGTGCTTATCCGGGGCGTAAATCATGCCGACTTTTGCCACATGATTCTCTGCGATATTTATCGCCTTGTGCTGGGTTACTAGATGTTCCTCTAACAATCCTTTGGTGGTCCTGAGAGTTACGTAGTCTGCGTAAATGGCATGTCCTAAGTTTGGGATACGTTGTATTTTCACTGCCAGTGCTTTCATTCCTATATTGAAAAGAAGCGATGGAAGAATTGAGTCTTTTGGCGTTCCTCCTTTGCAGGCCTATAGAACACCTTAGCGGGTGAATCCTAGCCCTATCGTTGCTGCAGGGTTGTGTATAAAAGAATTTATGTATTGATAAACCCACTGTACACTGTGAATGCTCGGTACTTCTGCTAAAATGCTTTCGTTGGAGATGGTATCCAAACTTTTTATTTAATATACCAGAATGAATGAGTCAGCATTTCCTATGTCTCGGTTTAACACTAGTTTCAGTAGGTGAAATGCGTCCTGTACAGACATATGCTGCTGAAATCCTAACATACTTTCCCGGAATAGGTTGCCGATTTCTTTGCAACTGGTGAGTCTCGTCTGTCTAATCTTTCCAAAAAAAGCTTGTCCTGACACGAGATGATAGAGGTCCGAGCTTCTTCATGTCCCTCGGTTTTCCAGGTTTGGGTATTAGAATTATCTGTGCATGTCTCCATGCCTTTGGGATCTTACTTCCTTCAGTCAAGACACGTTTGTTAAGAGATCTGCTAGGCCTGCCAAGCATTGAGGTTAAGATTGCGAATCACGGCGTTGGTTATTTTGTCCGGGCCTGGCGCCATGTTTCTCATAAAAGTTTGCGCTGCCGCGAGAACCTCTGCTACCGATATAGGGGAATCTAGCTCATCAGTGTTCCTCCCTGAATATGTGCGAGTATTGTGATCTTGCGTGGTGTTTGCCCCTATATATACAGGGTGTTCCAGCGAACTCTTTCCAATTTTTAAAAGTTGCCTGTGTCAGATAGCTCAATTATAGTTTATGAGCCGGCCTTTTCCAAGCGGCGAACACTAATTGCACAAAAAATGGAAATGTTGGGTCGACTAATTAACTTTTTAGCTAATAACCGTACGGCTCATATTGCAGTTTACAAATTCTAGCAGTAGACATCGCAAGTCGGATCTACTTGGAAGGAATTCTCAGGACGACACAAGTTTCAAGATATAAATTCCCCAACTTTGCGGACAAATATTTGGCATTTCAGTTACTTGTGGACTTCAGTGCACGAAACGATGTTTTTTTAACAAATTAACTGGAACGACAATGCATTTCTCCGCAATGTTCGGGAATTCATATCTTCAAATTAATGTCATCTTCAAAATTCGTCCCAAGTGGATACGCCTTGCGAACTACAGGCTAGAATTTGAAAATTGCAATATTGGCCTTAATGTAATTATGTGAAAACCTAATTAGTGAATTTTTATTGACTAGTCGGTTCTGCATCTGCCAGTATTGTGGACGATCACATGAACTAGAATTTAGACATCTACCACAGTCAACTTGTAAAGATTTTGAGAGTGTTCGATGAAACACCTTGTATGTCCTTTAGCGTGTCAAGAAGCTGTTCATCAGCGTCTCCAGATTCATATTCAAGCAATCGAGGAGCTCTGTTCACCACAGTTCTTGTATTTGCAGGATCTATCATGCTTCTCAGATTTGCCCATGTCTTTTTTGTGTGGCGGGTTTCTTATAGACACTCACAGAACTGGTGCCAATGATTGTTTTCTAGTGTTTGTGTATAAGCATTAACCTCCTGTGTAGTTCGACATTGCGTATTTTGAGCTTTCTATTTTATATTTGTCTTTTCCATCATCTCGTAAGGTTTCTGCGTGCTTCCCATAGGTCTATGAGGTGAGCGTGTATGGCTGTTTTATCCGATGTAGCCATCTCCCTCGTTGCTCTTTCTTGTGTTTCACGTATTTGTCCCACCCAGGTTTCTACATGGTCTGTGAAAATTCGCTGCTCTTGTTTGTCTCGATATGCAGTCCAATCTGGCATGCTAACCATCCCTAGAAGGGACGTATTTTTGAGGAATCGACAGCTATCGGTACAATGCGATGATCCCTGCATAGACTTTCTTCGAGGAATCGACAGCTATCGGTACAATGCGATGATCCCTGCATAGACTTTCTTCCAAATTTCTCCATCGGTTCTTCCACGCAGGGCTCGAAAAAGCTATACCTGGCGTTGTAACCGCCGGTACACTAGTGCATGAAGGTGTGAAATATCCCCATATTTTGATCAGTTGTAACCCGTATTGGTCTGTAGTCTCGACTAGTAATTTGCCCTTCGCTGAGTCCTTGGTGTAACCCCAAGCCGAGTGCTGTGCATTCATGTCACCAACCACTAGTAGCTTGCCTTTTCGATCCATGTCAGATTCTACATAAATTGTAAGGCTGGCGCTCGCTATTCAGGAGGACGTTATGTGCCTAAAATTAGTTTTTGCTTTATTTCTTTTGCATGGCCACACCGTTAGTGTATAATGTTGTAGCACATGCGTGATGCTGGGGGCAAGGTCGTTTCTCGCAAAGGGTCTCACAAATAATCAGGAATGCAATGTGTTTTATCTCCTTTAAGTTTGTCGTTTGTACGATTTCTTATAGGCATATAATGTCAGCTATGACTGGTGCTGACTCTACATATATGTATTGTGCAAGAGCAGCATGGTCGTTACATAAGGTACGGCAGTTTCCCTACCATACATCAAGGTTTTCAATGTTTCTGCTTATCGCGTTTGCCGTGGAAGGTCCTATCACTTTCCGTCGTTTCTAGAACTATACGACAACGTGTAGGAGCTCCTGGGCTATCATTGTCCCGTTCTCATGTGGATACTTTGATGGAACTTACGAAATCGTCTACATGCCTATTAAGAGCATGCCATTCTACAAATATTATGTGCATTTGATGTGTCATTCTTTCCAGCTGCTTTCCCATGGGCTCTTCTGGTGTGGAGATGGGTTTACTAACATCTGTCGTTGACGCTTCGCCTGCTCTTTTTGTTAGATCCTATCCTGTTTGCTTAAGGGAAGCCATCTCTTCAATTCTACTAGAAATGCTTTTCGTGATATATTTTGTTGAATGAGTTTCTGATCAACTACCGATTTGTGATTGGTATGCTGTTGTGCGGGGAGAACTGCAAAAGGCGCCCAGCTTACCTTTGGTGCCGCTATTTGTGGTTAGCCAATGCCCAAAGGTGCAGT